>NC_138369.1:148334646-148432157 GCF_054177405.1 Leptonychotes weddellii
AGAAGGAGAAGGAGAAGGAGAAGGAGAAGGAGAAGAAGATAGCAGGAAGGGAAGAATGAAGGGGGGAATCGGAGGGGGAGATGAACCATGAGAGGCGATGGCCTCTGAAAAACAAACTGAGTGTTCTAGAGGGAAGGGGGGTGGGAGGATGGGTTAGCCTGGTGATGGGTATTAAAGAGGGCACGTACTGCATGGAGCACTGGGTGTTATATGCAAATAATGAATCATGGAACACTACATCAAAAACTAATGATGCAATGTATTGTGATTAACATAACATGATAAAAAAAAAAAAAGAGCTTAGCATTCTCCACACAGTAGGTACATAACAAATATCTCCTAAAATTAAATATAAATCTGTCCAGAAGAGAAAAGTTTATGAGTTATGCTATTTGGTTTATCATGTTCCAGAATTTGCACAGAGTTATTGTCAGAACTAATAGCGACTGCATTTTTATTTCTTTCTTATGTATTTGCCTTTGTTGAAACTTATGTAGGGTTGAAATTCAATGATGTACCCTCAGCCTTCCCTGTGTCAACATAAGTAGAAGACTGGATGAAATCCAATGGGCTTAATCACACTTGATACTAAAACACAGAACATCCTATGCTTAGAATGTCAAATTACAGGTCAAAGATAAAATCATTTGCTGGTATGAAAAGTAAGAAACATTTAAGCTCTGAGCAATTTCTCAAAGATGCTCATAGTTGTTCTACTTAACATGGTGTCTCAATCACAGTGCAGCAAGCTCTACTTGGCGGGGATGGAAATAGGACATTATTAAAATGATATCTGCTTGATTCAATGGTGGGATAGGAAATACTACCTCATCGTTTTTCATGTCATTTTACCATTAACATATCCATATAAATGTAATTGAGAAAAGAACTCTAGAGCCCTCATCAGATGCTAGCAACCACAATGTAAAGAAATAATAATCATAAAATAGATTGGACTAAATTAAGAAATAAAATCAGTAGACGATGCACAACTAGCCTTTGAAATCAAAATAAGCCTTGTGGGGCATTTGGGTGGCTTAGGCCATTAAGCCTCTGACTCTTGATTTTGGCTCAGGTCATGATCTCAGGGTCTGAGGTTGAGCCCCACATTGGTCTCCACATGGAGCCTGCTTAAGATTCTTTCTCCCTCTGCTTCTTCCCCGTCCCATCTGCCCCCCAACATTGCACATGTATGTGCGCTCACTCTCTCTCAATAAAAATAAATAAATAAAAATAAGTCTTATAGAGAAAGGTGTATTAGAACATTGTCAGGTTGCACCTAACAAAAGGAGAACTGCTTCATTCTAGTCCCAAAATGGAAAACCCTTCACTATTAAAAAACAAAAACAAAAACAAAGCAAAACCAAACCAAAACAAAACAGACAAAAACTCTCTAGCAGTAGAAATCTTCTAGACCTCCGTTTTTCAACAGTTTGAGGTTTCAGAATTGAGGATATTGAGGTTATTCACACACACACACGTAAACGAATTGAGGTGACTGGCAAAATAAAAAATTAATAAGTGCTAAATATAAATTAAAATGTTATAATTAATGGAGGGAAGAGAGTACACATATGGTATTCACAGAATCCTTTCCTATATTAAAGTTAAGCCACAATTTTGACTCTAGTTACCTAGTGACCAAAGCTAAAAGGAATTAAACATCCATTAACATAATCTGTGGAGTATTTGAAAATACACAACAGCTTCTCAGTGGAAGCAAATTCCTCCTGGCATTTCAATCTGGGAAGTTCTTTCTGTTTTTGTTTTTGTTTTCTGTTTGTAAAGTAAGGAGTTATGTGGGTAACAAGAAATGATGTCATGGATATTGTCCTTACCAGTGTCCCTACAGTAAATTTAGCAATGAATTTTAATGCCAGGTCATCAAACAAAGTTGGAAGCCATGGTATTTCACAATAATGACAGTAATTTAATAGCCAAGACATTCAAAATCATTGCCTTTATTTCATCTTAAAAATTCCTTTTACATCAGAAAAAAAAAAAGTCTTTAAGAGCAAGCCAATTGCCAAGTGCCACTTAACTTGTGAGTGATTAAATTAGAATCAGAAGGTGAGCAGTCTGACACCAATAACCCATTTTTTATATGGAACACTTTGCCTCACCAAAGATAATTCTATAAAATGTAAAGAGAAAAGGGTCCATAGGGTTCCAGTATTGCAGTTCCAGTTTTCTGCAGTTCTGGCTTCATCTACTAATAAAACTGAATATTTAAAATATTGCAGTGGGTAAATTAAATGTCTTTCAAATGGTGCTCCATAAGGCTTTGGCCTCTCAGTTTGTTGACCTTGTATCTCCCCCATCATTCACTTCTATGAGCACACCCTCAATCTTGAGATCACAAGAAAACAAACCTCCCATCAATTCTTGATAGCATATACTTTAAAATAGCATTCCATACTTTTCTCACTTGTTCAAATACCTTCACAATCCTTGTACTTGTCAGTTTTGTAAATATATTGAAACTATCACTTTCTAACTGTCCATCAATATTATCTGTTCTTATCTGACCTAATTTTCATTTTCTATCCTGATAATTACTTTATTGTATAGGCCCACATTTTTCTTGTCTCTTTCTAGCACTACTTTCTGATAAACCCCAAATCTTCATGAAACCAACAGGTTAAATACTCTCTTTTATTTTGTGGCATAAAACAAAGTGAAAATTATTTTTCATATGACAATCAGTACAGTTCTTCATAATAGGGTACCTCTCTTTTGTGTGGCTTCCCTTGAGGAAGTTACGCAAGGATGCCAAAGAATTTCACCCTTTGATGCTGCCACCTTCAGCAGATGGTTTCCACAGTTGCCATAGAAGAGAAAGAAGGGAGAAAGGAATGAAAAAGAAAAAAAGTCGGTGTTATGCCTAAAAACTACCCCATATTTCTTGAATTCCACACACACATGCACACACCCAGACTTCTAATCTCCATTTAAATGGCACCTATTCAGAGAAGTCTTCCTGGCTATTATATCAAAGATAATGGGCTTACCCATCTGTCTCCATATTCCTTACTCACTTCATCCAGAAAAGGGTCCTTAAAAATAGCGGGCAAGGCATGAGGAGAAAAAAAAAAAAAAAACAGAAAAAAATACCATTACATGGAAAGCAAGAGAAGAAAGTTCTTTAAGAAAGAAAAAACAAATTAACTCTGTAAAGTATATTAGAAAGATTGAGGAAAACACAACCATCCCATGGTCCTTCCTGTACCACAAAGGCTAAAAGGGCTTTACTCACATTCCTTTGTGGCTAAGTTATTGGATACAGTCTAGTGTTTGCCGCTGAGATATATGCAAGATCTGAAAGGCAGGGACAGAAATAGAAGTCATCTTTTACAGTTCCTAAACAGGTTCTAAAAAACATGTGCCTTTGTAAGCTCCATGTGCTGATACCTAGTTACCAATGTCATGAACAAAAAGTAACTATGCGGGTAGCAACATTGATAACAGGAGTAGCTTCTTAACATCTAGACTGCAACTAAAATAATTTGGTCTTTAAATCAAGGGTTTAGTGATTTTTTTTTTTAACTTTCCTTAACTAAATACTTCTGATGATATGTAACCACCACATTACCTGAATTAAACCCCTCTCTGTTTAAAATACCTAGAACTTTGCCTGAGAGAGTATTAGGTAACTGGAGATGTTGCAGGAAAATGACTCAGAATTGATTTATCTGACTTGGTTGTTTTGAAGGTTGGAAAATGGCATGCTATTAGTCCACAGACACATGCCAAAATAGTTACATAAATTATTATCCTGTAATTCCCTGGAACAAAATGCTCATTGAAGGCAACCTCTGGCAGACCAGCTGGCTGCTGGAACATACTGTTTCGATGAGACGGAGTAATACAAACTGTGGAGTAGGCTAGCTATTCTGATAGCACTGGAGATTTTATTTTAAAAAAAGGGTAAGGGGCGCCTGGGTGGCTCAGTTGGTTAAGCGGCTGCCTTTGGCTCAGGTCATGATCCCAGAGTCGGGATCTCTGCTCAGCGGGGAGCCTGCTTCTCCCTCTCCCTCTGCTGCTCCCCCTGCTTGTGCTCTCTCTCTCTCTCTCTGTCAAATAAATAAATAAAAATCTTTAAAAAAAAAAAAGGGTAAGTTCAAGGTTTTAAATTCTTAGCTTAAGTGATAATAAAGAAAGAAAGCTCCCATGTTTATCCTAAAAGAATCTCATACCTCTTGCAGATGCAGGGTTGGGCTGCTGAAACTGAAAAGAAGAGCAGAAACTTCTACAGGTTGCTTAAATTATAACATAAATGGGTTTATCAGCCCTGCCAGATCTCATAAAATTTAAGGGATTGACTAGGACTCTCAAAAGTGGAATGGGGCATTTGGATGATTTATGCTGAATATAAAGACTTTAACCCACAAATCACAAAAAGTCTCTGTAAAATCAGGAAAATTGCCTCTTCTCCTGTCTAGTGACAGAAGTTCTGCCTTGCCTGATGATTTGCAATGACCTCACCTGAAGCAGTTAATTCAAAAGTAGATAGCAATTGTCATTCTCCACTGCTGTCATCCCACATTCTTTCCAGGATTGTACGTGGATTAAGATTCCAGCATGCCCAAAGTAACAAGTATAAACTCTGAGCTGGGAAAACAGTTAATGCCCTAAGAATTATATGATATTACTAATTTACACAGGCAGAGACCTGGGTTTTATATGAAGTGATAGATTCAATGGGTTTCATTAATTGAGACAATATGAACATAAAAAAAAGTAAAACCCTTCTCCAAATACTGGTTCATCAACAATTCATCTGTGGCTTTTATTATACCAAACCAACCAAGTCTTAACTTTCCAAATATATGCTAAACTATTTAAGGGAAGATTCTCAGGGAAAATCATATATATTCTCTAAAACAATCATTTTAAATAAAATATCATGACTATCACAAAATAAAGGATCCCTCGTTTCTGACATTGTTGATATCAATAGCGAATCACTTAAATACTAACAATTAAATAAACAACAAATCATCAAAGGGCATAACTATACATGCTTATTCAAAATTAAAAATCGAATAAGCATGTGGTATGCAATTATTTAAATTTTGAAGGATACAATTCATTTTGACAATGCTATGTGATACTGGTAGTAGGGAAAATGTAAAAAGGTACATGTGGTATTTACATATAGTTTTAGGTGGTTCGCAAAATCCCTGTATCCCATAACTGGAATCCCTATGATAATACACATCTTGGGGTAAGAAATCCTGTTAGAACAGTCTAAATTATTTCCTTGGAGTAAGAAATCAGGTTATCAGAGGCCAGAGTATCTATTTGTACTAATTAATTTTATAAGCCCTCTCCAATAGAATTTCCATTACCGTATTTTACATATATATATAAATATTTCATTTTACGTATGTATTGATATATGTAATATATAGATGGACTTAGGAGACATGTACACATACACATTCACACACACAGTGATATTTACTGGAGGTTTAGAGACATCATTAAATACAATGTTCCATTTTGGAGGTCATGAGGGAATTTCCTACCAGATTTTGATATCAAGCAAAGCTGTGCAATTAAAGATTAACCTGATTTTTAAATGGTTTTAATTCAATGAACAAAAATCTTATATATTTTCTTTTGCTGTTACAATTAAACATAGTCATTCTGAGATCCATCTGTAGCAAGTGCACAAAATGGTCTGCATTTACGTGGTTTTATTATTTTTCCATCTCTGTTTTACTCTAATCTAAAATTTTGTTTTATCCTTTATTACATACACTTTGCAAGAAATTTTAAACACTTGGTAAAACAAGATAAGGGATAAAACTTATAAATAAATCTAATAATTATTTATTGTGTTTCAAGTCACAGAAAAATGCTTTAAAAATTCTTTACCCAGGATATATTTTTAGATGTACATTCCAGAGTGCAAGACTATAAATGGAATGTTTGTCATTGCATATTTATTTGAAGTACAAATTAAGGATCATAAGCATTTTATCAACAGCATTTTTCACAACATTCAATATAAAGGAGCAAATTAAATCAAATTGATATTCTTTGCTGCATTATATAAATGATAAGAGACTAGGTCTCCCATTTGATGTTTGGCCAAAATAGTGTAGCATAGCCAAATCTGTCCTGTACCTTGACCTCTGTCACTGGTCAAAAATAAAACACCTTTATAGATATCATAAATGCTTCCAGTACCATTATTTTTAAAAAATTAGCTACAGCCTCTTCTGACACACACCCTCACCTCACTCATGCAGCTTATTTCTGGCAGTGACTACAAATTATGAGAACAGTACTACAAGGCTCTCAGCTTTTATTATAGTTTTCCTTATTTTGTTACTTCTATCTTATGAAATATGTTGGTTCTAAGTTACATATTTTCAGTAATATTCTGAATTTATATGTTGTGGTAGCTAAAATTTTAATTTAGAATTATGTCCAAATACCTATGTAGCCTAAATTCTTCAATTTGTAATGATAGCTAGGTAAGTCATGTCTTCTCTCCCAGTTAAGATGATTCCAAATTTTTTCTTTTATTGTTTTTCTCTTTTCACCCATATACCCACATATCCGTGCATTTATTTATACGTTCATTCTTTTATTCAACAAAATAAAATACATAGCTTGAAAGATCATGAAAGATTCTTGATCGCCTAATAAAGGAGACTGAGAGTCCAATAATCAGGTGTTGACATTGTTGCATGGTAAGCATTATTATGATCATCAGTCATCTTTGAACTTAGGTTAACATTAGTTCTAAAAGTATAATTATTTCATCTTGGAGTATATTCCATATATTTTGGTGGGTAATATTCACTTGTTCTAAAGAGACAGCTTCATGTAGCCCATTTCAGTCATTGATTGTATTCATTGTCAAGCTCCATCAGTGTTGATTCACTGAAGATTCTATACATCAGTTCATAACTCGTCTTAAATATTATAGCGTCATAAATGTTGCCTTTTTAAGTAATTCAATCTTAGCTTTTATTAAACTGCATTTACAAAAAAAAAAACAAAACTCTTTCTGCCTATACTACTCCTATGTAGAATCTTTTCTTGCTTGCCAAAAACATAGAGTTTCAACACAATGCATATATTTCTCTTCCATTGTTTTCAATCATAAATAAGATTTGCCTTAGTGAAAATAAAAACCTTTATTTTATTTTTTATTATTTTTTATTATTTTTTTTAAAGATTTTATTTATTTGACAGAGAGAGACACAGTGAGAGAGGGAACAGAAGCAGGGGGAGTGGGAGAGAGAGAAGCAGGGGGAGTGGGAGAGGGAGAAGCAGGCTTCCTGCTGAGCAAAGGGAGCCCGATGCGGGGCTCGATCCCGGGACTCTGGGATCATGACCTGAGCCGGAGGCAGACGCGTAACAACTGAGCCACCCAGGTGCCCCAACAACCTTTATTTTAAATAATCAATTCTAATCTATTAAGATTTTAAGATATTAAAATAATTATTTATGCTATATTTATATTATAATTATATAATATATAAATATATATAACATAAATATATAATATATAAATATATATTAATAAATTGATATAATATAAATATATAAAATGTATTAATATAATTATTATTTGTATTAGCTCATGGAGTGCTTTAAAAATGTATTTTGATCTCTTTATAATCTATGCTTATTAAGCTTAGTTTACTTGCTAATTTTACCCATTTCCTAATTAGAACTGCAAATACCATGATCAATAGCAAACCCAGTAGAAAATAAACTAGATGGCAATATTTTACTTTTTTAAAAACAAAAAACCCCCTGTTTTGGGGGTGCCTGGGTGACTCAGACAGTCTGCCTTAGGTCCAGATCATGATCCCAAGGTCCTGGGATTGAGCCCCACATCTGTCTCCCCCTGCTCAGTGGAGAGCCAACTTCTCTCTCTGTCTGTGGCTCCCCCTGCTTGTGCTCTCTCTCCCTCTCTGTCAAATAAATAAAATCTTAAAAAAAAAAAAACAACCTCCTGTTTTTAATTGCAATCTGGTAACCTGTGGCTACAATCAACCTCTAATACATTTGGTGGCCAATACTCTGTCCACCCTCTTTCTCAGGTTAAGTGTATCATCCAAAAGGAACTGTGCATTATAACATGTGATGGTGGTTACTCATCAGAAATTATGACACCTGGAGTCACCACAGTGATAGAAAGTTTAAATAGATCAATCTTAGTTGAGTATTTTGGAATATTTTAATATTTTTGCAGAGCCAGTAATACTCATCAGAGGCCTGAAAACCACTCATGAATAAGCACCAAAAATCTTTGGGCAAGGCTTTCATAGATCACAGGAATTCCTCTATTTCCAAAACCCTCCCCAATTTTAGCCTACCTTGCCTATTCACATAAATCTCATGAAGAGAGAATAGTATAGAGGGTTTTTGCTTTTTCCTTTTTTGAAATTCATGCCCAGAATTGAGTTTATCGTTCCCATCTATAATTGATTTGGATAATGATCATCTGCTTTTCTTTATTAAATAAATTTTTGTCCCCTTCCAAGCCCTTACTCTCACAAAAGAACTTTTTAGTATATGTAATATAGGTCTCTCCCATCTATCTTTTTTTTTTTAAAGATTTTATTTATTTATTTGAGAGAGAGAGAATGAGAGAGAGCACATGAGAGTGGGGAGGGTCAGAGGGAGAAGCAGACTCCCTGCCAAGCAGGGAGCCCGATGCAGGACTCGATCCAGGGACTCCAGGATCATGACCTGAGCCGAAGGCAGTCGCTTAACCAACTGAGCCACCCAGGCGCCCGGTCTCTCCCATCTATCTTTCAAGTATTTTGGGGGATAGTGCTATATCCTTGTAACCGTATTGTGGTATTTCAGGTGAGTATTTATTGAAATTGTGTTGTGCTTCTAATACCATTCTATTTTTTTCCTATTTTTATGGGTGATAGTCATAGCACACTCTCTAATTCTTGCTATCATTCCAGTGTGGATATGAAAATCCCACCACATGTTCTCTTATGAGGTACACATTTTTGAAAGAATATACCCAGAAATGAGAATGCTGGATCACAGGCAACTTAATTTCATGAGATACTGCCAAATTGCTTTCCAGTATTTATACCTCCAACAGCCACGCACTTAGGCTCCCATTTGCCATATCCTCACTAGGCTTAGATACTATGTGACTTTCTAATTTGTGCCATTGTGGAGAATGCAAAGTGTTCTTTACCTTGTATTTCTCTGATGAATAATGAGAATAAACAATCTCTTCAAATGCTTACAGGTCTTTCTGATTTCCACCTCTCTGAATTACTATTCATTTTCTAAGTTCTCTCTTCTTTCTAATGATGTATTGCTAAAAGAGTTCCTTCTAATGATGTATTGCTAAAAGAGTTCCTTAAATATTCTTGATATCTCATACCTTATTTTGATATTGCAAATACCTTCTTCCTATTACCCTTTTACATACTTTTCTTTTGGTTGTTTTTGTTAAACAGAATTTTTTAAAATTTCAGTGCAAACTTTCCATTTTTTAGTAGGATCAGATTACAATCAAGAAGTCTGAAAGAACTCAGTGCTAAGCCTTATTTCAGAAGCATAAATGGTCCTTGCTTTAAAAATCATCCGTGGCACATCCTTGCATCTCCTCTTATGTTCAGCATCAGTAGACCAGATGAATTCCAAAATATGCAATTTCTATTCATCAACTTGAAGAAAGTGAGTATTTTTTAAAATTTTTATTTTATTTTATTATGAAAGAAAGTGAGTATTAATCTAGATAAACAAATGAATTATCTCAAAGCATTATGAAGAGAAAGAGGTATGGATGGCCATAAGCAGGCTTGATGCAGAGTGACGGGGCTCCAATGTAATATAGTAGTTTGAAAAACAAAGAAGATATCTCACTCAGCTTTAAAACCTGTTTTTGAAACAGGGAGTTCCAGATTACCTCCTTAAATTTCAATAAATCTTTCTTGTGTGTGTGGTTGCTGTTCCTTGTTTTCACTTTTTTTTAACCTATGAAAGTTATGATGAATACCATTTTGTTCTCTGTGTAAAATTAAGAGATTTTCTTTATATCCTGACCAATGAAAAAGAACTTAATATTTTTTAGTTTTCAAAACTTGAAGAACTTATTTTAGGTGAAAATAATCTTGAAATAGATAGATTTTTTTTTTTTTTGGTCTTGAAGAGCATAACAAGTGAGTCATTTTCTTTAATGTGTTTCAGGGTTGTCGCTATGAACCCTACATATTTTACTTGGCTGCCACACTAAGTTGCCTAAAGAGGTTACTGAGGGATTCCTTGAACCTACAATAAATAATTACAAACCCTGCTTTTTAAATTAATATACCAAATAATCATAATTTTTCTCCTATTTTCCTACTGTCACTGGGAGAAATAATTTCTTTCTACCTTCATTTTCTCATCTGTACAAAAAAGATGCTAATAATAGCTACTTCATAATGGGTCTGTGATGAGTAAATCCATTTATATAAACATTTACAGGGTTTGGCCCATAGTAAGCATTATGTATGTATCAGCTATAAGCTATATTTTTATTATTAATGATATTATAATTCTTATCTTTAGCCTCTATATAGCAATATTCCCTTTTTGAAAATTTTAAAGTTTAGTTGAAATACAATATTATATTAGTTTCAGGTGTGCAACATAGTGATTTGACATTTATATACATTATGATATGCTCACCATAATTATAGTTACTGTTACCATACAATATTATTACAATCCAATTGATTATTCTCTATGCTGTACTTTCCATCCCCACGATTTATTTATTTTATAAATGGAAGCTTGCACCCCTTAATCCTCTTCACCTATCCCCCCCACCCTCTAGCAACCACCAATTTGTTCTCTGTATTTATTTTATCTGTTTCTGTTTTATTTGTTTTGCTTTTTAGAGTCTACATGTAAGTGAAATCATATGGTATTTGTCTTTCTCTGTCTGATTTGTTTCAAGTAGCATAATACCCCTCAACCATTTTGTCATGAATAGCAAGGTGTCATTCTTTTTTATGGCTGAGTAATATTCCATTGTGTTTATATATCATATCTTCTTTATTCATTCACTTTGGTTGTTTCCATATCTTGGCCATTGTAAATAATGCTGCAATAAACATAAAAGTGCATACATACATCATTTTGAATTAGTGTCTTTCATTTTCTTTGGGTAAATACCTAGAAATGGAATTACTGGATCATATAGCATTCTATGTTTTTAATTGAAATATAGTTGACATACAACGTTATATTAGTTTCAGGTGTACAACACAGTGATCTGATAAGTCTATACATTATGCTATGCTCACCACAAGTGTAGCTACCATTTGTCACCATACAAGGCTATTACAATACCATTGACTATATTTCCTATTCTGTATCCTTCATGTCCATGACTCATTCATCCCATAACTAGAAGCCTGTATCTCCCACTCCCCTTCACCCATTTTGCTTATTCCCCCACCCCCTGCCCTCTGGCAAGCATCAGTTTGTTCTCTGTATTTATGAATCTGTTTCTGCTTGGTATTTCTATTTTTAATTTCTTGAGGAAACTCCATGTTGTTTTCCATACTGGCGATACCAATTTAATTTCCCACCAGTAATGCACAAGAGTTCCTTCTTTTTTCTCCACATCCTTGTCAACACTTGTTATTTTTTGTCTTTTTGATACCAGCCACTCTGATGTGAAGAGCTATGTCATTGTGTTTTTAATTGCATTTTCCTAGTGATTAGTTAGCCATCTGTATGTCTTCTTTGGAAAAAACATCTATCAGGTCCTCCACCCATTTTTTAATTGGATTATTTGGGTTTGTTTGTTTGTTTGTTTGTTTTTTGGTGTCATTGTATGAGTTCTTTATATATTTTGGATATTAACCCCTTGTATGCTGTGTCATTTGCAAATATCTTCTCCCATTCAGTAAGTTGCCTTTTCCTTTTGTTACTAGTTTCTTTTGTTGTGAAAAGCCTTTTTTAATTTGATGCAGTTCCAATTTTTTATTTAGCAATATCCCTTTAATCAAATTTTTCATGGATAGTAAAATAGCCAATATTGTTAGCATTGTGTGTAAAATTTTACCAAACTACCTCTAAATGATTAGGTAGACTCTGTAACACTGTGATATCAGGCAGAATATATATACACAATGTGTATATATGTATGTGTGTATGTATATGCCTTAATCCCATTAAGAGATGACCATTATTATTATCTTTGTTTTACAAATAAGGAAACTAAGGCAGAAAGAAGTAGTTGTTCATAGTCTGACGGTGGAAGGAAATGTAGAAAAACTATAGCTATCAAGTATATGAACTTGAAAAGTAATGGTTTGCTGTCATTTACACCCACTCACCTATCCACACCCACATCTAAAAAAAAATACCAAAGAATTTCAGCTCCAATAGCTTTCATCTCACTTATCCAATCTATTCCACCACCCAAATATTTGATTACCCATTTATGACATAATAAATTCTAAACATTCCCTGTCTTATCTATTACAGGTAATGGTTATAAAATATAATGTTCTGAAATCATTAAGTTCTCCTGTTGCCATTACATCGCCATTACAGCAATGCCCTTTTGGAAAGAGAACCTATCAAAAGCATGGAATTTAGGGAGCTATACAATGCAGTCTTCAGATAGTACCATCAAACTATATAATAAAACCATAAAATCTGCAATGAACCAGTATTTAATAAAGTTTTCACTCTGATCATATTAGCAAACTTGTTTGAGTCCTGAGTACCCAGAGTGATAGAAGGACATTCTGAGGGCACTTAATAAAAGAGAATTTGGAAGTCACAGTCCATACATTTGTCCCCCTTACATTGAATGGCATATTTCTAGCAAGAGATTTTTTTTTAAGAAATCCTACATAAAACTAGCCAGCTGACAAGAAAGTAAATCCTATGCTTAAGTATTTTCTTTATTCTTAAATCAGTTCATTGTGCCCAGATATCACTGTCTGTATGCTCAATAAGATTTAGTACTTTTATAAATGTCTGAAAGGAAAACTATAGTTGGTCTGATAAAGGAGTGTTCTGAAAAATGTGTTTGGATGTTATCTCCTTTTAAGGATGAAAGAACAAGCCTATGAGCTATTTACCATGCCAGTTTTCCAGGCAGCTGTTGCCCCAACAATATTAGAGTATTGGACAAAGTTCTAATCTCAGCTGAACTATGCATTGATATCTGCACTGAAATAGAACATTCAAGTGTTATTAGCCTCTGTTTCCTCTACTGATATAGTCAACTTTACTGTCCCTCTTGTACCTGGGAGATGGGATGATTCTATGCAGGTCTACATTAAAGTGTGTATGTTAAATCATGTAGAAGTGGCAAATGAAAGAATCTCTCATCCACACTCTGCACACCAAATGTAACCAAAACAAATCATTCCATGAATGATTTCCCCATACTTTCACCAAAAGATGGGAGAAAAACAACTCAAATCCTATTCTACTTCCATGTAAGGGAATAAGAAGAAAATTGTAAGACAATGAATGTAAAAGAAATTAGAGAACCCAAAGCTCAAAAGAATACAGCATAACAATTCCCAGACTTCCAATACAGAGCTTATTAAAGAAGATAACTTGTCCTGAGAGATTTTAATGTAGTAAGACTTACTGGTAATTCTGGTATAGGTAGTCTAAGGACCACATTATTCAAAACAAATGTCTATTAGCATGGTCATTATGAGTAGGACATTATGCCCGGTCTTTAAAATGTATGAAGTCAAGTATATACTTTTCTTTTAGTTTATGCTTAAAATAAGGCAATACTCATTGGTTTGAATGTGACTTTGGGAAATTTTGGAAAGAGAAGAGGTGAACCTATTGTAGACATATCATTCTAAAAAGTGCTGGCCCTACATAATCCTGAACAAAGCCACCCTAGCTTCATGTAGTAGATGCCTCTGCTTCCCCCAAATTTGTCCTTTAGCCAACCTCTGACTTCAGCTGCAGTTCAGGCTCATCTGTAGCTTTCTGATGCAGTGTTCTACCTGTAAAGGATGCTTACAGGATCTTTCCACTTTCTATTAGGCATCTTCTCTAAGGCTATGGGAACTCCCTCAATCCATATGTTGATTCCGTTCAGAAGTGTGGGTTAAAGCTCCTAGGACCAGCCTTACCCCATGTTCTGGTACCTCTTCTCTCAATTGGTGTGTTGTGGGAAGGGTTCTCCATAATTCTTAGGAGACCCAGGGGAATCAGTCGCCAATATCCACTGTGACAACCTCAAAAATATACCTGAATATTGAGAATATTGGCCTATCTTCCCTCTGTGTCACATTCTCCCCACTCCTTAATCCCTACTTCCTAGGGCAACCAAGGTCTTGTCTCATACTTTGCTTTCAGGAGAACACAAACTAAGATATTTCTCTAAGCCTTTGTTCTGCCTTCTGCCTCAGGTTATCCATGCAGTTGCAGAGGATAAGCAGTTGACAGCAATCCATGTCCTTATACTATTATCCTTTCTAGGTCCAAAGTGATTATCTATAATCTAGTTGCAACAGTTTTCTGGCTACAAGTTATTTTTAAATAAAATTTAACATCTACCATATGTCACATATGTTGCTCAATGTTTTACATGTGCTATTATGCTCAGTTGTCATAACATCCTGTAAGTTATATTAGTCTCATTTTATAGATGACAAAATTATGCTTCAAGGAGTTGAAGTAACTTGTCTGATGTCACTAAAGTCATAAGTAGCTTAGTCAGTATTCAAGTCCAAATCTGTACAGCTCCGAAGCCAATATTCTGTCCACTTCTTAGGAGAAAAAATATCATTCCAAATCAGTGAAATGGCATATACTACCCACTAGATTTATCTAGGTACCAAAGATTTTTTTTTATAACTGTCAAGTGTCTCTTAAATAGCTGTTCTGCCTTTTCCTGGAGATAAGGTGTTGATTTATCTCAGCATATGTGTGCTCAGATATGGCAGAGCTGCCAACAAATAGAGTTAATCCTCATAAAAGATACAGGAAAGACTTCATGGTAGACATGCTACAAGATGATTCAGATGATTTCAGTGTAAGTTTCTGATTTGTGTGATGTTTAGCACTTATTTCAGATACCTTCCTCTATATCAGGTCCCAAGCAGAAGTAATGCTAATTAAACAAGATTCTAATCAACTAATTACTTAAATGCTACCCAAATTACACAAATTATCATTGTGTTTACTGACAGTAACCATTTCCATTCATACCATTATACCTAGTGAGAGAAGAAATGAGGTTATCATATTCTCCCATATCATTTTACTATCATACTTTTCCAGAAATATTTGAGTCAGTGAATGTGAGGCTAATCTCATTTTTGAGAGGATAGACCTGGAATCCAGACAAGATACATGATTTTTTTAAAGGTTTTATTTATTTATTTGAGAGAGAGAGAGAGCACGAGCAGGGTGGAGGGTCAGAGGGAGGGGGAGAAGCAGACTCCCTGCTGAGCAGGGAAACTGCTGCCGGGGTTGATACCAGGACCCTGGGATCATGACCTGAGCCGTAGGCAGGCATTTAACCGACTGAGCCACCCAGGTGCCCCTAAGTTACATGATTTGTTCAAGGGCACAAAGCTGGAGTTTGGCAAACTGAAACAGAACTGGATTCCCAGTTCTGTGATATCACACATTGACTAAAATAGACACATAGTGCCTGTAAACACTATAAACTATATAAACCCTGCAACCTTACCTGTGCAGACTCTTGCATACCAACAACCTAGCATAGAACTTCACACACACACACAAAAAGACTCAATAAATCAGTCTTCAATAACTGGATGAAGGTCCAAATAGGAACTGAGGAACTGTACTCAAAATACCAATGATGTCCAAAATGCTCCAGGGGAGAAAAGGGGGATTACATCTACATATGCCTTTAATTTCCCAGTCTGGAAGAGCAAAATGTGGTTATTTTTCATACCTCGATCTTTCAAAGAGGCAAGGCAATTCTTTATAAGAACCACTAAGCAGTGGTTCTCAAAGTGGGGCCCCCAAAAAGCAGCATCAGCATCAACTGACAATCTGTTAGAAATACACATTCTCATGCCCCAACAATGTCTACTGAATCAGAAGCTCTGGGAGTGGGGGACCTAACAAACTCTTTTAACAAGCCTTCCAGGTGATTTTGATGCATGCCAAATGTGAAACCCCTTGGCATAAATCACTACAAAATCACTCTAAAGCACTGCTTGGAGTATGAAGCCACCAAAAATAAAACGTGGTTATGGAATAAGAATCAAATTAGCACTGTACATTTAAAAAGGTTTATAAAGCGTGTATGCAAATTCTCTTAGTACTAAAAGACTACCTGTGGTAAAATTTTCAGGATACTTGAAATCCAAGGAGTAACTTCAAGTTATATAATATCAAATAATGCAGACAAGCAAACAAGCAGAACCCAAGCCAGCAGTCAGAGCAGTCTCCTGCCTCCTAGCCCTAATTAGCTTCACTAGCCTCCACTCCCAATGCTCCTGAATCACACATCCTAGAATCTAAGCTAGTCTGTACCCAAGTTTGAAATGCATCTAATTTGGTGAAGATGTAGAAGAAACAGTATTGACTTGCATAGTAAGAATGAAATTCCATTTTCACTTTTCTTTCCCTCTTTCAACTATATTACTTTGGTGCAGGTGACTCTTTACATGACTCTAAAACTTGCTAATCTCAGTGATAAAGCATAAATGCAAGTACAGATATCTTCATGTGCAATATTCTGTGGCTACAATTTAATAATAGTATTTTGCTTTCATTGTGTGCATTTGTATGGATACCTATTATAAGGATATAAGCTTGATTTTCATTTATACTTACACTATTAATATATTTATTTGAAAGAAAAAAGGACAGAATAAAAAACATTAATATTTTAATAATAGCTTATATCAAATGATTAGATTTGAGAAGCATTTTCCTAACTAAACTGAAATAATAGCTGTATTGTCTCACTTCATATTTATTATGAACTGGATTGTATCTTCCCAAAATTCATATGTTGAAGCCCTAACCCCCAATGTGACTATATTTGGAGATAGGGCCTTTAAGGAGGTACCTAAAGTTAAATGAGGTTATAAGGGTAAGACCCTAGAATTGATGTCCTCATAAGAAAAGGAAGAGACAATAGGCGTGTACATGTACATGGGAAATGCCATGTGAGGACACAGCTAGAAGGTAGCCATCTACAAGCCAAGGAGAGTTGCCTCAGGAGAAATGAGCTAACACCTTGATCTTGGAATTCCCAGCTTCCAGAACTGGGAGAAATAAATTTCTGTTGTTTAAGCTCCCAGTCTGTGGCATTTTGTTATGACAGCCATAACAGAGGGATACAATACTTTTATTTATTAATTCACTGAACAAAGATTTATTGGGTTCATCTATGTCAGAAATCACTATTAAGTGCTTTTGACACATGTTTAACAGAGTCCCTGCTCCCATGGGATTCCCAAACTCCTAGGGAGAAAGGGGCAAAGAAATTGCTAATAAGTGTTCAGTGCCTTAAGTGTAACACTTCAACAATGCAGAGGATAATTTGGAATGATGGTACAGGGGCCCCTCACCCCGACTGGAGTATAGGGAAAGGCTTCATGAATGACTGTGGCCTGAGAGAAGACTCAAAGGATGAGTAAATGGCTGAGAATTGTTATGGGTGAGAGGACAGGTAGAACAGGATTCCAGGCAGAGCAGAGAGAATAAATACAGCCACTATGTCAAGAAACAGCACTGTGCATGTACCTTGTGCTCATAAAATAAACCAGAAGGGATTGATGAGCATGAAGATAAACACCGTGTTTGCCATGTTAGAGATCTTTAATTTAATCCTGGGGGTCATAGGCTTCAAGAGTTTCTCAACCTCAACACTATTGACATTTGGGGCTGGGTAATTCTTTGTTATGGGAGGCAAAGAATTAGAATGCTTAGCAGTATCCCTGGCTTCTACCCACGACATGCTAGTGTCACTGTGACAGCTAAAAAGGTCTCCAGATATTGCCAAATATCCAGTTCAGGGATGGGGGGACAAAAGAGGGAGGACAAAAATAGACTCATTGAAAATCACTGCCCTAGATGGTTCATAATGATATGAGCCTGGAAATAACATGGTTATGTTGGAATTTTTAACATGGTTATGTTGGAATTGGTGAGAAGCAGTACAGCATAATGGTTTAAAAACAAGGACTCTCAGAAGCCACTGTGGCTGGGTTCAAACCCTGGATGTGCTACTGACCTGTTGTGCAAAGTTATGCAAGTTACTTAACTTTCATGTCTGGGTATTTTCACCTATGAAATGAGATAGTAAGATTGCAGAGTTGTTGTGAAGTTAAATAAGTCAAGATATGTAAAGGGCTTAGAATAGTACTTGGCTATGTAAATATTTCTTAAATGAATAAAAGGATTTGTGAGGAGAATGGAAATAAAGAGAACAGACCAAAGATAGAGGATAGGTGTTAAGTTTGGTTGAAACTTCAAGGCTTCCTCAATGCCCACAGCAGAATGTAGTCTCGCCCTCCCTTGAATTCACATTGAGGGGTGCCTGAGAGGTGGCTCAGTCAGTTAAGTGTCTGACTCTTGCTTTCAGCTCAGGTCATGACCTCAGGGTCCTGGGATCAAGCTCCACCTCGAGCCCCACCTTGGGTTCCACGCTCAGTGGGGAGTCTGCTCAAGATTCTTTTTTTCCCTCTGCCCCTTCTTCCCCCACCCCCCACTCTTTCTCTATTTCTCTCTCTCTCTCTCTTAAATAAATAAAAAAATCTTAAGAAAAATTCTAAGTATTGTGTTATTACAATTTATCTTGTTCCATAGTTTATTATGCAATTGTCACATCATCTTTGTATCATCTACAGTTCTTTATTAATAGTATATGCTTAATAAATACATTTAAATTAAGGAATAGAGAAAAAGAGCATGCCAAATGTCAGCTTTCTCTGATGAAGATAGACATCAATTTTACAAGAAGTATGAGTGTCCCTCGTTATTTTAAGATCCAAGTTTAGGGCAACAGGGATGCAATGGAGCGCTAGATTCTCAACTGATAAAATGGTTCTTTTCTTGCTCCTGCAGTAGGCAGAATTCTATGATACCCCTAATGATCCTTACCTTGTAAAACCTCCTTTCCTTTTAGTGTGGATGAAATCTGTAAGTATAATGATATATCACTCCCATCATTATGGTACATTATATGACAAAAGAGCTTTTCTAGGTGGGGTTAATCTCATCACATGAATTTAATCACTTCAAAGCAGAGTTTTCTCCAGCTCTTGCCAGAAGGGAAAATGAGAGAAATTTGCATTGGTTGGCTTTGAAGATGGAGGGGACCGCATGGAAGAACCTCAGAACAACATCTAGTTGCTGAGAGTGACCTCCTGCCAAGAGCCAGCCAGGAGATGAGATTTCAGTTCCACAATTGCAAGAGACTGAATTATGCCAACAACTTGAATGAGTTGGAAGCGAATTCTTCCCCAGACCTCTAGATAAGAGACCAGACAAGCTAATACCTTGATTTTGACC
The DNA here is from genome assembly GCF_054177405.1 of Leptonychotes weddellii. Classification (NCBI taxonomy): domain Eukaryota; kingdom Metazoa; phylum Chordata; class Mammalia; order Carnivora; family Phocidae; genus Leptonychotes; species Leptonychotes weddellii. The sequence goes on from NC_138369.1 coordinate 148,354,147, forward strand.
TAATGAGACTGAGACTAGAGAAACTTTAGTCAAGATTACCAAAATGTCTGACCTCCAGAACTGTGAGGTACTACATAGGAGATATTTGAAGCTGCTAAATTTGTAGTAATTTGTTATGCAGCAATAGAAAACTAATACAACTTTTTACAAGAACTGATGAGTGTTCATCTTGAGATTCTTTTAGAAATGTTATCTGAAATATACATTCACTTGTTTACACATCCATTCTATAATGCCTGTATATAATGTAATACCCACTAGAGTGACTTCAAGCATAATTGCAAGAACCACAAGCAACACTATGGATGATTCTCATAAACATAACATTAAAAGGAAAAAAGAAAAGCCAGACACAAAAGAATATTATCATATAATTGTATTTATATAACATTGAGAAAACAAGTAAAACTAAATTGTGGTGTTTATGTAATGTATACGTAAGTGCCAAATGTATAAAGAAGACCAATGAACTGATTGTCATGAAACTCAGGATAGTGATTACCTTTGGGGGAGAGGAGAGAATAGTGATGTGAAGGGACCTGGGGGTGGGGAGAAGAGGGTTACATTTGTGGTACTGACAATATGCTATATCATGACTGGGGTTGTGATTAACATGAGTGTTTATCTTATGCTTATCCACTAATAAGTAAAGTTGTTTTATGTATGTTTTTGTATGTTTTATAAATCCAATAAAAAACTTCAGGGTATTGTGCTGATTCATTTTATCTTCATGCATATAGCTGGAGGTTCATGAGAGCATTGGAAAGGAAAATGTATGAGAAACACCAGGCAACAACTGCTACAAGCTGAGAGCCCTGGTATTCCCTTTAGTTAGGGAAGTATCTTTTCTGACACATGGAACAAATGTACTCATGGGCTCCCCTTACCTAAAGTCCCTGTATTTCCTTACTTACTCTGGGATCATGAAATGGACTATTTTCTACTTTTTATTTATTTTACTGTATGTTTTTTAGGAAACAGTTACCATCTTTTGAACATGAACATAAATTACCTCTAAGGGAGCCCATGACTGCTCTGATTCACCATCTCTGCTATTTTCTTGAATCATTTCATCTGCTTCTGTTCTTTTGCTTCTATCCAGAAAGCAGCTGAGATTTTGCTAGGGATGTTGGTGCTAATGCCTCCCGCACTATTACCTCACTGATGTGCTAGCCCTTTTTATATTAATGTGACTAGGGAGAAGCAGTAATAATGATAAACTGCTGATTGCTTTGTTCCTTCTCCAAAAAAGTTCCCTTGATACTTAGAATGTTCCTGCTCTACTCCATATGCCTATCAGATATTTTTTTCCTTTTAAAAAATATCTAAAATGAGAACTTTATCACCGTTAATGGAATTCAATATTACAGGGTACAAGCTATTTGGCAGGATAGAGGATGGATATCCATTAACCCTGGAATCCAAAGCAGAGAATCAGCTTGGATGGAAAGAGTGTAGACTATTCTGATAATACAAAAGAAAAAAAAAATCTTCTTGTTTAAACTTACAAATGTGCTGGTATGGGTTTCTAAGGAGGTTCAAGAATACAATGGAATAAGCAGTATTTGCAGTACTTGTAAAGCCTGAGCACATAATGATTCAACCTTGATTCCATCTCCCTATTAGCTGATCTTTTCTGATGCAGTCTCTCCTCATCCCTATCTCTAAGTGGACTCCATAGATTCTTTTCATTGTTCCCTTAATTTAAAGTACCTTGCCTCATCCCTTTTTACTATCCAAATTCTATCCATCCTTCAAATCACAGCTAAAAACTTACTTCCACCCTAAAGCCTTTTCCAAACATATCAATATGCAGCTCCTTTCCTATGAGTTCTTATCATTACATTTGATTGGCATCTTGATCATGTTATATTTGTTACAATACATCATCAGGTCCTTAAGAGGCAAATCATTTCTTCTTTTTAATCCTTTACATCATTTTGGAACATGCTAGGTGCTGATAAAGGGAAGTAATAAAAAGTCATGGAACCATGAGATTTTCAAAAGAAGCTCTTCTCTGGAGAGAAAAATAACCTCATCCAAACTTAAAACTGTAAATTATAGAAACACAAGGGAAATATGATTGAGCCAAGTGATTCCTGGCACATATAATTGTGGGTAGTTGGTTGATGGTCAAAAAGTCTTGTTAATTGATTTAATATGGGAACAAGAATATGGCCGGCTTTTCCTGGAAAAACACAAAAGGGAGAGAGTTTATTATCTAGGGGGACATTTAGAAGTGGAAAATGATCTAAAATCAAATAAGTTAAGAATAACCCTTATTTTTAGAAGTGGCTAAGGCTCTGAGTAACTAGAAGAGGTGAAGCAGAGCTGTTGGCTTTCATATCATCACCATTTTTATCAGCAGTATATATTTGATAGGTACCCATATATTTTACATGTATCTCATTTGATCTACTCAAAAATCTTAAGGGATAGGGATCATTACTATTCTTACTTTTTCATTGAACTGAACAAACAAGTTTAGAGAGATATATTAGCCTCCTATTGTTACTAAAACATAGCACCACAAACTTTGTAGCTTAGAACAACATGAATTTTTTAAATTTTATTATGTTATGTTAATCACCATACATTACATCATTAGTTTTTGATGTAGTGTTCCATGATTCATTGTTTGCATATAACACCCAGTGCTCCATGCAGAACGTGCCCTCTTTAATATCCATCACCAGGCCAACACATCCCCCCACCCCCTCCCCTCTAGAACCCTCAGTTTGTTTCTCAGAGTCCATAGTCCTCCATGGTTCCTCTCCCCCTCTGATTTCCCCTCCTTCATTTTTCCCTTCCTGCTATCTTCTTTTTTTTTTTTAACATATAGTATATTATTTGTTTCAGAGGTACAGGTCTGTGATTCAACAGTCTTACAAAATTCACAGTGCTCACCATAGCACATATGCTTCCCAATGTCTATCACCCAGCCACCCCATCCCTCCCACCCCCCACCACTCCAGGAACACTCAGTTTGTTTCCTGAGATTAAGAATTCCTCATATCAAAAAAAAAAAAAAGAATTCCTCATATCAGTGAGATCATATGATACATGTCTTTCTCTGATTGATTTATTTCGCTCAGCATAATACCCTTCAGTTCCATCCACATCATTGCAAATGGCAAACGTTCATTCCTTTTGATGGCTGCATAATATTTCAGTGTGTGTGTGTGTGTGTGTGTGTGTGTGTGTGTACCACATCTTCTTTATCCATGGAACAACATTAATTTATTATCTTATAGTTGTGGCAGTCAGAAGTCTCAAATTGGTTTCCTTGGCCCCAAATCAATGTGTTGGCAGTCTAGTGTTCCTTCTGGAGGTTCTAGGTAAGAACTTTTCATAGTCACTTCCTCCATTTTCATAGCCAGCAGCACACCATCTCTCTCTCTCTCTCTCTCTCTCATTCTGGCCCACCTAGATATCCAGCATTATTGCCCTATCTCAAAATCCTTAATCACATCTAACAAGTCGTTCTTGCCTTGTAAGGTAACATATTCACAAATTTTCAAGCACGCCATTCTCTGACTTACCTGTGACCCTGTGAAGTAAATTCACTGTAGGTATAGGTGGTAAAGAGAAGGACAGCTAAGATCATACAGAATCTGCATCCAAGAAGATGGAAACGCAGTTCAATGCTAATCAGAAGAAAGATGTTAGCCAAAGAAAGATCTAAACTAGTTTTCTTGAAGTGTGGGCAACTACTTCACTGCAGTTATCCAAAGAGTTTCTTTTCAATGAAATTCCTGAGATCATCCCAGCATACTAAATTAAAATCTCATTATAACAAGTTTCTAAGGTGATTCTTATTCATGTTAAATTGTGGGAGCTCCTGGACAAGGAAAAGAAGACCAATGGTGGGTGAGGGGATGGCTAAAAGAAATAGCTATTACAAGGTGAAAAAATGTTCTATAGCTAAGAATGTTCAAAATTTAGTGGCACCTGGGTGGCTCAGTTGTGTAAGTGTCTGCCTTTCACTCAGGTCATGATCCCAGTATCCTGAGATCCAGCTGGAAGGACAGGCTCCCTGCTTAGCAGGGAGTCTGCTTCTTCCTCTCCCTCTGGCCCAGTTCCCACTCGTGCCCCTCCCTGCTGTTCTCTCTCAAATAAATAAATAAAATCTATTTTTTTTCAAAATTTAATATGAGCAGCACTAGTAAGCAACTAATATGAAACCTAAGTTACACAGCCAGTGTACTCATGATTCTTATGAAACATTAAGATCATTAATGTTTTAACTACAGCCAAAGGAATCCAGACGATGCCCAACCCTTTCTGGGCAAAGCAGCTTTGTTTACTGAGAAGCTCTCATAGGACAAACACATTCACAAATTCTGCCCTAATCATGCAAATCTTGTGAAGAACCATGTTCTCTGAGTTTAGAGACACAAAATGCTCATTTCTGACTATGACCACCCTGCTAAATAAATGGATTAAAAATAACCTTGATTTATCTTGCACATTTCTCTGAAGAACTCAATATCATGACAGATACTGTTTAGTTCTTTTAATCCCAGGGCTTTAACCAACAGAACCCAATATTGTTACTTGATATAGTTCTATCACTAGCAAGTATCCTATACTCATGTATGTGATAGTCCTGACAACTTTGCCCAATAATTGAGATTGACAAGAACCTTCCAGAATAGGGCCTTTATTTCTTTTCCTATGTTAAATTTCAACCCAAGGGACAGTTGAAAGTCATCAATTATTTCTTCTGAAGGAGGCATAAATAAAATCCCATTTCTTAGGCATAACACGTCACTTCAATTGACCTTTTAGTATGTCATGTCACTAAAGATGTTCCTTTTTCATACAACCTCATAGCAGACTGGAAGTTCCTCTTTCTTTAAATTTTCCAAGTTCTGACAAGCAAGGTTCCAAAACAAACAAACAAACAAAATTCTCAATAGTAGATGAAGATTTTATCAAATTTTTCTTCTCTGACCCCTCTCCCCGTTTCTCTCTCTTTGGCTGCTGAGTAGGTTTATTTTATTCCAAGTCACAGCAAGGTGGCTGAGAAGCCACCAAGACCCAGACCTTTCTCAGAGCCTCAAGGCCTCCCAACATGGATAACTGCCAAACCTGATTGGGAACCGAGCAAAAGCTCAAGCACAGTCATGGTTTGGCACACCATTCTATCACCTTTTGAAGGGGTCATATCAATGGGATAAGTGTCACCAAAAAATTCCTATTTGCTGTAGGAATATCCTTTTTCCATTATCTCTGATAGAGAGAGAGAGAGAGAGATTTTTCTATTGTGTCTCTAATGGTTTACTCTATTATGACTCTATTATGATTCATTGAGTTGGAAAACAGAGAGCATCAGTGTGTTAATGCCATATATCACTTAATAACATAGTAATGTCATGTACTGACTGGGCCCATGTTGCTGATCTCATCACAGATTCTGTTTTAATTGTTTAATTTATTTGTTTTAGTAACTGGTTGTGTATCCCAAGTGTTCATTAATAGATGAATGGATAAAGATAATGTGGTTACACACACAGAGAGATATCATCACAGATTCTGCCATAAAATGAGCAATCTATTACTGTTAGAGCTGCACACCAGTGGTAAGGGATCCATATTCTAAATTCAGATGTATTCTTTGTCCTTAGTCTATACCAACACATGTAGCCTTTTTTTTTCCCGCCCCCCCCAAAACATGCAGCCTTAAGGAGAGTATTTAATAAGAAAAGATTTAAGATCTGCAACCAATTATTATTATTTTTTAATTCCAGTATAATTAGCATTCAGGGTTATATTAGTTTCAGATGTACAATATAGTGGTTCAACAATTCTGTACATTACTCAGTATTCATCAAAGTAAGTATACTCTTAACCCCCTTCACCTATTTCACCCATTACCCCTCCACACACACACTTCCCCCTCTGGTAACCACAACTTTGTTCTCTATATTTAAGAGTCTGTTCTTTTGTTTGTCTCTTTTTTCCTTTGTTCATTTGTTTTGTTCCTTAAGTTCCACATATGAGTTAAATTGTGTGGTGTTTGTCTTTCTCTGACTGACTTATTTCACTTAGCATTACAGCTTCTGGATTCCTTCATGTTGTTGCAAATGGCAAGATTTCATTCTTCTTTATGGCTCAGTAATATTCCAGGGTGTGTGTGTGTGTGTCTCTCTGTGTGTGTAACCACATTATCTTTATCCATTCATCTATTAATGAACACTTGGGATACACAACCAGTTACTAAAACAAATAAGTTAAACAATTAAAACAAAGTCAGGTGACTGCATTTGAATAAAAGAGTAGCAATTATATGAGATAATAACCTAGATTCTGAAAAGCAGCAAAATAAATAGCCCCTATGCCTAGACCTCACAATTATGTAGCTACATATACAAATAAGAGGAGTGGGCAACCCTGGGTGATATGATTTGAGGGCTCAGAAAAAAAAAATATATATATATATACTCCAAAGACTGAGTTTTTCTACTCAAGAGTCATGTGGATGTTTGTTCATATTTATTGAGGCTTACTAGGAGCAGTTTCCTATTTTAGACACCTAGGATGTTACAATGGGAAAAATAAGCTCATTCCCTATCCTTGGATTCTTAGCTTTCTTAGGGCCCTAACTAGAAATATCCCTAGAAGCAATTATGCCTTAAGTCATAATTAGGTATTAAGGGAAGGGATAATTTCCTAATTTCATGTAAAAAAGCAAAACTACTTGAAAGAAAGAAAGAAAGAAAGAAACAAACAAAGAAGAAAGAAGAAAGAAAGAAAAAAGAAAAGAATGGAAAAGAAAAAAGAAAAGAAAAAAAGGAAAAGAAAGAAAACAAAACAAAACAAAACTCAGGAGCAAGACTCTCTGAAAAAGAGAGAGAAATGTTCAGGGATCTGGGGGCATAATGAGAAGGATTTACCATGGGTCAGACTGAGCTAGAGGCCTTGGACATTCTCTGCAAGCAACAATTATCAGTGAAGCCAAGCATATAAGTATGTATTTGGTAGAAATTTCCTTTTATTTATTTTTTTTAAAGATTTTATTTATTTATTTGAAAGAGAGAGTGGAGAGAGAGAGCACAAGAGGGGAGAGCGGGAGAGGGAGAAACAGACTCCCTGCTGAGCAGGTAGCCCGATGCGGGACTCGATCCCGGGACTCCAGGATCATGACCTGAGCCGAAGGCAGTCGCTTAACCAACTGAGCCACCCAGGCGCCCGGTAGAAATTTCCTTTTAGGTCTTTAGTAAGGTAGGTAACTTTTTTCCCCCCAAGGGTAGATAACTTTTAATAACAATTCACCAGAAATGATTTTGAAGAATAAAAATAATTTCCTTGCCAAATGCTATGAACAATTAGAAATGGAGCTAAGCCTTCTGAAGTGATGACTAAGTAGGGCTAAAGAGAGGTCAGTTCATATACACAGAAGACACACTATCCCTTAAGAGTAGGAATTAAGTAAAGGTTCATGCATGTAACAACTATCAGATTTGGTATAAACCTGACCATCATTAAATCATTTCTATCTTTCTTTTTTTCCCTAGCAAATTAAGAAGTGCATTTCACATAGATCACATTTTATGGTCCATCACTCATTTTATGAGTAATGATTAGCATTTATGTAAACCCCTAATAAAACCACACAACCAGCTTATACTACAATAGTCTACAGTTCTCAATAAATAAAAGACAATCTCTGGGGGTCAACATGGAAGTATGATTAGAGATCATATCTATCTGCTGTCTAAACATTGTCTATAAACTGAGTAAAATATCTTTCATACAATTCTGTATTCTTTGTCATATATATGAAAATGACCTGGTGATTAGTAAAATACATCCAAAAGCTTTACTAAGTGTATGGTAAGTGTCAGTAATTGTGGGTTTTTTTTTTTTTTCAGTCAACAAATACTAAAACATAGATATTATCCCAGGAGGAAGAAAATGTCTGGAAATTTTCTTCATTAAGATAAAGGGCTTCATTCTTAAGAACATAGAGAATGACTTACAAAGCCCTGCCTGTATGGGAATCCAACCACGCAGAACTTTACACCATTCACCTAACTGTGAAGAAGAGAGTCCTTTAAAATGCAGGAAACAAACAAACAAACAAAAGCATATTCCAGAATTCCAAAGTTAAGTTTTTTTCAAAATTAAAAGACATTCCAGCTGGGTTGAAATTGATTTCAAATATCCGGTATAACAAATCCAATAGACTTATCATCTCTCACACTCAGCACCTTTGGTATTTCAGATCCATATTGGTTTTGTGATCTTTAAATGGATGTGCAGTCTGACATTGCCTGATAAGAATGCAGCTATCAAGCTTATCCCCTCCCTGAATAAAGGAAAACGATGAAGAGAAAGTTTTGGCACCTGATGTTCCCTGATGATGACTCTGCTTTGAGAAAAGTTATAATAATGATGGAAAGGGGGAAAAAATTACAGATATTGTCAAACTAGACAGTAGGTGATTAAAATAGTAAGAGATTCATGTCTGAACCTTCCTAGTCTTTACCAAGAGCCAATATCGAATCCTTTTTAAAGAAAAGTTGTTTTAAAGTAAGGAGATAGAAGATGGCAAGATTTGAGCAGAATGAGAGGGCATGTAGAATGACAAAGTGTTGTCAAATTATTTAAGAAAAATTTGAGAGAAGAATGCTAGTAGTTTGTGAGACCAGAAGTTCAACTTGTTTTGTTCTTGAGATTAAATTCTCTCAAAACAGCATTACTGTAAGTGATACTTAATCCTCTGATCCACATTCTATCTATTCTCATTCTCTTGGAAATATAAGTGTGTGTGGTGGGGGAAGCCCCTCTCTTTCTCCACAGGTGGCCTGGAGGAGAACCCATGTGGATTTTTCACCAGGGGAGCAGAACACATTAATCTGACAGAAACCAGCAGGAGACCCAGGAATGGGTTGCCATGTGACACCAGGAATCTTACCTCTTCAGAAAACAGCATGGCAATTATTGCAAATAATTACTTTCAGAAACAAAGCTTCTTTTGGCAAGTCAAAATTAATTTTTAAGTTTAAAAGTTTATGTTACTACAGCGCACATTACAAAAAAATCATGAAGTTGAATGAAAATATAACCATTGAATAAAAAATAATTTGACAATTTCAGACCATGAAAAATGAAGTAGTTGGGTATAATGTGGCTATTCTAATTAAATGTAGCTCTCAAATTTCCACATAGCATAATTTCTAAAATAGGATCAAGATACAAAATGAGAAGCACAGAAGATATAAGCTGCGGATTAGTCAGCCCTCAGTTTATATACAATTGTATCATCAAGAATTTCTACATGAGTATGAAACTGCATGCTACTCTTGGGTGCAATGCTACTTTCATCTTTTGATTCTGAACTGGAGAGTGTCTATTCCATGTCATTTTTCTGTCATGTAGTTACAGAAATGGATTGAAAAAAAAAAGTTCATTTTTAATGATTCCTGGGTATAAATCAACCCACCTCCAATGAAGATCGTGCTCTACATTGATATAGAAATGGTTGCTGCTATTGACAGAAAAAGACTTAGAATTAAGAAAGCAATTGTCCCATAGACACAATGAGATGGATGATGGTTAGTTGTATTTAAAACAATTCCAATATATTTAGGTGCCTTGTGTGTTAAAATGACTTCGCAATATTGGTCAGGGAACATAATAATCATTCATTATGTTATTTGTATCAGAAAATGCCCATCACTTACAAATAATTTTTGGAATGTTATTCACTCATCACTTAAGAAGAGTCTATTTAGATAATAACAGAATGGCTTGGAACAAAGAAAATGATCTAGAATGCTTCCCTGCTGGCAATGAACTGCACTGGTATATCTCGCTAGTTCAAAGTCATTTGGAAAGTCCCAGTCTCCCTTGAGGGAAATTTTGGTGTGGTTCCTTTCTCACTCCTTTCATTAAAAATATGTATCAATTGTCTAAGAATATTTTTTTGATAGGTAAGCAACATGAGAGACAGAATAAATAGTGATGTAGGAAAGATGTTAGGGTTGGAAGCCGATGGCCAAGAAAAAAATTCTTGAGATGGCTTTGGTGCAAAAAGGTGGTTTTATTAAAGCACAGGGACAGGACCTGTGGGCAGAAAGAGCTGCACTAGAGGGGGTTTGGGATAGCGTATATCTCTAAGGAATTTTGGAAGCAAGGTTTCCAGGACCTTGAGGGGGCTAGTTATTGTTGGGAAAATGTCATTTATTACTGTCTAATAAAACCTTAGTCATGAGACCCTTCAGATGTATATTGGTGGGCCATATGCTTGAGGGATGATTGCCAACATGTATCTTGGGGGGTAGAGATAAAGGAAGTTTCCAAAATAATTTTTATATGTTAAAGTAGGCTTACAGGATCCTGGGAGGGGGTGGGGAGGGAATTGGGCTAGGATTGTCTTTTGCCTTTAGCAAAATGTCAACATTGAGGCAGTTAAGTCCCTAGAGGAATGTCACTCTGCCTGTCAATGGGCTGTAGGTAGTAAGGAAATTTAACAAATTCTCTTCTGCCTTTGTTTCCCACATCAAATGGTATTATTGAGATCATAGAGATGAATCCACGTAGTGCAGTGGCCCTGTCCTAGAGATGTCTCATTGGCAAGTTACTGGGGCTTTTCTCCTCCATATATTAGGTGAGCCATATGAAGATTAAATTTTGAAATCAAAACTGGCCAAATATTGACTATTTCATTCATTTCTGCCTTAATGAATAAGGTCTTACTAAATGGAGCCTAAGATCTCCTTCCCAACCATGATATTCTATGGTTATATGAGTCCATTCTTGGTGAAATCGAAGTAATTCTAAGAGCCATAGAGATTTGTACTTTCTGTTGAGCAGGGTTAATCAGTACACAGGCAACTTTTTCAGAATGCATTCTTTCAGCTGCTTTATATTCATAGATCCCTATTTATACCCAGGATAGGAAGATGGACCCCAAAAGAGAGACGGCATAGCATACTTGGCTCACAGACAGTGTACCATAGGCCTGACAAATCATCTGCTCTTTAAAGAAAAATATCATGGGGCTAGAGTTTCAGTAGATCTAGGAAATAACAAAAGAAGGAACTAGAAGTAAGATCATCATGTAACTACCATAAATTAAGCATAATTTAAACAATGAACTAAAGATTGAACACCTTATGATTATGGAAAATAGGATTATGATAGATCTAAAACAATAAATCATAAGATAACTATTCTATCACTAATCATTAGGAACTACAGTGAATATATTCCTGAAGAAGGGTGAAGCAAAAATGTTTACTTTCAACATGGGCCATTTCTACTGAGTGTACCAAATCAAAAATTATAATGGTAAGGTTGGCATTCTTCATCACCCTCATTTTATCCAAGCATGAAACAATGGATTGTTTGCAGTTGAGTAATTTTAACTCAGATTAATGTCCAAACTAGAGCAACTTTTAAAACAATAAAATTGATAACTTGGTATTCAACATGGACAATTGATAATCATGATATAGTCTATAGTAAAAGGAAAAAGAGTAAAGGGACGCGATGTTTATTTACCTTTTTATTTGGAAAAATACATCCAAAATTACTGAATTGGATGAACTCACAGCAGGATAAGGAAGATTCAAGGAGCAAAGAATATAGGGCAGGTTCATTAAGGATGAGTTAAAAATTAGCAGTGGATCAAATAATAGTTCTAAAATACATGATGCTTTTGGAATCCATGCACTCCCAAATATCAGAAGTAAGATAAGTAGGAGGCAGAAAAATCGAGTGAACCCAAATATCAGGGAGCAAGTAGGACCAAAACCCAAAGAGTTCAGAAGATGGTCTTAAGCTGAAAGGAAAAAACAAGCAAGTTGATGGTATCTCCAATAAGATGTACTTTACATCATGTCAGAGGAAGGTTTTATGCTTCCAATAGGCTAAGTTGAAGAAAACAGAGAAAAATAATAGAGAACAGCACCGGAGAGGGTAATGCAAGGACCATGAATAATGCTTTTTCTGATTGTCCAGATACTGAAATTAGAAAAACTCAGTAAGGAAATGTTGGGTGTACTAGTTTTAAGTAAAAATAAGTGTAGGGGAATAAAACATTTCCCTTCTTTCCTTCTAGATTTTTTTTGGCTGATCTATTAATTAAATTGATATAAGATAGAATAATAGGAGAAAATAAATTTAATTACATACATATGGGAGCCCCATAAGAGCATAAGACCCACAGGCAGGCAGACAATTGTGGCTTATATGCTATCCTGAGTTAAGAAGAAGGGGACAGTGGTTTGAGACTTCAAAGGGAAGAAAGACAATTCACAGGAAGATAGGAAGAGCAAATGTTTGGTAAACAAATGTCTGCCATTCCCTGCAAAGAAAATAAGACACAGAGAGGAATTTGATCTCCAGACCTTGCTGAGCTTCTCCACGGTTTACCACACTTAGCCCACATTCTTGGTAATTATTTCTGGTGATCTGTGCTATTCCTGGAAAAGGCCCTTTATCTAGATTCTTTTAGACAGTTAAGGGGGAAGTAACGAGCTCTTTCTAAGTATTTTGGGTCTTGATTGACTTGGGCTGACTTCAGCTCAAGGTAATCCACATGCCAAAGTGTCACATTTTGGGGAGGTTTATGCTGAACCCCTTAACAAGGCCTAGGAATTTGTGGAAAAGAAAATTATCAATGAAATGTATTTTAACATCAACTTGTTTCACTTATATTAGAAATAAAATATTGGTTAGAAATGCCAAGTCAGGAATAATAGTGTAGGAGAATAGACACTTAACATAGGGATTCCAGGCCCATGTCTTGAAGAATATACAATTCAATGGTGAACTAAGATAGAGACCCTCAAAAACTACTATCAAAGACATTACATAAGCAATAAGCTCTTTGGCATTGGTCTTAGCAATATTTGTTGGACCTGTCTTCTCAGGCAAGGGCAACAAAAGCAAAAAAAACACAAACAAATGGACCTACTAAAAAAACTGATGCACAGTGAAGGAAACCATTAAAAAAATGAAAATGCGGGTGCCTGGGTGGCTCAGTTGGTTAAGCGACTGCCTTCGGCTCAGGTCATGATCCTGGAGTCCCTGGATTGAGTCCTGCATTGGGCTACCTGCTCAGCAGGGAGTCTGCTTCTCCCTCTCCCGCTCCCCCCTCTTGTGCTCTTTCTCTCTCTCACTCTCTCTCTCAAATAAATAAATAAAATCTTTAAAAAAAAAATGAAAATGCAACCTACTGAATGGAAGAAGATATTTGCAAATGGTATAACCTATAAGGGGTTAATATCCATAATATATAAAGAACACACACAACACAGTATCAAGAAAACAAAAACTCTAACAAAAAAAAAAAAAATGGGCAGAGGACCTAAATAGACATTTCTCCAAGGAACAGACACACATGTGGCTGACAGATACATTAAAAGATGCTCAAAATCACTAACCATCAGGGAAATGCTAACCAAAACCACAATGAGATATCATCTCATACCAGTCAGAATGACAAAAAATAATAAGTGTTGGCAAGAAGGTGGAGAAAAGGGAACGCTTCTGCACTGTTAGTAGGAATGCAAAATTGTGCAGCCACTATGGAAAACAGAATGGAAGTTTCTCAAAAAATTAAAAATAGAAATACCATATGATCCAGCAATTCCACTTCTACATATTTATCAAAGAAAATGAAAATACTAATTCAAACAGATACATACACTACTATGTTCACTGCAGCATTATTTACAATAGCCAAGATAAGGAAGCAACCTAAGTGGTGTCCCTTGATAGATGAATGGATAAAGAAGATGTGATATTTACATATACACACACACACAGTGGAATATTAGTCATAAAAAAGAATGAAATCTTGTCATTTGTAACAACATGGATGGACTTAGAGGGTTTTATGCTAAGTGAAGTGGGTCAGACAGAGAAAGACAAATACCGTATAACTTCACCTATATGTAGAATCTAAAAAACAAAACAAAAAAGCAAACAGAAACAGACTCATAGATACAGAGAACAAACAAGTGGTTGTCACAGGAGAAGGGATTGGGGGAATGAGTGAAATAGGGGAACGGGATTAAGAGGTACAAATTTCCAGTTATAAAATAAATAAGTCATGAAGATGTAATGTACATCATAGGAAATATAGTTAATAATATTGTAACAACTTTGAATGGTGACAGATGGCAGCTAGATTTATCCTGATGATCACTTCACAATGTGTATAAATTTTGAAGCTCTATGTCCTACACCTGAAACTAGTATCATATGCCCACTACAAATCAATAACAACAACCACAACAACAACAACAAAAAGACATTACAGACATGGATCCAATGAGAAATAGAAAGTACTTTGTGGGGGGAGGGGGCCTGCGTGGCCCAGTCAGTTAAGCGGCTGCCTTTGGCTTAGGTCATGATCCCAGGGTCCTGGGATTGAACCCCGCATCAGGCTCCCTGCTCAGCAGAGAGCCTGCTTCTCCCTCTCCCTCTGCTGCTTTCCCTGCTTGTGCTCTCTCTCTCTCTGTAAATACAATCTTAAAAAAAAATAAAGAAAATACTTTAGGGATTAAGAGTAGAAATATTGTTATTTTCAATAGAAGGAATGAAATTAGCACTATTGCTGCATAACAAACCATTCCAAATCTTAATGGCTTAAAAGAGTAATCATGATTAAAGCTCACATGTCTTTGTATCAAGGAGTGTGATAATGTAACTGCTTTGAGAGTGTAACTGCTAAGAAAGTGAAAAGCAAAAGATAAGACAAGGAGAAATAAATTGAGCTAAGTTCATGCAATGGAATCCTTACTAGTAAAAATGAATATTTATAACTATAAGTATTAATAGAAAAAATCTTAAACATAATGTGAAGAAAAACTAAGTTTCAGAGAATTAATTATAAGTGATAACATTTATAGGCTTTAATAACACAAAAAATTAACTATTGTTTCAGAATATATACATATGTAATTAAAGTGTAAACATACACTGATTTGATAAACAACAAAGAGATTAGTTAGCTCTAAAGAAAGAAAGAGGGCCGCCTGGGTGGCTCAGTTGTTAAGTGTCTACCTTCGGCTCAGGTCATGATCCCAGGGTCCTGGGATCGAGCCCCGCATCGGGCTCCCTGCTCTGCGGGAGGCCTGCTTCTCCCTCTCCCACTCCCCCTGCTTGTGTTCCCTCTCTCGCTGTGTCTCTCTCTGTCAAGTAAATAAATAAAGAATCTTAAAAAAAAAAAAAGAAAGAAAGAAAAGAAAAGGAGAGGGAAATGAAAGGGGATAATTGAATAGTGGGACTCAAATGAATCTGTAATGTTTAATTAAACTATCAGAAGCATATAAAACAAAATTAGGATTTGACAAAGCTGGGTGATGGTGGGTATTCATTATGATTTTCACTATATTTTCCTCTATGTTTAAGACATTTTATAGCATATAATGTGTTCTGTATGGAGAAGTTCTTTATTCAGAGAATGATATTACTGATAGAATAAGAAGCTTAATTAAATCCATTAAAGATGCTCTTAACAAAGCTGGCATATTTTCCACTCAGACTGACACTGCTTTTGATATAGACATAGCTGCTGTTTATTCAGTGATATTCAAACATGCCAGAGAATTTTTTTCAGAGAATTCTAAGATGTATAGAGAGCTTAGAGTCAAGTACTGGAGAAAATACGTTCCAGACTACTGCAAATGTCCTCAGTTCGAATATTTTGATGAAAAATTGTGTGTAGGCTAGAGCCTAGAGCAAGAAGGTATGGTTGAATGGATTTGCATTATGACTTATAAATAAATAAATAAATCTCCTCACTCAAATCTGTGCATGTGCTTTAAAAAACAAAAACAGGGGCGCCTGGGTGGCTCAGTCGGTTAAGCGACTGCCTTCGGCTCAGGTCATGATCCTGGAGTCCCTGGATCGAGTTCCGCATTGGGCTCCCTGCTCAGCGGGGAGTCTGCTTCTCCCTCTGACCCTCCCCCCTCTCATGTGCTCTCTCTCATTCTCTCTCTCTCAAAATAAGTAAATAAAATCTTTAA
This sequence comes from Leptonychotes weddellii, assembly GCF_054177405.1. Classification (NCBI taxonomy): domain Eukaryota; kingdom Metazoa; phylum Chordata; class Mammalia; order Carnivora; family Phocidae; genus Leptonychotes; species Leptonychotes weddellii. Next base: position 148,370,139 of record NC_138369.1, read on the forward strand.
AAAAAATAAAAATAAAAAATAAAAAACAAAAACACAGATATTTTACACTTAAATATAACCATAAAATTACCAGAATGTTTCAGATAAGGTAAAATCTGTCATTTGTACAATTTGGTGTGAATACTGAGAAACTGCAATGGCTATCAGGCTCATTGATGAAACAAGATTATATTCTAAATGCTTAGTTTTGAGAAAACAGTGTAAAAGCACGTTCTAATATATTCTTAATGTCAAATAGAAACTTAAGTATAATACACTCTACTTACTCTCACAGAAGTTTAGATCTGTATGTCTGGCCTTACACCTAAGTGAAATATCATGTACATCTGCCATAATATAAGCAGTACCACATGGAAGAAGTCCGGTACGAAATTATCTCCTCCACCAACTAGTGCCAGCCATGAAAATGCCCTCAAGCAATAAGCACCTTTGGAATTGGTTGTGGTAGAGTAAGAAGGCTACTGAGGAAAATAATCTTCTGTTCTACAGAAAACAAAGTCAGATGGAACTAGGAAGAAAGAGAAGTACTCAGAAAGAGTGCTGGACGGGGTGCCTGGGTGGCTCAGTCGTTAGGCGTCTGCCTTCGGCTCAGGTCATGATGCCAGGGTCCTGGGATCGAGCCCCACATCGGGCTCCCTGCTCCGCAGGAAGCCTGCTTCTCCCTCTCCCACTCCCCCTGGTTGTGTTCCCTCTCTCGCGGTGTCTCTCTCTGTCAAATAAATAAATAAAATCTTAAAAAAAAAAAAAAAAAGAAAGAGTGCTGGACAATGGGGAATAAAACACAAATGTTCTGGAATGACAAGGACAAAGTGTGTTTGTGGGGAAAGATGCCAGTGTATCTAACTTACCAAAGAGCACCACAACTTTTTGTAGTTACCCCTGCCCCTAAGGAAGAAGGCTATTTCTCTCCAGGGTAGATGGTCTTATATCTAGCAGAACACATTGCTTTAGGTGGGAAACTGTATAGAGTTTTAGCTGGAGACGTGAACTCTCTAAACTGCTCTCCATAAGAAGCAGTGAGAATTGGGGGTTGCAGAAAGTCTAGTAGGGTTTGGAAGGCAAGGTAAGAGCAGAGGTGAACAAAACAGAAGCATTTGGAGGCAAGATCTAAATAGGACCAGAAAAGCTTTTCATCTCTCCATTTTGACATCGGCACTTGTCCCCCATGGAATTCTGATGCTTGTGTGCATAAGAGCCATTTAGCCAGAAAGAGGTAGCAACTCTGAATTACTCAGTTGTCTGTTTCTGTTTCTGCCTCTCTGTTCCCCCACCTTTGGTGGAATTCTTTGTGTATACCCCTTCTCTTTCCTTTTTCATTTAAAACCGTAATAAACAAAACTTCTCAATCAAAGGCTATGTTACTTAAATGTATTAAATAATAATGTTTCTCAATTATTAAAATTGAAAATGCTATCAATTAAATGTTAAACTTAGCTGTCTTTATTCAAATTGAAATGAATGTCTGGTAGAAATAATCAACATAAAAAAATTGACAATGGCCAATGATGCACATATCAAAACATGTTATTCATTAAAAATTGCTGGAAAAATAAATTTTTGAACAAAATTTAGATTTGGAAATATCAGTGTGGGGAAATTCAAACTATTATTAAAAACAAAAGAGCCACAAAAGAAAAACAAGGAGCTATACCTGATGTGATTTTATGTAGTTATATAAAGTAGTGATATCTGAGATATCTTTTAAAAAAACAGATTTTATTTATTTGTTTGAGAGAGAGTGAGTGAGAGAGAGCACAAGCAGGGGGAGTAGCAGGCAGAGGGAGAAGCAGGCTCTCCACTAAGCATGACCCTGGCATCATGACCTGAGCCAAAGGCAGACACTTAACTGACTGAGCCACCCAGGCGCCCCTGAGATATCTTTATATCAAAATTAACCTGCAAAAAACCACCAATTTTTTTTAATTCAAGAAAATAAGAAAATTAAAATAATTCAATTGTGCTGTAAAAAAGATCACTTATAATTATATTTGTTAATTATTTTCTTTATTGTATTGAAGAAAATTCTTTTTATGTGAAAATCCATTTGTTCAGAAATAATTCTGATAAAATATGTTTACTAAAAGGGTCCTCAGGAACAGTGGGGTTAAAATATCCCATACACAGTCTTTGCCAATTAGAAATTCCTGGCTGTTGATGCAAAAGATGGAGTGGTAAGAAAAGAACTTCAAAGAACAAAGATATTTGATACTCACTTTTTATATAAATTGCTGTATATTACTGCAATGCCCCCCCACCCCCTTGACTCTAAATCTTCAGTATAATTTGCTGTATCTACAAATGCTTTCTGTGACTGAAATATGGGAGAACTTGAAGACATGGACAATGTTCCTTATTTGAGTAAATTATGAAGAAAGCAGCAAGGGGAAGTGACAAATAGGTAGATTAAATTCAGAGTAAACCAGAAATTGGAATTAGAAGTGACTGTAAGAATGTACACTCCTGGGAATTCACAGAAATGTTGGGAAAAGCATTGGATTTCTTATTGGACATAAAATAGGGGATGCAAATCAATTTTAAATGCATCTCAAAGGAGAGAGTAACCTCTAATGATGTTATGATTATAGTCCGCACCAAGAAAATCTATCTACTTCCCAAAGTAACCTAATGGACTCCAAAAATATAACTATAAAAATAAAGAACAATGCTATTTTGTAAATGTATATAGCATAATATATATACTATATATATAAATGTAAATGTTTATAGCCTAGCTACTTACAGAAGAAAAAAATAACAGATTTCTCTATATAAGTCTCTTTCCATGTCCCAATAGGAAAACATCATAAATATGTGAGTTCTGCATTTTCTACAATAATTAAAACTTAACCACTGAGACCACATCCCATGTGAGGACCATAAATAAGCAGAGTAGCTGCACAATTTTTATGTTCAGTAAAAAAACTAAACCCAAAGAAGGACCTTATCAAGTTGATATTTCCTTTTAAGAAAGAGTGAGACTTGGGCTTATTAATACTCAATGCCCAGTCCTTTAATACCCTTATAATAACACAGCCAATAGATAATGTCTCAATTTTGAGATTGGAAGTCCACCATTTTAAGTTACAAGTCTCACGTCACATTCTAGGATAGAAACAGCATTTATTTTAGGAAAGACTGCTCTTTGATCTGCTTGGGTGCCACTTAATCGAAGCCTTCAATTTATACATAGATACAGAATAAACTTCTCTATTGTTCTTGAGGAAAACTTGAGTTAGAGGGGTCTCATCTTTGGTCTATTAACTTAAATAAGTTTCCTTAACAGAGCAGTAGTGTAGAAAGTTGAGGAAATCCTTTATTTAATCATCAATTTATTTTGTGTTCCCTCTCAAAAAAATCTGAATTTTGGAAATCACCTCTACTTGTTACATGAGTATCTTTCTGAGGGACAATAATAACACCCAAGATCAGACTTTGCCCAGAGAACAATAGAGAGTCCTGACCTTACTTCACCTCATGTAGCGAAAAACCATGTAAAGGAATGTGTATGGATTTGGCACAGCTTCAAACTCGACTAAGACATAATGAATGTCAAAAGCTCAGTTTTGATAAATATACTATGGAATAGGAGGGCTGCCTTGTCCGGTGAATATAATTCACACCACACATTTGTGATGAAAGGCAGTGATGAGCATGAGTAAGTTGGGGAAATTTGCCAAGAAGAACATGTCAGACTCCTGTGACAGGATAGGAAAGAGACTGGAAGAGGAATGAACTCCCGCATCCCTCAGAGACACAAAAGGAAAGCATATGTGAAAACTGAGATGTACAAGTCTTAGGAGATTGCCATTGTAGGGGTTGAACTGACCCTCCAATGGCACAGAGAAACCTTGCAGGAGCTGAATGGACATCCTGACAAAAGGTTTGAACAAGTTAGTAATAACAGGTAATTATGTGTAGGACAAATTTTAAGCTATTCTGTGTGTTGTTCACTACTGCAAAGTTTCAGCAGTCTTCTTAAAAGTCCTATCCTGACCCAACCTGTGCTGTGGGGAAAGAAAGGGATGTATCTTCCTTCCTCAAGAACATGCAATGTCTGAGATGAAGAGGCAGGATTGGGGAAGTCAAATGACCCAGATAGCAAACTGGAAGGAACAGGTGAGGATGGTTGCAAATTATAGGTCATAAGTTGTTGAAAGCAGTACATCAGAATAGCTGTCAGTGGCATAGCTTTGCTTAGCTAAGAGTCCACTCACATGGGTCAGCAGCTTTTGAAACAGCCAGGTGGTGATAAGATTAGAAAGTATAAGACCAGATCAGAGCAAATGGAGGGTCTTTTCCAAAGCACAGTAGGGTTACTACTCTAAGAAATTTCCAGGAATGAAACAGAAATATTTTTAAAGGGGTGCCACTTCCCCAGGAGGAGATCATGGATGAATCACCCTCTAACTAACTATTTGGGGAAAAAGTAGAACATAATTTCATTTTATAGCACCAGGCTACTGAAACAGAAGCACATGATTAAACAATGGAAGACATGTATAAGCTATGCAAAGGTGTACAGTTGCTTTAAGATGTCACACCATTTCCACAACAAGAGCTTGTACTTCTAGGAATAGCCAGATTTTACTCTTGGCTGATAAATGTACAACTACCTCACTTTAGCTTTTCTTTTGGACAATGCAGATTTCAACTCAGCCTGCCACTACTTTTCCTGCCCTGCTACTAGATCTGGGCATCCATCCTCAAGGTGCCCTTTACACTCAATAGAAGAGTTTACTTTCAGCTAGCTACCCCTTCCGAGGTATGCTTTCAGAGAATGCCGCAGAAATACCTTCCTTTCTCTCCAACCTTCCAGGGATCCTTGGATCTGGATAATACCCCCAAGCATAGGGATCCAGCCTGAAGAGAAGACTCCAAACCAAAACCATAATTGTCCTATACCAGAGTTTTCCAAGGGAAAAATCTGAATACTTCAGTAAAAAAATATAGCATCCTTATAAAATATACTGGCATAACTAGAATTTGGAGGTCTTAATTTTTTTCATAGAAATCAATTCCAATGACTGTATCTTTAGGAAGCCAGAAATCAAGAGAATTGAGGGAAGTAACTGCAGGGCCAGGGAACCTATTAGCACACTGACATCCATAAAGCAGTCTCTTTAAATGATGATTTCACTTGCAAAAAGGGGGCATTTATACAACTCTTGAGAGAAATATCCTTGCATTCCTGCTTGAATAAATGCTCAGATTAATCCTAATGCTTAATTTCAATTTTTTTTCTAAAGCAAATCTTATAGTTTATATGTTTATATTTTATTTTGGAATCATAAAAGAGTATCTGATATTTTCCCCTCAGTATCTTTTATAGTGGATTTATTTTTTGTCCTCCTCTCTTTAGTTTGAATGCTCTTGGCTCATTTCCTCTCTCTTTATAGTTATACTTTTTTAACCTCCAGTAATCCTTATGTCTCTCTTGTGCTATGCACAAAGACATCTAGCCACTTCTCCAAAAGTGTTACCCATAATTAAACATATTATTCTATTTTAAATCAGTGATAAATAACCCTTGCCTCAATTATTTATTTAGTTTAGTCCTATGACTTAAAACATCCGCCATTAGATGCAATTTGGTCTTACAGTAGGTTTCTTTTTTTTTTTTTTCTCTAAAGAAGTCTACTGATAGCTGGTATCAAAGAAATATCTTTCAGAATGCCACAGTTTAGCAACAAACATTGAAGCCTTGGTGCTTGGCTTTATTTGTTCTTACTAAATCCATGTTGCTTATTGATTGACTTTTCAACCCCATTAGATAACCAGAGATTTTCTCTTTTCTACAGCCTGAATGGGATCCCAGGAGATTCATGTAGTACACAGACTTCTGGAAGGGAGCAGGAGGGAAAGGATTGTATAAAGAAATTATCAGTAAGGGAAGTAGGAAAAGATATTCTGTTAAAAGGAATTTATTGAACAATTTATTGTCAAGACTTGGCTTGAGTCATTCACAAGAGTTAGACCTAGGGTGTTTTATAGACATACAAGTTCAATATAAGTCAACAATATGAGGAAAAAACATGAGGAAAAAAATCTAGCTCAGTCTTAAGTTATACTAATTTAAGGACAGTATCATAAAGAAAGGTAACAACCCTAATGACTTTTGTAATGATTAGACCCCACTCAAACTAAGTTCAGTTTCAAGTTCTTAAGTCATTTTATAAGGGTGAAGTAGCATAGGAAAGGAATCAAGTTTTGTTTATTATCTATCACGTGCCAGCAACTGGGCTAGACACTTACATAAACTAACACATGAAATGTAATGCTTAAATCAACCATTTGAATATAAAGAACATATACAACACCAAAAAAACCAATCTGATTTAAAAATGGGCAGAGAACCTGAATAGACATTTTTCCAAAGATGTACAGATGGCCAACAGACACATGAAAAGATGCTTAACATCACTAATCATTAGGGAAATGTAAATTAAAGCCACAATGAGATATCACCTCATGCTTGTCAGAATGGCTAGAATCAAAAAGACAAGAAATGATAAGTATTGATGATGATGTGGAGAGAAAAGAACCCTTGTGCACTGTTGGTGGGAATGTAAATTGCTTAACTGTAGAAAACAGTATGGACAATTCTCAAAAAATTAAAAATAGAAATACCATATGATCTAGCAATTCCACTACTAAGTATTTACTCAAATAAAATGAAAACACTAATTTGAAGATACATGCACCCCTATATTTATTGCAGCATCATTTATAATAGAAGCATAGATATAGATATAGATATATTCTATTTATAATAGAAGAATAGATATAGAAGCAACCTAACTGTCCATTTATAGATGAATGGATAAAGAAGATGTAGTGTACACACACACACACACCCACACACACACCCAATGGAATATTACTTGACCATAGAAAGGATGAGATCTTGTCATTTGTAACAACATGGATGGACTTAGAGGGTATTATGCTAAGTGAAGTGTGTTAGACAAAGAAAGACAAATGCCGTATGATTTCACTTTTATGTGGAATCTAAAACACAAAACAAATGAACAAACAAAAAGCAAAAACAGACCCATAAATACAGAGAACAAATTGATGGTTGCTGAGAGAAGAGGTTGCGGGGGGTGGGCAAAATGGGTAAGGGGACTGGGAAGTATAGGCTTTTAGTTAGGGAATGAATAAGTCACAGGATGAAGGGTACAGCACAGGGTATTGCAATAGTGTTGTATGGTGACAGATGATAACTACACTTGCGGTGAGTAAGTATAACATAACATATAGAGTTGTCAAAATACAATGTTGTACACCTGTAACTAATGTAACATTGTGTGTCAACTATACTTGAATTAAAAAAATAATAAATTTTTAAAAATCAACCATTTGACATAGGTATTACTTTTCTCTTTTGGATAGAAGAAAACTCAAAAAGATTAAATGACAAAGCTAGTAAATAAACTAAAATCTGATGACCAAATCCATGTTCCTGCATTTTTTAGTATTGAAAAATTAAAGAAAGCTACATGTTTAAAAATGAGAGAATAATTAAAACAAGTATTACAAATACATGCAATAGATACACCAATATATTCGCTTTGCAAGGATGACCTTTCTCTAGTATCCATTACAAAGGAAAAGCATTGTGTTATATGCCTCTGCTGGTTAACTTGGAAGGATTCTTTTTTTTTTAATTTTATTTTATTATGTTATGTTAATCACCATACATTACATCATTAGCTTTTGATGTAGTGTTCCATGATTCATTGTTTGCATATAACACTCAGTGCTCCATTCAATACATGCCCTCTTTTAATACCCATCACCAGGCTAACCCATCCCCCTACCCCCCTCCCCTCTAGAACCCTCAGTTTGTTTCTCAGAGTCCATAGTCTCTCATGGTTCATCTCCCCCTCTGATTCCCCACCCCTTCATTTTTCCCTTCCTACTATCTTCTTTTTGCATCCTCACGGTTGATCCCAGCACTGAGACCACTTGCTCTGTACTAATTAGTCACCATTCTAAACTTCTGAGTACAGAGTCCTTTCTTTTAATGATTAATGGCAGAGAATAAATGAAAAGCAGGCCTCAAAGGCTAGAAGGAAGTTCACTCTTTTAATGAAATATTGGACTAATTAAAGGGAATTATAATGTAAGAGAAAAAGTTTAAACGTATTTGTTAACTACCACTGTTCCTATATTCCAAAGGAAAAGAACCCAATAAAAACCATCCGAGAAGATTCCTTTATGAGCATCTCCCAACCTATATCCAAGCACTAGCCACACTTCCTGGGTAAGGTATGTGGGCAAGAAAGCTTAAGATTAAAAGATAAATTAATTTGGCAATTCGATTGACTGACCCATCTTGGGCACAATACCTTATCACAGTGATATTAATAGCAAAAAAATGTTTATGATAAAAATATTTCTGATGTTCCTGAATATAATAAATATTTCTGTTTTAATATTCATATATTTTGTTGTCAGTAAAGAAAGAAACACATTTGTAATGAGATACATTTTTTTGAGAGTGGAGAGCATTTCAATAATATTCTGTATCACTTTTTACAGTTATTTTTCCTTTAAATTTATTTTCTCTGAATTCATATTCTTCTCAATTTTATAATTTATAAAGACTTTTGACAACAGTTTATAAAATTTCAATATTCTCCCTAGTATTAATTAATGCTGCTTCTAAGCCCAATTATTGTTTATTGATTTCTGTGGCTTCTATAATCAATTTACTCTAAAAGGGTCTATTTCAACTTTTTCATATTTTGTTTTCCTTAACATATTTAAAAATGTCCTTCATAATCTCTTTAACCTCTTTGCTGCTATTTTCTCTTTCCTAGTATCTATAAAGGATATCAGCTATTTTTAAATTACCTCTCCAACTTTTTTATCTTCTATAACCATCATTCAAGTTAATCCTACATGTTTTTTATCAATGACAATATTTATTTTCATGTTGATTTCTGATAGCTTCATGGTAAAGACATATTGGAAGTTTCTAGTTCTTTATGCACAGAACTCTAAACTGCTCTGCTTTAGTTATGGTGTCCTTTAAAATGCTCATGACTTTTAATATTTCCTCTCTCAGTGAAATATAATAACTTTATACTTTAATTCCTGCAAATTTGATTTATTGGAAGCTAATGGTATTGAAATGCTGTTGTATGTGATCTTATTATTTAATATTCTAAAATTTAATATCTTGTAGGCTCTATGTACAAAGTTTGCCTGATTATAATAAAGGTATCCTGATGTGAGAGGCTGTAGAGGTCATCTGTTCCATTTCTTGCTTTGGTAAGATGATAATGATGCCATGTTGAACAAGCATAAAGTTACCTTATCTCTCTAGCTCTCCAAAGGACATTCAAATTATAACTAGGTGGTTTAAAATCTCTGTTATTGAATTATTTAGAATTTGACACAATAATCTCTAAAAATTTTTCACACTAAAATATCAGATGAATTCGTATGGCAACCCATTATATCAGTATTGACATTCTAAGAAGAAAATGGCTCTTAAGTAATGTACTTTTTCATTTACATCCACTTGGAATTTCTTTTGTCTATTTGGCCCACAGTGCTTATACTTTTCATATACATATTAAATGTAATATACATCTTTCTCATTTCAATTTGGTACATCTTGAAGTCCTTCTGGTCAAAAAGCATCAACATTAAAAATGAGTAAAGTAGGATATTTCTTTCATAGTATTAGTAAACAGAATATTTCTCTTCATTACATCTCTAAAAGTTGACACATGCTGTATTTATTAGTCAGGGTTATCCAGAGAAACAAAACCAAGAGAATGTGTATGTGTGTGTGTGCACGTGTGTGTGTGTGTGTGTGGAAAGAGATTGATTATGAGAAATTGACTCACATGATTATAGACCAATGAGTTCAAAATCTACAGTGTGAGCTGGCAAACTGGAGACTTAGGAGAGCCAGAGATGCAAATGAAGTTTGAAGGCAGTCTGCTGGAGAATGCCCTCTTGCTCTGATAGAATAATTTTTTTGTTTTATTCAGGCCTTCAAATGATTAGATGAGGCCAGCCTACGTTATGAACGGCAATTTGTGTACCCAGCATTCACCGATTTAAATGTTTATTTCATCCAGAAACACTCTCCAACTTGACACATAAAATTACCCATCACACAGCATTGTTACAATATCTTAGATACAATATCTAAGACATTGTCTTTCTCAATGTTATTTCAGATGATAGAGACAATTTGCAGATTTCCTAATAGTGGCATTCCTTGTGGTAATCTGGGACAACAACCCATTAGTCTAGATAATGCCATATTACACAATCTAACAACTCTATCACCTTAATATCAGTTCATATTTCAGATTGGCATTACCACATTACTCCAGAACTGAGTAAAATCCATCAATATAGAACCCTGGGACAAATAATATTCCTAGCAAGGAATATTTTCAAAATTAGTCAATAGAAAAGTTTATTGTTTAGTTTTTCAATAATCTAATAACCATCTAAATCATCTAAATCATAAATCTAAATCATCCTCTTTGTCCTTCTAAATTATCTTCTAAATTATCTAAATTATTGCCTCTTTTTTTACATACTTAAGTAGGTGAATATTTCATAACATTATTCTGTAACTTTGTACTTTAAGACCCAATATTCACATTGCCTCATTTGATTTTCATAGCAACTATATAAGGTAAGTAGGAATATAGGAGATTGTCACTGCTTTATTCTTTGAAAACAGAAACACGGAGAATGTAATAATTTTCTTATGGTCATCCATCTAGTGACAGATAGAAGCCAAGAATCATGAATATTAGTTTATTACTCTCTTTTTTGACTACATCACATTAAATGTCAACTGATCTGTTGAAAGTTATACATTTGATTAGCTAAACTTGCCTTTTTTTAAATCTTGTCCTCTGTATGAAAACTAAGTAGTTTAAAAATGGACTTTCTATTTCATCATCAAATTATCTCAAAACAACGTAATATACTTAGCATCTACCAAGTACAAAATATTGGATTACAACAACTATTTAATGGCCACCCCAAAAGATTCTGAAGTTCCTGTGAAATTCCAACAGACATGACTCTGTAGATAAATAGGAAGCTAAATTGGGAATATAGAATTGCCACTAGAAAGTGAGTCTGTCTGGATTGGATTTCTCACAGTATTGTTCCAGAATTTTCATTGAAATGTTCATTAAGTCAGAAGATTTACTTATAGTATCTATTTCTTCCCAATTTTTGGAAGGCAGTTTATTGATATAAGAGTGTGTGTGTGTGGGTGTGTGTGTTCCACCTTCATTCCACACACTTACTCAAATTCCAACATATGGTATCATATTTACTTGCTTCATAATGTTTGAAAGGGCTGAAAGCAGGAGACATCTAATAGGATTGCTTTTTATATTTGGTTAAAGCCTACTCTTATTAAAGAGTGGATGCTGGGTTTTGAAGAGAGAGAGGAAGAGAGTGGAAATTGCCTTTAAGAGTAGTAATGTAAAAAAAAAAAAAAAAAGAGTAGCAATGTAGGGGCACCTGGGTGGCTCAATCGGTTAAGCATCCAACTCTTGATTTCAGCTCAGGTCATGATCTCAGGGTTGTGAGCTCGAGCCCTGCAAAGGGCTCTGTGCTGAGTGTGGAGCCTGCTGAAGATTCTCTCTCTCCCTCTGCCCCTCCCCCCACCCCTGCTCTCTCTCTCTGTCTCTCTCTTAAAAAAAAAATAGCAATATAGGACAAAGCTGCCTAGAATGGATATGGAGAAGTCCCGGGCATACTGGGCAACTTTACAGGGCAACTCTCAGCACACAGTGTGCCAAGGGAGTCTGGAGCCCAGGAGCCAGATCTACCTACTCTGGGTCTATGAATGGCAGAGAAGTAGAAAGCCATTGGGCTGTAAGGGGTCCTATGAACTTAGACTGAACCGCAATTGGCCCTATAATGCATAAGTTAGATCATAGAAATCATAAGAATTTTCTATGATCAATTGCAAAATTGAGAAAGTGGACATAGATAATAACTGATATTGAATGTAGATCCAGAAGCAAATCATATTAAACCCAATAAGGCTATGTTTCCCACACATATAAGTATAAACAATGAAATTCACTCTTATTACACAAATTTGACTCCAATGTTGAAACTCAGTAGAATGAGAATAAGAAACTGGCTGATTGATGGTTTTCTTTATTATTAGCTTAGATAAGAGGAAGTAGGAAATGAGTATTGGGTTCCTGGACTTGTGTTAAATGTTTTACTCACATTTTCAGATTTAGTAAACACAATGGAGCTTTGAGGTATCTATTGGTGCTTCTGTTTTACAGATGAAGACTTGAGGCTTAGAGTGTATAATTAAGGCACATGCATTCCTAATCCTAAAGAGGTAACCACAGATCCCACTTTTTAATCAGTAAGCAATAAAGTATTTAACTGCTTTAAGATTTAGTCCTAGAGATAATAGCACAAAATGTTGATAATAGTATAATTGTACTATAATAAGAAGCACAAATATCCTATTGAATAAGAAATAGTAATAATATAAATAGCCAAATAATGAAAAACTGAAAATGTCTTTGTATAGTTGATCCTTTTCAGCTTAGGTTTACAAAGTAATTAAATTATACAATGTGTGCATAAAGCAATATTTCAAGTTACTTCATCATCTCATTCTGATAGATGGTAAACATTATAAGAAGGCTGCCTCCTCTAAACCATAGAGACAAATGAACTATCTTATGACCAAAAGAATGAGAACTGAAAACTTAAGAACCTAGATAAAACCCTTAAAAGTTTACTCTCATACCCTCTGTGTAAATGCTCTCAAGTTAGTTATTAAAATCTGATTTTCAAAAATTAAAAAAAATTAAATGTAGCTGAGTTCACAAAAGATAATGGGATAAAAATGGAAAAACTTCTTAATTGTTTCTTTCCAATATCAGCAACCCCAAGACATCAAGCTCATGATATAATCAATAAAACTGTCATGCCCTAAATTCTAACATAATACTGGGTAGTATTAAATCTCCTGTTGCAGAAACTCTATAATGCACTCAACAGATTTTATTTTCGGCCTGAAATATAATGTTTCTTGCTTGACTAAAATTCAAATATATATATATATATTTGAGAAAGTATATATATATGTGTACATATATATATATATATATTTGAGAATGTAGCTTAGCTACTGATATATAGTGTAGTCCCCCTAGTCAAAGAACCTAAGAAAATCAATGTATATAATTCTAACCCAGAACTCTCATTTGGAATCACTTTGTGAGGGTTATTTCTCTTTTTTTTTTTTTTAATTTTATTTATTTATTCATGAGAGACAGAGAGAGAGAGAGGCAGAGAGAGAAGCAGGCTCCCAAGGAGCAGGGAGCCCGATGCGGGACTCGATCCCAGGACCCTGAGATCATGACCTGAGCCGAAGGCAGACGCTTAACCATCTGAGCCACCCAGGCGCCCTCTCATTTTTAATAACACAGAATTGGAAAGTTAAGATAATGGAAACAAAATTGCTCTAATGGTAATAAAATATTTGTAAACTAAAATATATTCATTTTGACTGTAGAAGAGACATTTAAATAATTTAACTGCTGTGAGTAAAATTGAAATGGAGCTGTAATTACTCAGATTTTCAGCATTCCCTCCTTTACAAAGAGAAAGAACTGCTACTGGTTTCCCCATCACAGATACTTCTATCCTGCCAAATAAAAAGATTAAAAATATGTGCCAGCTGCAGGAAGAGTGAGCCTGCAGCAAATTAACAAAATACAGGTGACACTTTTTCCAATCACTCTTTCTTATTAATGTGGTGTCTTGCAAATATGTATTTCATTAACTCTGTAAGAATATACATGAGGGATACACCAGCCTTAAGTGAAAGCAGGAAAACAGCTAATATTTTTTTCAATTTTGAGGTCCTTTTTATTGGCTCTTTAGGAAGTACTAAAAATATCTTTTTTAAATCAAGACTATAAAAATGTGGCCCAAAAATTACCTGAATAGTTTTTCTACTTTTTATTGGGACATCCCCCCAATAATCTGGGAATCTATGAATACCAAAGACTACAGTCTAGATAACAAAGTTAAGGAGTTTAAATATTATTGTAAGCTTTCCCTGAATATTTGTAGATGTGAGATGATTTTAGAATAAAGATACTCTTCAAATAATTAATCTACTATTCTCTTTCACCTACGCCTTTCTCCACACACACACAAAAGTATTTTTTTTAATGTATCTTCTACTAATGACTACTATCCTCTAGTCCCTATTATTTTTCTTTCACCCAGTCACTGCTTTTTTCTGTCCTTTGTTCCATATTAAATGCAGGTTCTTCTCCCAAATCTTTGCCACATGCAAGTAGCCAAAGACCACTATTATTTTAATAGCCACCAATTTCTTTATTGTTTAGCCGGATCTCTCCTAAATTTAGGTGACTAAATTAGATTTCAGGGAGAAGGATAAGAATGCATCTGTTCGCTTTTATATTTACCCAGCCTCCTATATGGAATTACTAAGAGCATTTACCAGAGCTGATCCTAATTAGGAAAAATGTTTATTATCACAGTTCATCCACAAGGTAGTGGGATCCAAATGTCAATCACCTAAATATGAAACATATCATGGACAAAACTGGAATCTCCTGAGTTTATAACACCCTTCTTCCAACAATTCATAGCCTAAAACTCCAATATGAATACCCATCTCTTATCAGTACACATAAGCAGATTTCTGACTCATTTTCACATCCCTATTGGGAATGAAGACTGATTCTGACTCCATTTTGCTGGTGCCTGACTGACTCTTAGCTCTTTCATCTCTTTCTCCCAAGTGATCTGTCTTCTACTCTCTTTTAGTTGCCCACAAACACCAGCTGAAGACCTATGGAAAGAGGACACCAGAATTGAAAAGCCATAGCCCCTTCACTTGTAGTAGCACATAACTGTTTTTCTTCTCAGTACCTCCTCTAATTTTTTTTTAAATAAACCCCTTCCTTTGAGAAATGGCTCCTTTACACTATGTGATTCCAATAATGGCTTCCAATTATGACACTGATCTGTGATCTAGCCACGGAGGTCGTATACAACCCATTCAGACCATATCATAATTACATTGTCTTCAAGCCTATATATAGTATCAGTCCAATAGGTGAACACTTTTCTAAGCTACTCCAGAGTCATTCTCTAAGGATTTGTTTATTTTGATATTTATGTTTTTTGTTTGTGTGTGTTTGTGGTTGGAAAAATATCCATTGGGGATCACTTGGGTTATAAAGCTATAAAGACTGAGCTCAAGACCTGCCAGCCAACACAGTTCTATTTTGTGAAGTTTAATGGTTAGATATATTGAAGTCACCATGGAAAGAAAGAGAAAGAGAAGAAAGTATACAATTATTAGTCCCTGAAGTCCTTGGAGATGTGTGGGACCTACTTTCCTGAAGCTTGGTTCCTTAGCTCTTTCTTCAATTTAGTGAATTGGATAATTTTTATTTGTACCTAAGTTAAGTTTACCTAAGTTTTTGTTTTGTTTTGTTTTGTTTTTTAAGTAGGCTCCACACCCAGCATGGAGCCCAACATGGGGCCTGAACTCAGGACCCTGAGAGTCGAACACTTAACCGACTGAGCCACTCAGGCACCCCACCTAAGTTAATTTTAGTTGCATTACTAACTTCCTTGCAAACCACATGCCTGGGTTTACTTGTTTTGTGCAAATATACAGGATGGTCATTTGTATTACCCTGGTAGTGGTAACATATAATATCCAATTTAGAGTCAGTTATTCTCAGTGTTCAATAGAGCTAACACCAGGTACTGTTTGCTTTCAAGTATCAAAATTAGCCCAACTCAAATCACTGGTATTAGCATTAGGATATATTTAAATACTTAAACTCATATTGCAAAATTGTTCAAGTTATATCCACCCTCCACTAGGGATCCTCTCCCTCAATTAGATTAAAAATCTATTATCACTGTCACTCATTCCTAAAATTGCTATCTAGTCAAGTTTTCTGTATGGTTAATTTAAATTATGAGACAGGTTCACTAATTTTATACAAATAAACTCAAAACCTTTTTAATTTTTTATCATTTTATTTTAAAACATACTATTTCACCAATATCTTAGGAACCTTCTAAAACTATGTTGACTCTATCACCTTTCACGATAAAGTAGAACGTGAGTGAGATAAAAAAGAAATGAGCATGTATCTCTGCGTTTTCTTTTCTATTTTCAATAATAACTATTCCTTAAAGTCTCCACAACCATCAAGGATTTAAAAATTCCTTTGTATAGTGTTTATAATGTAAGATAAACCACACAACCAAAATGTTTGCAAGCAAAGGCTTTTACAGTCTGATGGCCTTTCCATGAGGATACACATTCATAACCGAGTCTCATTTTTATTTTTCGTCATTTATTTTAATTGTCTACAAGTCACACTATCACTAAGAGCTACCTAAATTCAAAGAGTCACAGAAGACTTCATGGAATCAGTGGAATTGGATTTGAGATTTGACACATGGGTAGAATGTTGTTGGATATGCTTTGGTGGCAAACAGGCAAAGGTATAAATGCCATATTCAGGGACTTGCGAACAGAATAGTTTGGTTGTGCTAGATTGATTGATTATGCATGGAGCAACTGAAAAGGTAAGCTGAAAGTATGGGCAGAATTCAAATTTTGGCAGGATCTGAATATCAGACGTGAATTATTCTATCAGTCGGTCAAAGTCCATCTTGAAACCATATCTGAGTATGTACCATGTGCCAGGTATTGTGTTTAGTCCTGATAATACAAACTTAAATTTAGTCCCTAGACCTATTAGGAGAGTGACAAGTAACCAAGATGTGATAATGAATACTGAGGACTGGGAAGTTTTCCTGGAGAAACTGAAGTCTGAGATGGGTACTGAAAAATGATAATCATTAACAAGATAAAGGGGAGGCAAAGTGGGAGAAATATATTAATTGAGTGCCAGGAAGAGGGGGGAAAGGACAGACCCAGAGAGAATACGACATACAGAGAATTATAAATAATTACAAAAAATCCTGTAAACTTGAAGCTTACAGTGTGGAAACAGAATTCAGGAGCTATATTGGGAAACTGAATTATTACACCCTGCTATTGTTGGGAAAAGGAAACTTAAATATCATCTAGTTCATATTATTTTATTCTTACAAAGTTAGAAATAATTTTGTGTATTTTTTTATGTAATTACTTAGCTTAGAAAAAAACATTCTTCATAATACTCTTCAGTCCAATTGTAGCCATATTATTACAAAGTGTTAAATAACTTAGTTTACAGGGTGAGTACCATGAAGGAAGGATGTTTATCGCTTCTGTTCAGTGATGCATCTCAAGATCTTAGAGATAAGATCTCAACTTAGAGTAGTACCTAGGACAGATAGAGCATTCAGAAAATATTAGGTGAATAAAATTAATAATATGTTAATATATTCTCAGAGATGTAATGTTTTTTCCTTTTACATGATGAGTGCATTGAAATAAAAGAAAGCCTATCATTGAGTTTCTGGGTTCAGAGATTCATAGAATTGAACTCCGAGGAAGAGTAATGGAGTTTTATTTGTCTTCCTGCAATTACCTTTTGGATAAGGATCCCAGGGAGCAAAACTCCTTCCCACTCTGATTGCTCCATATTGTCTGGGAAAGACTTCTCAAAGAAATATACTGAATACAAACCTGGATTGCATATGATCTAGGCCAGCTCTCAGCTTTAAACATATTTAAATTACTCAAATGCTTACTCTAAAAAGCACTGATGTGGGAGTACTCTACTTCTGATGCATTTTGGTCGAACACTAATCAGCTGCTAGCCTCCTGTTACTAATTAGCTTTTGGTTTTCATATGAGTGCAAGCTTAAAACTTGTAGAAGTTTATATTTCAAATTTCTGCAGATATTTTAACAGTCTCAGACTCAACCTTTTTAACTCTGAGAGTGGGAGAAATAAAATAATAATCTTCTAGTATTTGTTCCTATAAAATTAACTCATCACAATGTTTATGAAGGCTATTAGAGCTGTATAACGTGTGCAATTACCAAACAACCAAAGTCCCTTAATCCATAGCCCAAACTTCTCTGAAAAATAAAATGAGTACATTCAAGATTAAGCTATCTGAAAGAATAAAGGGTTATGATACAGGAGATATGTATCACTGTAGCCAGAAAACTCCTTTCTGAACTTTCTGTCCTCTTTTCCTTAGTAAATTAAAAATACTTTGAGCACTTATCATGGGTAGAGAATTGCTTATTTTCTCTTTTTCAAATATAGAAGAAATCTTTTTACAAGTAACATATATCAATCAAAGGACACTCCCTTTTTTTAAAGACTTATTTATTTATTTGAGAGAAATGGGGAGAGAAAGAGAGAGCAGAAGGTGAGCATGAAAGGGTGGGGGCAGAGGGAGAAGGAGAGAAGCAGAGTCTCCACTGAGCACAGAGCCCTACCTCAGGACCCTGAGATGGTGACCTGAGCCAAAATCAAGAGTGGACGCTTAACAACTGAGCCACCCAGGCACCCCAAAGGACACTCTTTTGAAGACTTCTTTTGATAGCTGTTGTTTTCTACTTATTTCCAATTCCCTAAATCAGCCAACCTATCTTCTGCCTCAATTTGACCTATGGTTATGATATAATACTTTTTTTAGGCCTACAGAAGTTATAGCAATAGAATAATAACTTTATAAACCCTTGGATATAGGGTGTCCATAGACCTTTTCCTTTTGTGCCTGAACATTCTCCAGGTAAGTACATTAACACTTACCAAGTGCCTACTACATATTGCTCCAAACTAAAATAGTATTTAATGATTGAAGCCTAACTGCATAGTTCTGAATTTTGTAGGTAAAATAAGATAGGATGAGATAAGATGAAATAAGATAAAATGTCAAACAAATAACTTTTCCACTTATATTGAGGGGCAGCATAGTGTAGTAGCTAAGACAGTAAGACTATCTGGACTTGACTGACCTTTTATACTTATTAGCTTTGTGTCTTTGGGCAAGTTTCTTAGTCTCTTCAAATCTCTTAGCATCTCAGTTTCCTCATCTATAAATTAGTAATAATAATAGTTAAGACTGCTTAGAACATTGCTGCAACCTAGGAAGGAATTAATAAATACTAGCTAATATTATCAAGGTGATTCCCACTGAAAAACTTGAGCACTCATCATAGCACTTTGCTCATAGTAAATAACAACAAAGATATTTTGTGAGAAAAAAGAAAAATTCAATCCTATTTGGGAAGATGTAATTATCAGTTGTATAATTCACAATTTAAAATAGAGAATAGGGGTGCGTGGGTGGCTCAGTCATGATCCCGGGGTCCTGGGATCCAGCCCCAAGTGGCTGGGGGGGTCTCCCTGCTCAGCAGGGAGCCTGCTTCTCCCTCTCCAGCTCCCCCTGCTTTTGCACTCTCTCTCTCTTCCCCCCCCCTCTCTCTGTCAAATAAATAAAATCTAAAATAAAATAAAATACAGAAAATAAATCAAGTGCTCAGAAGAAGAATAATTCACCTTGATGGTAAGATCAGACAGTAATTTCTTCCAGGGCTCCTGGTAAAAAGGCCATTGTGTGATGAAATAAATAGTACTCTTCACAACAGTGATAAAATAAGCATAATGACAACTTCAATCCTCAGTATAGGCTGATGGCATCATACCAGTGCCCAATTCAAAACAATTCAGGAGAAGCAGTTTTGCAGAGTTGCTGTTGGTTTGAAAAATCAGGAGCTTCCCAGGTGAAATTTGAAATTGACCTCCATTCATGGAGGGCAAGTAGAGACTGAAAAAAGAGGTGATTCAGATTGGTAGGTGGCAGGTTTAATAAGCAAGGGAACTTATATATGAGATTTGTTTGGGGCAGCCGCAAGATTAATAGATATCTGCACTGGCCTGCCAGAATCTTAAGTTTATAAAGAGGCCTTAACTGGGTTCTGTCACATATTTAGTCCAGATGGTCTCAATACCTTACTCTCAAGGCTGTGAACTTGAAACAGCTCCTAGTGGGAGAGTGGTGGGCTGACATACATTCCAAGGACAGGTGGGATGAGGAGGCTCTGATTGCCAGATTCAGCTCACAGGTAAACCACCAGTCCTCTCTTCTCAGTGACCTCCTCCAAAAGATGCTAATGAACTAGACAGCCTGCTTTCTGCTGTTTTAACTTCTTCTAGGGATATAATCTATATTATCTATAAAAATGCTTGACATTTAAGCAATCCTCCTTGAATATTTTTACCATCAAATAATGTTTTGAAAAATGAGTGACAGAGCTTGAGATTGTATTCTTGGCAAAAGAAGCCTGCAGGGTAACTAATCCATGCTGCCATTTGAGCATAAATATATCTTTCTTACCAAACAAAATTTTGAAGTAAAATCATTTTGTAGAAGCTGAGGTGTCCCATAGAGACAGTTATCAAAATAGAAGGCCATCCTATCTTTGCTCCATAGTGATGTTGTCACATGTTTTCTATGGATGGGTATATTAAATACAGCCCAGTGCGCAAACACATTAGAGGTCAAGTGTCCAAGCTTCACTCCATGGAACATAAAGTAAATTATTTTATTTTGAAAAAAATGTAGTAATTATAAACAACTGCCTCAGGCAAAATAAACTCTGTAACCTATACTACACAGAATGCCTACTTGTGAGCAAAATAACTTCTAGATAGACTGGGTATGAAAGAACACCAAAGTAACCAAATGAGATAATTTATTTTATGGCTTTGTCTTTTACAAACCTGTTAAAAGCAGGGAAATGTCTATCAAAGGTAATTGGCTCTGTTTTAGAAGCAGGGTAGATTGTTTCTGAACAAATAAAATTCAAGCTGATAAGGTTATAATAGACAATTATGTGTCTACTATTCAAAAAGTAGTATCAGCTTATTAAGAAACACATTTTAAAGAAAGGATAACAAAACATACCTTTTTAACCCCTTTGAAAACTTAACTTTGGATTAGAAGACTGTTCTTACCAGTTCTAATTACTGCATTACCAAATGAGGTGCAGATTTTCCATGAGCAGCAAATGGGTCTGTACCGGTAACTGCAGCCCTCCTGTCACTAACTGATGGCCACAAAGGTAGAGTTTAGAAAACAATATGAGGATTTCTTTTCCCAGTAGTTGTTTCCATGAGGTGATGAAGAATGCAATGAGAGTAAAAGCTACCCCTAAAGCCTGCCTGAGCCTTGGGTAAATAGTATCCTGAATATTCAAGATCAGACTAGTGCCAAGCAAGCAGTATAATTTGGGATATCCAACCAACAAATTGCTCTATACTTCACTTGGAAGAGAGGGTCGTCCTTTTTGAAGTGAAATAACCATACTCATATGACCTCTCAGGCCATGCCTATTGAGTTAATAAATATAAAATAATTAATGATAATCAGCAAAATTCTTTAGAAGCCATAGACCAGGTAAGGACGAAGGGAGAGAATCTTCCCTAGATGCTTTATTTGGCAAATAATTTAGGGACAAAATGAGAAGGATTGTTAGTGGGATCCATTGAAAATTACATAGTATTTACAAAATTTAGGAACCATTTATCTTTTCTGTAGAACTAGGAAAAATGAGTCTCAACTCCTAGTTCTTCTTTAATACCAGATTTAAAACCTCTAATCATGTTACCCAATAGCATTTTGCACTAGCTAAATTCTTTTGAAACACTCTGATATGTACAATAATCATTAAATGTTCTAAGGTCTCATCTTTTAAAATTTTTTGCCTGATGCTTCACTAGCATCACTAAAATATTTTGGCCTTCTGGTGTTCTTTGTTAACCCAAGTAATCACTGGAGTCTCAAAGGGAAGACTGTGTCTTGCTCATTGGTTCATCTCCAGGATATTGGCTAGCAATAGTAGCATCTCCATGTCTATTGTTTTGGAACCATGAGCTAGTATAGTGGGCCTTATGCTTGTTCTGACCTTTTGGAACAAAGAATTCTTTTAATTTATCTGACAGTAAGAGAGAAAATAAATTTCATCCTCAAGACACCCAAATGGGGTTTTATAAATCCTTTAACAAAAAACATTAATGAACAGAGATTGAATATTAATTCATTTTAATTATTTTTTTCCCTAGCTTCTCTAGCTTATTCATTTGTCCTTATAATACTCTAACATAGAAATGATCAGGGTTAAAACAAGGGGAAAATAATCTTTCTTTTCTCTCTCTCTCTCTTTTTAACTCAATCCACAACATGCATTTTAAAAGTGTCATGGAGCAACAATGCATAGGATGGCTAACTATAATGTAATCCATAATGCTGTCTCTCTAAATCAATATGTAGGTAACATGTCCCTTACATCTATCCTATATAATATTGTACACCACCACCAAGTGCTAATAAAAAATGAACTTGCTAAATCTCCTATTAATAATAATACATATGCTTCTCTGAATGCATGCCTTACAGTGAAGCAATACTTTCATTCCTGCCCAAAGCAGAGCACTTTCAAACTTGACACCAATCCTGGTACTCAGAAACCTATAAATGATTATCTCAGCCATGGGCTACATAAAATAAATTAAGTTTTAAAGATTGTAAAAATAAAACCATGTGTCTAAACATATGGCATGTTCATTGGCAGTGTGAATGCTCATCATAAGAGAAATCTCATCCAGTTTGTCAGGAAACGGAATCAAATATTTCCTCCCATGTAAGTCAGAGAGCTCAATAGCAGCCTCCCTAAGGTTCACGGTGAATACACTGGTTGAAATACTTACTATCACTGACAGTACAGAGGTAAAAACCCAAAACCATAAATATGGAGAAATAAAAATTCTAAAATCAATACTTAGAGGAAATTCAAACCTCAAATGGATGCTCTTACCCTACCAGAAAAAAACTGAACCATCCTGGTAATTAGTGGGTCGGATAAAGACTAGAATAAAAATGGTGCCAGGCATTTAGCCACACAACATCAGTACTTCCTCCCATTAATGTTACTTGAAAGTTTTAAAACCATCTGGTTCTATAGCTAAGTCAACCCCGGAGGGAAGAAAAATGGAGTTTCCCCTGCCATTTCTTAAATGTGTCCACCCTAGAAGTGATATACTATATTTTCCACTTATATATTAATAGCCAGATCAAATCACATGCGATTACTATCTTTCTATATGCATGGAAATAGAGCAAAACTGGAGATTGATGTAAAGCTTGAGTCTATGACTAGACAGGACTTTGGGATTTGTGGAATTATATAAACCCACTTCTTTCCAGAGTACCTAACTATGCCCTTGACTTACAGGAAAGTAGAGTAGCCTCTTTGGGAAAGTATTCAAACTATGTCCACAATTGTATATAGGCCCAATGGACTTAAAAGGACTTAAAGCAAATTGTGTCTGTTGGTAAGAACCCAAATTGTGATGAGGGATAATGAAAGGGAGGGAAGAAGGCATCTGGCATTTTGGAGTCAGTCTCAACAATCAGGCCTAAGGACTGTAGGCAGATGATGACACCACAAAGAGTTTAGTGACTGTTCCATAATGAGCATGGTTTTCTTCTACCATAAAAATGCTTTAAAAAAAAGAAGTTTCTGGAGTAACATAAATTTCCATGGAGTCAAATGTCACTGTTTCCTATTCTTACATCAATAAGCCTTTAAAGATATTACCTTATGTAACTTCAGAGCAGTCAATGAGCAGGTGCCCTTCCTTATCAAGAATTCAATGACAACTGCTTATCAGGAGGATCCAGAATGCTTTCAAGTATATGAAAACATATGTTAAAATTCCTTGTATCCCATTCTTCTGCAAAATAGAAACCCTTCAAAATAGAAACTTCTTCAAAATAGAAATCTGATTTTTCTTTTCTTTATTTATAGCTCTTTTCAAAATTTCAACTACCAGAATACAATCCTGAGAATAAAACAGATTGTTTTCTAAATGTGAAGATCATAAGACATAGTAGAAGACATTTCCTCATACTGGTATAATGTTTCAGTTACTATTTTTCTCTTAAAAAAATAGAAAAATCCTAAAAAAGGCAAGGGAAAATAACCAAATATGCAAATAAGTATTATAATCCTCATAGTGAAATTCTATGTCCAGTCCTCTTTAAAATATAATTTCTTGGGGGAACAGCCCAAATCCTAACCTACTCCAAACAAGTTGTAACATAATCTTTTTTTTTTTTTTTAAGATTTTATTTATTTATTTGAGAGTGAGAATGAGAGAGAGAGAGAGAGCATGAGAGGGGAAGGGTCAGGTCAGAGGGAGAAGCAGACTCCCTGCCGAGCAGGAAGCCCGATGCGGGACTCGATCCTGGGACTCCAGGATCATGACCTGAGCCGAAGGCAGTTGCTTAACCAACTGAGCCACCCAGGCGCCCCAAACAAGTTGTAACATAATCTTATAAATCAAAAACACAGTCAAGTTAATGAGTCTCAAAAGATAAGGAGATTTATAACTCTTAGTCCCTCTCTCAAAAATCGGTGATGTTTTAATGATCTTAAGTTTCCAAATGCAAAAGATAAAATCAACCTGTTTGAAACGTCACAAAAATAAATGTATAAATAAATAAGTAAAAAAAAAAAAAAAGAATGAGGAAGTAAGTGCTAAATTTCTGCAAAGTGTTGCAACTTTTAGGGTTGAATCTGTTTCCTTTCCATAAAATTGAAGTGATGCCAGCAGAATTAAAATGATCTGTCCCATGCAATCATAAATAGCATGATAAATATGCTAGTCATTCTGGTTTTTTTCTCTTAAAGACTTAATGTTTCAGAAAACAATTAGGAACTGAAGCTAAACAATCATGTCTCAAAAAGAAAGGAATAGAGAGAGAAAGAGTACACAAGCACAAGACTCTTAAGTGGATTAGTTTATGTCTCTCAAGAAGCTCATTTTGATTTATACATTATGCTGAAATGTGTATATTTGTTCTCTGTACAGTGATGCTACCATCCTCAAAAATCTCTATCACAGTCTTTAAAATTATGTCTTTTAAAAATATGATAGAATTTCATGATGGTGCTTTTGCAGAAAAGAGTTAAAGATTGAACAAAAAAAAATTATATGGATTAAGATAAAGGAGTGACAGTTCCAGTTTGAGACTCTTCCTTGTTGTTTTTTAGGAATTGTACTAAAAGTTTCTTATTACAGGTCATTATAGCAAGTTATTTTCTCTGTGTTCTAACTGGAACAAATAGACTTAAATTAAAGCTTATGGGATTTCAGTTAGATATCTGGAAGGATCTGCTGACAGAGGGGTCTGTTAAGCCTTGAATATATATAAGCTTGGAAAATCTTTTTATCTGCTAGCCTTTAAAAGGAGTGTGGGATGGTTTTTCCAGCTTAGTTTGCCTAAAGACAAAGACAGACAAGCTGACATTTCTGAAAACTTTTCCAGCACTAATCTTCTCTGATGTGGTGATTATGTAATTAGGTCCTCGCCATAAATATTTCCCCTATTGCTTTTCCTCTATTCTCAGCCATCACCACCATTCCTCACCATCTCTATAAATTCTTTTTTTTTTCCAAAAACAATTTCAGTGTAGAAAAGATAACAAAATTCAATTATTTCGAATAAGTGAATCTATTATACAGGGATATATATATATATATTTTCTGATGAAGGAAATTAATAAGACTTTATCTGACTATCACTATTTAGGGATACATATGCTATATGCACATATAACAAGTGGTTAAAGTAACTGAAAAGCCTCACTCATTTTCTCTAACTCTAGATTTATTTTATTATTATGCCCCACTTGGCCATCCTATTCATAATTTTCAAATAATATATGTATGAATTGGAGATTTAGCTTTGCACTTCACAGTAACTGATTTCCAGAGGCACCTGAGTGATTTTGTATACAAACGAAGTTGCTGCCTGTGTATTTCACTTGAGAAGTATTTTGGAAAATCTTTTATAATGCTGAGTTGAGTTGGGCCTATTTAATTTGGTTTGGTCTCAGCTTTCATGAATTTTCTATTTGAGTCTGTGATTTTCAAAGCCCTTCTAGGATTTTTGTAACCTTCCCATCAACCTTGGAAAGGAATCTTGTTTGCTAAAGCTTTGTAAATTACTTTATTTCACACTCAGAGTGCTAAAGATCTTTACCAGGCAGTAAGACCAAACTTAGAGTCATTCAGACTACATTCAACTATTATTTTGAATAAATATTATTTATTCAACAATTCAACTATTATTTTGGATGTGATCAATTGCTAAGTGTAAACCATCTTTTCCAGAGAGTTGTTAGGTGAGCAATTGCAGTGTGGTTTGTGGTGGGAAGTTCTATTATTTCAAATATCCTATGTAATCCTTTACTATGACCAACTTCTTATTCCTGATCTAGGTAAATAAATCTATTCCACAAATTTCTGCCTATAATCTAGAAACTCATGGTGAGTGTCTTCTTATGGGTCTGAAGTTTTATACAGACATGTGTCATATTTTAATTCATATTCTTCTATCCCTTATACTCCTAGTGAAATTATTATGACCTCAGTTGATATGCTTTGCTCTCCCTTTCATAAAACCACAACTAATCTTTTTGAGTACTTCCTATGTAACAAAACTCTGGTCAATCAAATAGGTTTCATTTTGTCATTATTTCAATTCAGTGAGCTTCATTTACAGTTGTTCTGGACATAACATATCTGCCCTGAGTATTCCCAGCCTGAAACCTATATTTACTTTTAATTCAGTTTTAAGCTCCAATTTTTGGTGCCATTGTCATAATTCTAAACCTGGATACTAGTCTTTGGTGCGTTCTTTACATTGTTAAAAAACAAAAATTCAACTGAGTAAATTTGAAGATCTAATTGGCTTTAATAAGCCATTCATGTATCAGGTACCATCCCATCTAGCAAGTGGAGGAGAGTTCTGAGGAGTAGTACAAAATGGAAGGTTTTTATAGGAAGCAGGGCAGGGCAAGAAGTTATTAACAAAAGAAAAGAGAGTATTGTTTCAAGCAAGGTTACTTTCTCTTAGGAGGAAGTGTGGGGATCTTATTAGAGGCATTTCCCCACCTTCCTTTGGGGAATGAAAAGGGCCCTGTGACACATTCCCCCCTTGGTGCTGATCAGAAAAATTTCAGATTAATTGGCTTAAAATTCCACTTCTGGAGAGGTTGAAATAGCGATCAAGTCTCAGTTTGCTATCCTGGGGCCAAGTGATTCCACTTCAAGCCTGTGGTGTTCTTTTTAACAACATTTAAGTTCATGCAACTTGTCTGTCATTGTAATGCAATCATTTTCAAATTGTGATCCAAGTAAATCACAAAGCAGGGATGTTCCCTGCAGGTCTATATGGTCCCCAGGCAAAAGGGGACAAGGAAGAATGTTGCAACCCTTTCTCCTCCCTCTGCAAATCATGTATGTTGTCATCAAATACGGCTCTTCAGTCCAGAATGTTAGTCCTGGGACCATGGGGGAAAGCCTAGGAAGAGAAAAGCCAAAGGTACTGAATCTGCCATAACATGTCTCTGCGACTTCTCGTGCCACAGTCTTCAATTAGTATTTCAACAACCAGCATGTAAATATACAGAGGGAAAATGTAGATCGGGGCTTGATGCACAGCAAAAAAAATGTAATTATGGTAGAAAACAGAGGAGGCTGCTAAAGGTAAATCTTTCCCAAAGCCACTCCCCTGAGCCTCACCCAAGTCATCCAGGCATGAATGAAGTCTGCTCTAACATAGCCTCAGCTGTACTATGTGGGCTTCGACATTCCTCAGGACATCATAAGAAGTTTGGCTCACTTAATCTCAATTTCTAATTTGTTAAAATCATTAATTTTAAAAAAAATGTATATTAAACACATTCTGTGAATGTTAAAATTTTTAAAAATTTAATTATTGAATGGCTGGTAAAAATCCAAAACATATTTTATAGTGGATTTTTTATCTCTTCGTTTGATCATGTACTTTCTAATGTTTTCAGTTATCTTAAACAAGTTGCATCCCTACAGACACTATTAAGAAACAGAAATGCTTTCCCCATTCCTATTCAATATGAAAATGTCTTTGACTTTTGTCCAGTATGAGAAAGACTAGAATATACTAGAATATACAGGGATATATCTGATATCTAAGGGAAAAGTTATGAATTTAATTACTTGATGGAGCTGATAAGCAGGGATGTATCCATCTTAGGTCAATCATTTTGATTCAGGCTGTGATTGAAATAAAGGTATTACAACTCTAACGTGACATTGCTGAACTTGGCCAACTCAGAGAACCTGTTCCTCTCCCTCTTCTCTCCTCCTCCTCCTTTTTTTTTCCTTTTTTAACAGCCCTTTGAAAATATAAAGATGAGGGTCGTTAAGTGGCTGCCTTCGGCTCAGGTCATGATCCCGGGGTCCTGGGATCGAGTCCCACATTGGGCTTCCTGTTCAGCGGGAAGCCTGCTTCTCCCTCTCCGTCTCCCTCTCCTACTCCGCCTGCTTGTGTTCCCTCTCTCACTGTGTCTCTCTCTCTGTCAAATAAATAAATAAAAATCTTTAAAAAAAAAAAAAGAAAATATAAAGATGATTCTCAGCTTGCTAGCCCCACAAAAACAAGCCACAGGCCCCATCTGTCCTGCCAGGATCAGCTGGAGTTTTCTGACCCCTAATTAGATAGACCGTGATTGTTTCCATTCAGTTTTCCTTCCTCCATAGAGAGCTCCCTGATACTGAAATGGAGAGGCTGGTACTCTCAATTGTTATCATGGATCAGCACCAAGGGGGGAATGTGTCACAGGGCCCTTTTCTCATATTTTGGGTGAGCAGGGAAATATTTTCAATGTTTATAACCCATTACTATGTCCAGAGAAATTCAATCAAACTGTTCCTTTATCAGTTACCACATGAACACTCTCATGTTACTTATCTGTTAATTAAGAATTCTACAGAAAGATTTGTGTTAATTTGACCATTCGCTACAGAGTTTATGTAGACTGTATTCACAGACAAGATGACTGTAAAATATATTGGTTTCTTTCTTTCTTTCTTTCTTTTTTAAGATTTTATTTATTTGTGAGAGAGACAATAAGAGACAGAGAGCATGAGAGGGAGGAGGGTCAGAGGGAGAAGCAGACTCCCTGCTGAGCAGGGAGCCTGATGTGGGACTCGATCCAGGGACTCCAGGATCATGACCCGAGCCGAAGGCAGTCGCTTAACCAACTGAGCCACCCAGGCGCCCAAATATATTGGTTTCTAATATTTGATCCTTTACTTAGCACAGTGTAAGCTACTGGGAATATTAGGATAAATATAACCTAGTTTCTGCTTTTAAAGAGTTCACAGACTAGTAGAAAGGATAGACAGGTAATAATTAAAATATTTAAGCTAAAGAACTTGAAATTTAAGCAGGACTTGGATGCATTTCCAAGTGGCCAGGTACATGAAGAAGAAATGTATACTTATCTAGGCCCCAGAAAAGAGACATGTCCTGGAGAGAGATGTTTGAGAGTTATCAGTGCATATGAGAGCTAAACATCTGTCCATACACAGGACCCTTCAAGGAGAGAGCATAGAGAGAAGAGTGGCTGCAGGGACAGCAGGACTAGCAGTACCTGGAAAACAAGGAAGTGGTGCATAGGAAGTCTATGCAAGAAAAGATTGCAAAAAAGTCATGGTCAGCAAGTTCAAAGGCTTCAAGGAGCTCAAATAAGATAAGGCTGGAAAGTGGCAATAGAATTTGCAGGTCGGGAGCCATCTTAGTGAGAAGACCCTGGGGAATGATGAGTGCTAACTGTGAGGCATTGCATTAAGATAGTGATTCTCACATGAAAATCAGCTATGGAGCATTTTTTCAAAATTGAAGTACATTGTTCCCAAAGGAAATGCAATATGGTAGAGAAAATGTGTTTTAAAATAAGATTTCTGTTGTTCTGCTACCTGCCTTTCTCGGGTTAAAAATTAATGGAAAGTGGAGAACTTGAGATAGCAAGTGCATCTTATTTTTTTGTTTGTTTTTAAGTAGGCTCCATGTCCAGGGTGGAGCCCAACACAGGGCTTGAACCCACGACCTTGAGATCAAGAGTAGTATGATCACCAAGCCACCCAGGTACCCAGAGTGTATCTTATTTTTGGGGCACCATGACTTCGTTAGAAAGAAAAGAGATAAAACCATAATGAAAGGGGAAGATGGGATTTAGGAAGAGCTTGCTTTGTTGTTGTTTAGGATGAGAAAGACTAGAGAATGTTAAGACCAAAAGCTACTAAAAGGACAGAAGCTGAAGATAAATGATAGAGAAAAGAATGCTGGGTTTTGCCCTGTCCCTAAGGCAATGACAAGTAATAGGATCCAGAGTAAAGGCAGAAGGGCATATTAAAAGGTTTCCATATTTCATATTTCATATTAAAAGAAGACAGTTTGTTAAGCAAGCAAATTTGTACAAAAAAACTTTTACACAGCTTCAGTACTAATTTCCTCCACCCTAAGTTATATCTGTATTTGAGGAAAGGAAATAAAAGGAAAGGATGGAGGTGTCATCAGCTAAACCCCAAGACCTGAACCTTTACTGCCCACCTGCTTGTACTCACCAACCTTTGTCCCACATTTTTCCTTAAGTTCTTCTTTCCAGCTTATCTTTTAACTCTAGCAAATGGAGAACAAAACCGCCTCTCTAGCAATAGGGACTGCCCTGACAAGACCTCTAGCCAACCCAGACTACCCAGACCACCCAGACCAGTTTGAGCTTAACCCCTGGCTCACACCTTCCCTGCTCAGGTAGACCATGGAGTGACCTCTAGAATGACTAACAACTACCTTTACCTCATCATAATACCAGAATTTCCACCCAACGAGGAGCACAAGCCTCATTTACATAACATGAAATGTGTGCATAGGCATGTTTCCTTAAGACACATGCTAGCAACCTTATGCCCACCTCTGTGTCCCATGACCAGGCTTCCCTGTCTAAATATTTATCCTAACCCTAAAGAAAAGGAACCCATCCACCCTTGCTTGGGAAGTCACGGCTGTGGAAGCCATTCCCTGTGATCTTCTTATTTGCTGCAAATTAAGTTTTCTTTGTACGACAATTCACCTGGTGCAGTTTCTGTGCTTCACCAAGGAGCAAATTCACATTAGTTTGGTTACAAAGGGGACAAAAAGCTGATTATAGGATGGTCTGTATAATGGATTTCTACTCATTATTTCTCTTTGGATTTCAGTATTTTAAGATCATAAGGGGAAAGAGGCGTTACTGGTTTTATTTGGAAGATGATGCATAGGAGAAGCAGAGATGAAGTTCACAGTCTGGATACCAATAATGAAATTAACAGGAACAGCTCATATGCATAATCTAAGTATTTCATTAACTAAATGAAAGCAAAGTTGTTAGTCCTAATGCAACAGGCTTGGTGACAAGTATGGCACTCTGGAGTACCACTGAGGATATGTAAACAGAAAGACGCTGACAGATGCTTTCTAACCAAAGGAAATATTTAAGACAAAGTTTTTTTGTTTTGTTTTGTTTGTTTTGTAGTTAATCTGAGAGATACCAGAAAGTTTATGGAAGAGCTAAAATGGCAAGCGTTATAATTTAATGATTTTCCCATGAATGCTTATTTTTTATCCTGGAAGGGGAAAGCTCTGTTGATATTTCAAGATCTAGCATATATTTGAAATATGTAGATTTTGCCTATAAAGTGTTAATTCACTGGAGAAAATAAGATCTCTGTCTTTGTGTCACCTACAGGTCTGTTCATGGAGAAAATAAACCACCAATAGAATTATCAAGAATGCACAAGTGCCATCTAGAGGCTGGTCAAGCACCTTATAGGTATATGACCCTTAAAATTCACATGGGGTGGGGTTATTGGGAAAAACACAAGAAGGGACTCTAGAACTGATACAGATCATATAAAACATGTGATTATTCAAAGCTCCCCCACTGCAGACTACTTCAAGGGAGAGATGCTACTTGAGTTCTACTTACTTTAAAACATTAACTCATGTTTTCAGCCAAGTGGCAGCACTGAATCGACTTGTGATTATGGGCATTAAACATTCTGTGTGCCATTTAAGCACCTTCAGCATCAATTCTGCAGCTGGCAAACTATTGCTATTTATGTTTTCAGCACATTTGAAATAATCTGGAAGTTATTTTACTTCCATTACACATTAAGAAAAGAACCAAATGTAAAATCATTACTTTGCCAATTTACTGTGAAACCCAAAGGAAATCTCTCAAATGTATCATTTATTGAATGTAAAAGTAGAAAAAAAAAAACAGTTTTTGAAACTAGTTAACAACATTTTGGTCAGGTAGATTTATCAAAAGTATATTAAGGATTTTGAGACTTTTTCCATTTATATTGCCATAAAAATAGCACAAAACAGCTGATTAAAAATCTCCTATATGTCAAGTATTATTAGTAACATTATATTCCTTTTATTTTTTTTTTAAAGATTTTATTTATTTGACAGAGACAGAGATAGCGAGAGCAGGAACACAAGCAGGGGGAGTGGGAGAGGGAGAAGCAGGCTTCCCGCCGAGCAGGGAACCCCATGCAGGGCTTGATCCCAGAACCCTGGCATCATGACCTGAGCCGAAGGCAGACGCTTAATGACTGAGCCACCCAAGTGCCCTATATTCCTTTTAATACTAAAAACCCAGCAGTGCAGCATGATCTTTATTTTACACATAAGGAAGCTAAAGCTGCACTTCATGAAATCACATGACTACCTAATTAGTGATAGCGAAAATTCCAATACAGGTACCTCAGAATTCAAAGCCAATGCTCTTACATTCTCAAGTGAGAATATATATATTTAAAACTCTGGAGATAATAGATATCTATATACATGACAGAATAAGATTAGAGCTTAGATTCCTTAAATTCCTCAACTTTCTTACCTCTTAGTATGTGAGATGTGGCAAGGTACTTGTGAAGCATCTTGTGCTCTGATTATCAGTATATTCTAAGCTGCTTAGACCACTCATCAGAGCACTACAAATCAGTTCTCATTCCTCCACCTCACCTGAGTTTTTGTTTTCACCTTTTATGCTTGGGCTCAGCATCTTTGGAGGAATATTTAGAACCATAAAGATTTGACCCACTGTACATTTATCCTATTAAGTATCATCCAGATCCTGAATATTACTTGTCATCCTTTTATGCCCCCTTTTTAAAATTCTCCCAGGCCCCAAAATACTGTTGAAGACAAATTTTCACTTGAAGCCTCCCATTGTATACCTCTTCACCTTATATTGGCTCCTTCACTGATCATATATTCTGAGCTCCAGCTTTTACCTTTCCTATTTCAGTAACTCACTCTATATATCTATAGATAGATACCTAAATATGTGTCCTTATCTGCATAAGTGTCTTCCTTCTTTGCACTGATCGACAAACTGACCTAACCCTCCTGAGTCAACTTACTTGTCCTCAACTGCTGAAGCAACTTGCTGTTATATTTTCCCCCTTCGGAGATTCAGTCTTTTCCTCTTCACTGAATTCTTCTACCTCCATTAACTCTTTACCTACTCCTTACCTTCTTAATAATGTGAACTTTTTATTCTCACAATTTTACTAGAATTGTTCCCTTAGAGGCCCTTAAAAGATAATTTTCTTACCAAATCTACTCAAAGTTTTTCTCCTTTCATTTCTTCAACATTGTTAGTATGTCTGATCCTACTGACTTCCTTTTACATCTTGAAATTACTTCTTTTCCTTGGTTTCTCTGATCTTAAACAGGCTTCT
This sequence comes from Leptonychotes weddellii, assembly GCF_054177405.1. Lineage (NCBI taxonomy): Eukaryota > Metazoa > Chordata > Mammalia > Carnivora > Phocidae > Leptonychotes > Leptonychotes weddellii. Next base: position 148,403,788 of record NC_138369.1, read on the forward strand.
GGCTTTCCTCTAGCCTACTGAGGCAAAAACTATTTAGATTATTCAAGAAAAGTGTGGCCACCTTGCGCTGTTGCTTCAAGAAAAGTAGGTATCTTCTGGGCAACTTTGAGACCAGCAGCTCTCTGCTTCTCTTTCTGAGCACTACTCCCCCCTTAAGAGGGTGAGAGAGTCTCTTTACCCCCTTTCTCAAGGCCTAACGCCTTTGTTCTTCTGCCAACTAACCTTCTCAGGTCCTTCCCATTTACTTGAAGACTTCAGAATGAGGGCAACACAATGAGTGAGAGTCTGAGAATTTTTTTTTTTTATTGAAGTACAAGGGACATAAAATGTTATATTAGTTTCAGATGTACAACATGTTGATTTGACAATTTTATACATTATTCAATGTTCATCATGGTAAGTGTAGTCTGAGAAATCTTTTTAAAGATTTAGCTATTTGAGAGAGAGAGAGAGAGAGAGAGCTGGGGGAGGGGCAGAGGGCGAGAGAGAATCCCAGGCAGACTCCCTGCTGAGCACAGACCCTGATGCAGAGCTCCATCCCACCACCCTGAGATCATGACCTGATCCGAAACCATCTGATGCTCAAGGGACTGAGGCATCCAGGTGCCCCTAGTCTGAGAATTTAAGGGTGTCTTCCTAAATTAGTTTTGCTTCTCTTCTAAAACAGCTAGAATCAACTAGATTATATACAAGAAAAAATTTTATTGATTTGAGTTCGTCTTCTTTGTCTTATTAAACAATTTATTGAAGATTGTAACAAGCAGGGGAATTTCAAACAGTAAGGATTCTGAATAATCTACAAACTTTGAATTGAATTATTTGAATCTTTGAGTTAGTCATTCAGTCATAATTGATTTTGTTAATAATTATATAGTCAGTAAAAAATGTATCTAAATATCATAAAGCAATCTGAAGCATGCTAGTCATTTAATGTCAAGTGAAACAAGTATTAAAAATGTATCATTATAGATATATAAAATAAGCCTAAAGACACAAAAAATACTTTAAAAAATTTACTGAAATGTTAGCAAAAGTTAGGTTCTAGTGCTATGGTTTTGTTTGGTATTCACGTATGGGTTTTTAAAGGAAAGATTGGTTTTATTTTTTTAATTTTATTTTTAAGTAATCTCTATACCCAACATGGGGCTTGAACTCACAACCCCAAAATCAAGAGTTGTATGCTCTACTGACTGAGCCAGCCAGGCATCCCAGAAAGCTTGGCTTTAAAACACAAACAAATCTCAAATGAAATCTTCCATCAGGTAACTTGCTTCCAGCTGGATAACTTAGATGCTCCTTCTCCATGGCTCCTGATGCTATGCATGTGTCACTTATTTTATTCCACAAGCTAAACTAAGAAGGAATTTTGAACACATATTAGGGCTATTCCCATGCTCTTTCTCCTTTAGGAAACAAGGCACATGCTGAATTACTTTTTTAACCCATCCACACCAATTTCATGAGTTTTTTTGGAATATACTTTGTGAAATTTCATAAATAAGTAGCCAACTAATGAGATTTTTCTAAATGCTTAATGAATCAAACAAGAAAATACCACTAATATGTAATAAAGTATAACTTAACAAAGTTTGCCTTTTTCTTTTTTGCAGCCAGAAATGCATGCTAAAATATTTATCTTTTTAAAGAGCAGCATTTAAGTATCCAAAAAATCACCAAATAATCTCTGCACAAGTGAAAATAAGTTGCAAGTACTGCATGTGAAAGAAATTCATCTTCTAGACAAGAAGCCCACCATCACCACTGAAATAACATGATAAATATATGATAAACAGCAATGACAAATGCAGGCACTTTCTAAAATAATACAAAATGAGGATTTCAGGGACACATAATTTAAATTGCATCCCAGGGGTATATTTTCATCTTCTTATCAAAGAATTTACATTCATAACCTGTCACACACAGTTACAATAAAGAGAGATTTGTGATGTGTTTGTGTTTCTTTCTTTCTTTTTTTTTTTTTTTAACAAGAAAGCATACAATGATAACTTTGGAGTGCTGACTATAGTAAGCAAATAATTTGAAATGTTTCCCCTGTCATGCTAGCAAAGTAAATAATCCAATTTGCAAATTCCAGAGGTTTTGGGGATTACAGTGGTGCTAATGTTTTAGACCATAGGTCCCTGTTGGCTCATACCTTTTCAAATCAGTATTTTCATAGTCACTACCCCTACTTCTCCCTTCCCACATAAATATTTGCACACATTGAAACAATGAGATTCCTGGCATACCCATAGGCCTTCATAATCTCTCCCTTTTGTTCTGCTTCTGTTCTCCAGGAGAATGAGAGAAAGGGATTTTTTTTTCCTTCCATCTTCATTTTAGTATAGCTTTTTATTTTTTTTTCCAATGTTTGGATATCAAATTTTTAGTATAGCTTTTTAAAACTGAATGTTATTTACATTTCCTTTGAAATTGCTTTTTCAATTCATCACATTGCTGTGTGACTTCCTTTTAAGTTTGCATGCAGCTAAACATGGTTTACAAATTTTCTGTGGGCAGAGTGGATGCAATATTGTCCAAACTTGATCCTTCATCTTTAATTATAACTCATGTATTGACTTATTTAATTAAACCCTCCCAAGTAGATCACATTGTTCATAATCCTCTAGAGCTGCACTGTCCAATATGGTAGCCACTAGCCATGTGTAGCTATTTACATTTAAATTTAAAGTAATTGCAATTAAATATAATTTAAAATTTAGCTGCTCAGTCACACTCACTATACTTCAAAAGCTCAATCACCATATGTAGCTAGTGGCTGTCATATTGGACAGCACAGATATTAGAGAACTTTTCCACCATCTCATAAAGTTTTATTAGACACTATTACTTTAAAGGCAGTCTCATAAATTGAGGAACTATAAATCTGGCCTTCTTGAAGTGTAATAAGTCGGAGGTTTTTGGTTCCTTACTTAATGTATTAAACGCAAAATATACCAGATAGAATGTGTTGATTAATATGTAAGTGGAAGATAAAACTGACACGTTAAAATTATCCAATACACATTACACAAAAGGGAAAACAAAACATCCAAGCTATGGTGTACCTACATTCCCTGCTCCTGATTAAAACTCTGACTCTTGTAAGTAATCCTCGATACTACTGAGGCTCTTTCAAGCCTAACTTTATTACACACCCACTATGAACAAGTTGATGAATCTGCACATTTTGTAGCATAGGAAAACAAAAAAAATCAAGAAAACGTCCTCCATTCTAGTGGGGAAGATAGTCATGCACTTAAATAAATATAGTTCAAGCAGCGGCATAGTCAGACTTTGTAGGGTCTTAGAACTTATGCAATTTGGAAAACACTTTAAAAAGACAAGAACCACCACCCCCCCAATTGCAAATATATAAAATTATGATCATGTGAACACATTGCCAAGGCCACTCCCAGAATTTTGGAAGAACCTTGTGCGAATAAGGGTTCCTGAGTTTGAGCTTCATTAATTTAATGTAAAGACTCTTCTGAGTGCGAAACAGAACATAACAAAGGGCTATGCACAGACAGTAGGACAGAGTAAGAGTAACTGAAAGTGATGTGGGAAACAAAGACAAGAGAAAAATTAAATTTCCTTTCTACTTACAGCCCATTGACAAGTCCTTGAAACAGACAGAGTAACATTCCTCTAGGAACTCAGATGCCTCGATGCTAATACTTTGCTCAGGCCAAGAGGCAATCTTAGCCTGACTCCTAGGATTCTATGAGTCTGTTTTAACATATAAACATTCCTTTGGAAACTTCTTTTATCTCTATCCCCCCCCCAAGATATATGTTAGCAATCATCCTCCAGCATATAACCCACCAATATACATCTGAAGGGTCTCATGACTGAATGTTTACTAAACAGTAATAAATGACCTCTTCCTAACAATAGCTGGCCCCCTCAGGATCCTAGAAACCTTGTTTTCAAAATACCTTGGGCTGTCCCTAACCCTTTCCCAACTTGGAAGTATATAATCACCCACTCCTCATGACCCAAGTGCAGCTCCTTCTGCCCACAGGTCCTGTCCCCATACTTTAATAAAACCACCTTTTTGCACCAAAGATGTCTCAAGAATTCTTTCTTGGCCATGGACTCCAAACCCCAATATCTTTCCTACATCAAAAGGACTGGAGATGGCATATTCACAGAAAAAGGACTGAAAAAAAAATTAGTATTGCTAAAATGATAGCACTCTAAGCGTAAGAAATATGTGAGGGCAGAAAGGGTTGGTTCCATATTTTACTTTGTAATTTCTCACAACTTTTACATTCTCATATTTACATTGAAAATACATTCTTGTGTTTAAATATAGAGTCTGCCCAATTTTTTTAACACACACACACATACATACACACAAAGAAAGATAATACCTGAAGTAGGCACTGAAGACTGGCTTGATAAGAAAAGATGGGTGAGTGTCAGTTCAGGAGGCTGTAACAAAATACTGCAGACTGAGGAGGCTTCAACAGCAGACATTTGTTTCTCACAGTTCTGAAGGCTTAGAAGTCTGAAGTCAGGATGCTACCATGGTGTGGTTCTAAAGAGGGTCCTCTTCCTGGCTTGCAGACAGCTGCCTTCTTGTTGTATCATCCTCAAATGGTGGGGGAGGGAACAAGATTGGAGGAGAGATCTGGTATCTTATTTATAAGGACATTAATTCCATCATGAGGACTCTACCCTCATGACTTCTTCTAAACCTAATTACCTCCCCAACCCCCCATTTCCTAATATCATCACACTGGGGCTTCAATATAAATTACTGGGGGGACACTAAACATTCAGTCCACATCAGAGAAGGTCAGTCCTGAAGGAGAGGACAGAATTTGCAAGGATATGAAGTGAAAGATGAAGAGAATGTTGTAAGGTAGTGCTGTTTTCATGCCTCCCTCGTTCCAAATCACAAAATTTTCCACATGGTGTAATATAACCCTCATCTACAATCTCATCTTGACATCCTTAGGGGAAAGGAAGTGGTAAATGTCCAAAATATCCTGGAACTTAAAATATAATATGATAATTAAATCAGCTATATAAAATGGAAAACACAGGTCATCAAACTAGAAATAAATTAAAAAAAAAAGATATACTATATATTTTTATACATATATTCTTCTTTAGTCCCTGTGTCAACCTGGGCCCCTTTTGGGTATTTGTATTCTTTTGGGGGGGGTGGAGGGGACATGAGGTAAAGAAATACAATGAAAAATACTAGAAGTTCCAAAATTTGGCTAAATGGATATTTTGAATAAAGGTATTATAAATCTTTTCTCTGGATATTTTTTGTTAAATTTTCAGGACTCTTTATGTATACCATGAGAGTTCCTTATTTTTCTTTGGATATCTTTGTTTTATAATTTGACTTGTTCCTAGAATTTAGAACTGAAATAGCTATTATAAACCAAAACTGTATTCCAGCTTCACAGGTCTTCTAGAGTTCCTGATGGAAAAGTCTAGCAAAAGATAGACCAGTATGTCTCTGTAACCATAGGAACTGCCTTCCTGAGTCTTGTAATTCAAGGTTTAACTCAACAACTTCAATTATTTTTTCTTGTGGAATACTGATAGTCCACAAGCAGGATCAAGATTTCAACTATTAAAAGTCGTTCTACCAACATTTGTGAAGCACTTACTTTATGCAAGACACTCTCCTACAATAAGAATAGAAAATAATAAAACATAGTCCTGTTCTCCAAAAAGGAGGGAAAAAGACTAAATGGGCAATTATGGGATAGAGTGAGAAATTGTGTGATAGACGTTAGCCTCTGTTTTCCTACAACAAGGTGTACTAGTGAGCTTCACAGGTCAATGAAATAAGTAAACCCAGGAAAAGAAATATTAATGGTAAATTATAATTAATACAAGATGTTGACCACATTTTTTCTTGAGTATTAATTCTGGCAATCATAATTTTATATATTTATTGTAAATCCATATTTTTGTAAGAAATCATTCCTAGTTCATAAAAGAGAATTGTCTTGACAAATTTAAAGAACGTGCCCCTCCACCAAGACCATTAATCTCTTGAATTGCTCCCACCAAAAACAGAATTGCCAAATGCTTTTCATGACTGACAGGCTTTCCACAAAATTTATATGGAACCCAAGTAGTATATGTTTTGGCTTTAGGCTCAGCCCCTTCCCCTTTTTTCTTTTTTTAAAAGATTTTATTTATTTGAGAGAGAGAAAGCAAGAGAGAGAGAGCACAAGTGGGGAGCAGAGGCAGAGGGAGAGGAAGAAGCAGGCTCCCCGTTGAGTGGGGAGCCCAACACAGGGCACCCAGCGTGGGGCTCAATCCCTGGATCCTGGGATCATGACCTGAGGTGAAGATAGACACTTAACGGACTGCGCCATCCAGGTGATCCCCCTTCCACCTTTTCCATTAGAAGTACAGTTTTACCAAATAAATTATAATTCTTGTCATTTTATTGAAAACATTGTGGTAAAGGAGAAGCACCACATTACATGGATCACGGTATTTCACTAGGAAAAAAATATTTAAGTATGAATCTTCTCCCAAAATACTTGTCTTAATTACCAATCACTGGTCTCCCTTTTCTTCTCACCTGCCATGTAGCAGAGCATAGCTCAACCTTACTCATCTCTTTTCTTCCTCCTTTTCCATTCAAAGTATCTCCTTCATCCTAAAATATAGGACACAGAACATAGGATGGTAACTTATCAACCTTAGAGAGAGCTTATTAAATATCTTTTCAAATATCATCTGCTAGGATGGTAACTTCTCCTTATACCATTACACAAAGATAAAGCCTAATTTAATTAAGCCCTCTAAATACATAAGTCTATATAGCCCTATAACTCTACATTATTAGAAGAAAGGAATAATAATAATAGCTAATGTTTAATGAATATTTACTACATGCCAGGCACGGATCTAATAGTTTTATATATAAGTAATATCATTTAGCCCTCAAACTAATCTTATGATCTATATAGTATATCCACATTTAATGTTCACATGTAGTAAATCAGAAAGCTGAAGTATAGACGCTAAGGAACTTGCTGAGTTCACTCAACTAAAGTCATGAAGATGCAACTTTAACCAGAAGCTTGGGTTCCAAAGCACAAGGAATCACTTTATCATAGTGCCTCAGCCAGTAACTGAACCCTCAGATCTATTCTAATTTAGGAAGGGATACTAGAAGAAATTATATAGACTCACAAGGAAAATGTTTAATATATAGCACTTACGTGTAAGAAAAAGGACTTCAAAGGGTGGCTCTGAATCCTTGCATGGAGAAAGTAGATGTTGAACTAGATGAGCAGTCTGGTTAAATAAGAACCAGCGAAAAAAATTTCACAAGATTTCTTATAATCTATAATATTTGACATTAAAAGATATGTTCTTTTTCATTCTCTTTATGCCTTTTAACTGATAAGTGCTAGCTTTCAATTAAGGCAAGGACAGTGCTTTTAAATTCTTTTCTGTGTTCCAAAATTTTAAACATAATTCTTCACAAATGAAAAAATCCATAAATATCAAAGTAAGAAAAGACAGATGACAAAAGTGGAGTTATGAGAAAAGAAAGTAAACATCAGCATAATTGGCATTTGTTCACCATTTTGTTTAAACCATCCCTCCCAAAAACCTTTATAATGTGTCCCAGTTTGGAGGAATATAATTTTTCAAGGTGCTTGCTTCTCCTACTTTGTCTTTTCTGGATGCTCACTTCTGTACAATTCACTAATCATAATTTTTCTACTATGATATGAGCTGGAAAAATAAAATGGGATGAAATTAAGACTAAATAATTTTACTACTTAAAGAGTTGATAGAAGGTTTACTGAGGACAAAGGAAATGTAATTAGACAAAATCAGATTTTGAGAATTTTCCTGCGCATTGCAATTATACACAGTTTTTAAAAACACAATGCTTAAATATACATAGCTCTTTTTCATTTTAAAACATGAATCCACATACATTTCTGATTTATTCCTCAGGAGAGACTTAACAAAATGCTCTTCGCAGACATCAAGGAAAAACTGAATAAAAGGAGAGCAATTCGGCAGCAACCACAAAAATCATAAAAAGGTATATTTTCCCAAAATTAATCTAAATATTAAATGCTACTTCAGACAACTATTCTAAGTCATGTTCTCTTTTAGCCTTTGCTTGATCAGATATTGCTGCATAGCCATAAGCTATCCAAAAGCAATTAGGAAAAGAGATTATTTATAATGAAAAATAATCTATCTTTACCTCAAAAAATTTCCCTGTTATTACTTTATCTATGAACTCATGCAACACTATTTATCAAATAACTGTTTTGCACCAGCCATTATATTTAGATACTAGATATAAGTTGAGACTCTAGTGAACTATGAACTCATGACCCCTGGTTTATAAAACCAGGGCTGTAACCACTATCAGCAAAAGGAAGTGGTAAAGTTAATAATTATTCATTGTTTGAGCTTCTGGAAGAAAACTTTTATAAATCTGAGAAGTTATCTTTACACACTTCTTAATGTGTAATAATAACTTCAAGCATTATTATCGTTATTATTCTCCGTAATTATGTAATAATCATGATACCTCATTTCTAACTCTCCAGAGAGAGGAGGGAAAAAAAATCCCGTGGGAAGATGATGAGAGAGATTAGACAAAATGATCTTGATAAATTTTCTATTGTAATTTTAAACAAAGCCCTAGACACCATCTGACTAATTGCAGATATTTCTGGAAAGCTTGAAGGTCTCCAAATAATTAGATTGGGAAGAGGGAGGAAATCAGTCAGGAAGCTGATACCTCCCTGGACACTGCTACAGACTGGCAAGTGCCTACAGGAGGGGCAGTGTTGGCGAGTCAGTACAAGGCAACCCATCTCGGAGGCTAATCTGATCTCAGATGCAATGGTGTATCTGTGCAATTGGGGAAAACATTTTGGCCGTGAGAAGCGTTCAAGCTAAGCTTCACAGAGAGAAGAAAGGGTAAACTTGAAATCAAATTTAAAATGTATTTGTTATAAGCCGAGCAAACAACAGTGCACTAACCAAAATGCTCTGTCATTCTTCATCAGTCACTGTTACATTCAAATTCCTTTGCTAAAGAACAAAACGTGTCCAGAGGAATAGTAAATCTTTATTTGCTTCATTAAGTCTGCTGAAAACAAAACAAAACCAAAGTTGATAAAGGGATCCTACGAAGATAGGGCTATCATCATTATTCTCATCCAACAAAACATTCTGATACGGTAAAAAGAAAGTTGATAGAAATGCTTTTTAAGTGTAAGCGAGAGATAATGATAAATATCCACATTGGCAGGAGGCAGGATGTTTTAGCTACAAGATCTAAAGGGGAGAAAAAAGTTCTTCCTTCCCAACAGTCTTCATTTCTTTATTTAAAAGACTGAATTTCTTGCATAGACCCATTTCTTCCTATTAAAAATATTGATGCTGGCTTTTATAACAGCCACAGCTGAGTGATACAGAATTCTGGCTTTTATACTCAATAGTTTCAATACATACTATTATAGCCTATATTCTAGAGTCTTTGCATATTTCAACATAGGTGTATTTGCTTCCAAGAACTGACATAACAAACTACCGCAACTCAGAAATTTATTCTCTCATAGTGCTGAAGGCTAGAAGTCCAAAATCACAGTTCGACAGGGCCGCTCCCTTTGCGGACTCTGGGGGAAATTCTTTCCTTACCTCCTCCTAGCTTCAGGTGTTGGCTAAAAATCTTTGGCACCCCGCGGCTGGAAGGTGTATCACTCCAATCTCTGCCTCTGTCGTCTCATGGCCTTCTCCCTTCCATGTGTGTCTGTGTGCCTCCAAATCTCCCTCTCTAATAAGTCATTGGATTTTGGCCCACCCTAACCCGGGATAACCTCATCTTAACTTGATTACATCTTCAGAGACCTTATCACCAAATAAGGACACATTCAAGGCACCTGGGCTTAGGATTTGAGCATATCTTTCAGGAGACCCAATTTAACCTTTAACAATATGTTAAATGCAACTCTGGATTCTCCGAAACTAGAAGGCAGGAAGAGATGAGGGAAATGGCTATTAGAGCAATAGCTATCTATTCAATTTAAAAAATGTAATCATGAGGTTACAAGGAAGGAAATATTTCTATATGGTCATGCAGAACAAGAACAGACATGCAATGCTGTGAATGCTGACATCCTACATATAAAAAAGGTAAAGAGGAGTATATATATCCAGGTCAAGCAGCAAGGCCCCAGCAGATTATGAAATATTACACCTAGACTCTGGAAATAAGGGTAGGGGATAATACTGGGGAGCAGGAAAGAGGCCTGTTATGACCATCTCACAGAAAAGGAAACTGAGGAACAGAGAGGTTACATTAGCTGTCCTAGAAGCAAACAAGTGGCAGGATTGGGATTCAAATTCTTTCAGTCTGGTTCTGGAGTTCTTATGTTCTTCAAAACTGTGTTTCTTCTTAAAGAGCTTGTTCAAAGGAAATTCTTCTAGTTCTACATGGCAATACAGTATCAGCTATTCCTTGTAAGCTAATACACCCAAGTGCCTTTCCCTGAGCATCTAATCACCCAGGAAAACTTCGCATAAGTTATGGTCGCTGAAGTTCAATATTTCTGTTCCTGGATATTTCTCAACCTCTTCACACCAGGGACATAACTGATGAATACCTTCAGATCATGTAACTATCTGGACACAATTCTACTCTAGATAAGCCAACTTATTTGTATCTCTTCCAAAGGTCCACAATCCACGGACCACTGTGCTTTGACCAAGCTATCCAATTCCCTTATAAGGATTCATCACTCTTTTTCTCCCAACCATGTTGACTAATTCCTGCTTAAATTCCTAGTTACATCTAAAGTGTTACTCCCACATATATTCATTTCCTGACCCCTTCCCCAGCACACAAGACTGAGTGCAATTCTCCTCTCTTATGACTGTTTGGGACCAATAGCAGTGGGCATTCTTATCAACCAAACATTAATTCACACCTTCCTTCTTCTTAACAGAATCTGAAAATTAACCATCTTCACTCATAAATACAGGTACTCAGAGGAAACTAACCTACCTCCAGCATGAGGGATGAACTTGGCTTCCTTCAAGCCTTTGTTAAAATTTCAGGGTATCATCCAGCTATTCCCAAACACAAATTTCAGTAGTTTAGGACAACCACAGTTTGTTGTTGATCATGATTATGTGGGTTGGCTAGTCTAATCTTCTTGTCTGTGCCAGCTCAGCTGGAGCCGGATAGTCTAGAATGATCTCAGTTGGATGGCCTTCAGCCTCAGCTGGGACTTTAGCTAAAATGGTTTAGAAAGCTGAAAGCTCTAGCTCCACTTGGACTCTCATCCTCCAGCAGGCAAAACTAGGCTTTTACACTTGGTGGTAGAGGGTTCCCTAGCAACAAGAGAGGGCAAACACCAATGCATAAGCATTTTCAAGCCTTTGCTTTGTTTATAATTTTTAATGCCTGTTAGCCAAAGCAAATCACATGACTAACCCTATATTTAAGACACAGGGAGAGAGAGTCTACTTCTTGGGCACCAAAGTTGCACTGCAAAGAGGTGAGTGTATAGGAATGAGAAGAACAACAATATACTTCATCAATAAGAACTACAGTGATCACTCTATTTAAAATTGTGGCTTAGCGCCATCCTGATCCCCTTTGATATGCTCTACTTTTCCTTGTTTCCATAGTATATGTCACATCCCAACACACCTTGATATTTACTTGTTAGGTCTATTGTTTATTGTTCTTTCTCCTATAAAATATATGTTCCTAAGATAGAAATCTTTGTTCACTAATTAGTCCACACAGGAGAGTTCCTGACACTTAACAGGGCTTAATAAATATTATCTGAATGAATGAGTGAAAGGACCATCAACAGTCTGAGGCCAATGGGAGTCTCATATTCAGCCAGAGAAAGTATCTCAAAGGGAATGCAGATAGAAAAATCCCCAGCAATGGGGAGAGTCTAGCTTGGAATGATTCCCCGAAGAATCCATTAAACTATTCTGAGAAACAAATTTCCATCTGAAAACATGTAAACAAACACACAAAACAAAATAACAGCAATCGTAACCTGAAAATCTGGCACCAATTCATGACAGCATTAGTCAAATTATAACTTCCCTGCCTCTTTAGAGTGAGAAGCATAAATCAGTGGAAAAGAGAAGAGGCCAACCAAATCCTCTCCAACTAAACCATTAGTCAATGGCTAACCTACAACAGAACTGAGCTGAGCTAAGGGAAGTAGTTGGAACTCAGATGAAGTATAAAGTTTCAATTATCACACAAAATGAATGAGAACAGTAAATTGCTGACCAGAAAATTTTGATTGTCCATCAGAGATAGAGAAGTCACGGAACTATTCCGAAATTTTATCCAGGGGAAGGGAAAATACTTAAAAGAACAGTTGTGTGGAGGGTGAAATAAAAGTGCTTTATGATTATATCACATAAGCCATACTTGTCAAACATAATGTTTACATTGCCTTTCCCTTAGTGAGAGATACAGTTGCAAAATGACTAACTTTTTTGTCATTGGAATCCCTTCTACATGGAGGAAAGGGATGCTTATCAGAGATAGGAAAGAAGAGAGCTAACATCTATTGAATATATTCAAGGGAATAGAAGCAATCCAAGAATTATTTCATAAAATCTTTCCCAAAAGCTATAAGCTAAGTATTATTATCATCATTTTATATGTGAGGAAATCGAAGCACAGAAAAACTAATGCGTCGTTCAGACAGGAAGTGGCAGAGCTTGGTTTAAAACTGGGTTTTTGCTGACCCTAAATGTCATACTCTTCTGTTATAAGCCACAGCCTTCCACACTGAAGCAGATTCAAATATAAATCCTCTACTCAATTAGTATATAATCTTGCAATATCATAAGACCCTGGGGAGTATCCATAAATCACTACCATACAAGGTCCTAAGTATTTTAGGAGAGGCACTGGGAAGTCAGAAGAGGAAGAAATTACTTCCAGCTGAGGATCAGGGAAAACTTCCCAGAGGAAATGGAATTTTAATTTCGCCTCGTAATTATTGACAGGGTGAATGCTCTGGTTGGTTTTCCTTCCCTTCTTTCCTATCTTTGAGAATATTGAGTCATATTTACTTTTTTTTCAAGTGTTTAAATAATCAACTGAACTAAAAGTAACTTAGACCCTCTCTCTTCTTTTTTCCTTCCTAAATTTATCTTCTTTTCTTTCACCAAACAAAATCTAAGTGAAAAGAATAGAGGGTAGACTCCACCCACCACGTATATATATGACATATTCACTCCTAAAGCAGTTTTATTTCCCACTTGCTATTGAAATGATCTAAAAATGAGTATAAGTACCTAAATCATTATAAATTTTATTAATTAATGTTTACATATGTTTTGACAATTATAATTATTATTTCTAGCATTTTCCTGATTCTAAATTTTTAAGTTGTTTATAATGTTAAATTGGCAATATTAATTATATCCTTTCAAGCTAGAGGAAAGAGCAAACAGGTAATAAACATCACTGTACATATCATAAACTATGATACTCCAAGTCCAAATGTCAAAAAGGTATAGTTAAACATGAAAATTGAAGTGATTGAAAATTACAGAACACTTTATTTTGCCTAAAAATACATATTTAAAAACATAAATACAATAATCATATACTCTAACTTTATAAATTAATGTATAAAGATAATGGTGCAAATTTATGTCACACTATAAATGGCTGTTTGTATCTTGTATAGTTTTTCATTAACCATGAATTTCAGAGTCCACTATGGGATAACAGGCCAAATCTGTTCTATGTGAATTGATCAACCATAGAATCCAAAATTCTGTTTAACCAAACCTAATTCTCCTGAAGAGACTAATACATCTGGGGCTTAAATTGAAATCAAACTTAGCAAAGAGAATCAGATGAGTCCAACAATTTAACTTTGCCTAATTTGGACACAGTCACAAAATGTGATTTATGAATTACATAAATGAAGATTTACCTCTTCAACCAGATTAATAATTAAATACAAAGAAATAAGGAAAACATTTGTTACTATGTACCAGACCCTTTATATTATCATTTTATTAAAAGAGTGGGAGAGCTAGACTTTGAACACACATAGTCTTGGGGCACCTGGGTGGCTCAGTCAGTGAAGCGTCTGCCTTCAGCTCAGCACCCACAGGGTGCTGGGATCGAACCCCATGCTGTGCTTCCTGCTCCGTGAGGAGTCTACTTCTCCCTCTCCCTCTGCCCCTCCACTGCTTGTACACTCACACTCTCTGTCAAATAAATAAAAAACCTTTAAAAAAAATGAATGCACATAGTCCATTCCCAGAGCCACTCACTGAGCCACTAGACTATGGGCCTCATACTAGGGGAGAGCTAAACTTTTGTACCAATAAAAAATTATTGATTCCACAGTATTGCAAGACTTTGAAATTGCTATTTTACTATGTGTAACACAGTTTGAAATGTACAGAAAGTGACAGAGGAGTTTGAACCAAGGGTACTGTTTTACCTTGGATCTTTTTGAAAACTCTAATACATATTTAAGAGCACTTGAAAAAGAAAAAAAAAAAAGCTCTTCTAATAGTTCAACTTTAAACATATTGCCTTAATCCATCTAGTAATGAAACCCGTCTTCCCCCCAATTTCCTTTTTCTTTTTTTTTTTCACAATTAGCAATATAAGACTGAAATGCATGTGATGCCCAAGGTTTACAAAAACACATCACCCCACTGTACCAAACAGCTCCAACTTCAGCAAAGGCTGACCTTCAAGTCTTGTCAGTATCCCCTTCATGGTTCACGGTGACTTCCTCTCTCCTTCTCTGCCACCACTTCTAGAGGTTCATCTTTTACCTAGTAGGGTATCCACAAAGAGCCCTTGGATTGCACACGCCACAGGGACAGCTCAATAAAGTCGTCATCCTGGTTGTGTACTGGTCGTAGAATGGCAAGCACTGTGCTGGAGTGGTAGTTGCTGTCACTTTCTGCTTGATTTAACTCATCAACACCCAGCGTTGGACACCTCTAGGAGACCCCAAATGCATTGCCATCATTGTCCCCCAAATGGACTTGTGTAGTAATTTCTCTTGATGCAGATCCAGGAATAAAATTGCTGGGCCATAGTTTATATGTTATATAACTTGGCCAATAACTACCTAGAATAACTTCCCAGAACAGCTGCATCATTCCTGCCAAAAATGCATGAAAATTCTTACTGGCTATCATTATTCTGAGAGTGGTTGTCCCTAACTTAAGATCTATACTTAGGGATTTTCCCTTTATTTTTCCTTTATAAATTTCCTCAATTTAGCAATATTTGTATCTTGCAGCTTTCACACTATTTTTGTCTTCTCTCCCTGTCTCCCACCTCCAACACAGTGTTGAAGTTATTTAGAATTTATTTATCTCAATCTGCACTTTTAAAAAATAATCATAATATCCTCTGGTTTTTTGGCCACCATTCTTCATGTACCTCTTATAGCACCCTGGTGCTTTTAGATGTCGTCTTATTTCAGTACATCCTCCAAGAGCTTTTCAAAGTGGGTCTCCATATGGTAATTATTCTCAGGTCTGATAGAATATAAAGCCCTTGGTTCTACCATGTGATTATGGTGTTAAGAAGGCTGATATAAATCTAAATATTTTTTTCCTTGGTAGCTTCCATTCTCCTTGGAAGCATTTTCAATTTGCCTTTCTTTGATAGAATACATCTAGGTATTAATAATAGCTAATACTAAAATAGTGATTATGAACAAGGCACTATTCTAAAGGCTTTACATATATTAACTCTTTTACTCCTCACTGTATTTTTTTAAGATAGTAAAATAGACATTTTACTATCCTCATCTTATTGATCGGTAAACTGAGGTACTGAAAGTTTCACTTTATGTAGTATTTCAAATAAAAGGTAAGTTGTCTTTTTTTAAACTCTGGGATATTAATATTCTTTATTTCTTCAAATATATCTTTCCTTTGTCCCCCACCATGACCATCACCACCTTTCTTCTGAGATTATTATTAGCTGGGTATTAGCACTTTAATTTTTATTTATTTATTTCTATTCTCCAAATCTCTTAATTTATTGTTATATTTTCTTTGTTTTTTTTTCAGTTACCTTCTAAGAGTGGTTCAATCTGATCTTCCAGCAAATGAATTATTTCTTCAGCTGAACCCTTTGGATTATTTATCCTATTTCTTCTGTTTTTTATTTCAACTATTATAATTTTCATGTTTACTGTGTCCACTTGGTTCTTTTTTATGACTTCTCCCACATTTAATTAACACCTTCCTTATCACTGAGTATTTCAGTTAAACTTATTTTAAATTCTTAGTCCATCTGTTCCAAGAATTCTGTTTCATATGCTATTAGTTTATCTCCTTTCTTTTATGGGTTGTTTTTGCCAATATCTACATTTTTTATTTTCTGAGCTCATGATATTGTCTGATAATATGAATTAGGGAATGGCCTAAGTTATATTCCTCCTGATGAATCTAAACCAAAGGGAAAGAGTAAGAATAAGTGGGGACCTCAACGTACCAAAGAACCTCTCTCAGTCACTTCTGTCTGCCGCCACTCCACTTGACAAATCTTTTGAATCATTTTTCAAGATGGCACAGTCTCCTTAAAATAAAACCCACTAGTCCTCCTATTTTTTTATTTATTTTTGTTTATTATGTTATGTTAATCCCAATTAAAAGCACCTAGGGAACAGAAGTAAGATCCTGGCAGCTGACGTCTGTTCCATTAGCCCCTCTGCAGCAGAACCTTTGCAGACCTTAATATTATGCCCTTGGCACTGCTAGGTCCAGGCTGTTGCTGTACATTTCTGTGCAGATGATGAGGCAATAACAGTCCCAAGTAATGTACAGAAGAACAAGACTCAAGAAAACTGAAAACCTCTAAACTCTTCCCACAGCTCAGGGGTTTCTCTTAGCTTTCACATCATTTCCAGATCCAGGCTTCTTTCTGCTTCTATAGTTCCTCCGGGAGTTTGGGGGAGGGAAGAGCAGACTACGCTAATTCACTCTCTTCAGGAACCAAATGCCACATTTCTGATTTTTCTGCCTCTTCTATTTGGGAATGGGAGAGAGGAAAGAAAAACTCAGTCAATCTCATTTAGATTTAGACAAATGGCTGATCAGGCTTATTTCCAAACAGCAAAGCCCTTTTTGTGTTTCAGCCATTCAGGTTTCCTACAATCTAATCAGCCAGAATCACCTTTCCAGCTACCACACGATATGCTTCAATAACCTTCAAGCCCCTCTTTTTCTGGTCATGGAATCTTCTGGAGCCTAGATGTTAATTAATATATACATAAAGTCCTTGAGTTAATATATATATAAAGTTCATGAACTTAAATCCAGAAATTTCCATTTTTCAAGTTATTTCGGGCCTTACTTTGGATCTGACATTTTCAACTGGTTCTTTAACTTCAAGCCTCCATAGCTTATTCAATACACTACACAGTGCTCTGATATTTTAAAAATTAAACAAACAAAAAAAAAACTCACAAAATCTTCCAAATGCTTTAGATTGCTTCTGATAAGCACAAAAGGAAATTCTCGCATTTTAAATTTGTTTTGGGAAACTGCAAAAGTCTCACCACAACCTTGGCTATTACAAGCTGAAGTTCAGGATAATCTAAATTCAGAATTTCTTCCTTCAAAACATTCTTACTGTTAATGAATTACGCAGGTATTGTACCTTCTGTGCCTTTCAAAAGGAGAAAAGCTGTTTTTTTTCATTTGGAGCAGAGTCTGTGATTACGGACCAACTAATTAACTTGTCTGATATGGAAGGGATGATATAATTTTCACTTCTAGCTTTTCTCTTCCATATGGACAGGGTTGCCGCTCATAAACACTGTGACTGCTGTTGGGCAAAAGCTTGTTCTAAGAACTTGCTTTAAGCTCATTTCTATACCTACCATTAAGCTCCCTTAGCAACAGAAAATTTTTAAAAGCCAGCCAAACTAAGTTACCAAGTTAAATTTCCACATATTCTTATTTATGAAAGGCAGGATTTTCCTCTAGCAATTTTCTGAACTTCCTTCCAGCCTTAAATATTTTTTATTATGTTAATCACCATACATTACATCATTAGTTTTTGATGTAGTGTTCCATGATTCATTGTTTGCATATAACACCCAGTGCTCCATGCAGTACATGCCCTCTTTAATACCCATCACCAGGCTAAGCCATCCCCCCACCCCCCCCCAGAACCATTGGTTTGTTTCTCAGAGTCCATAGTCTCTCATGGTTCGTCTCCCCCTCCGATTTTCCCCCTTCATTCTTCCTTTCCTGCTATCTTCTTCTTTTTTTTTTTTTAACATATAATGTATTATTTGTTTCAGAGGTACAGCCTTAAATAATAGACTATCACTATTACTTAATAAAGTAAACCATGAGATGGGAAAGATACTGCAGCTGGTCATGACAAAACCATAGGAGAAAATAAGCCTTCAAAAAAATTCCAACTTCCGGGACACCTGGGTGGCTCAGTCGGTTAAGTGTCTGCCTTCGGCTCAGGTCGTGATCCCAGAGTCCTGGGATCGGGTCCCACATCAGGCTCCCTGCTCAGCAGGAAGCCTGCTTCTCCCTCTGCTGCTCCCTCTGCTTGTGCTCTCTCTCTCTGACAAATAAATAAAAATATTTAAAAAAAAAAATTCCAACTTCCTTAGGAGAGTATTGGGGTGGGAGGTTCTTACTCTGCCATTTTAGTTAGAAGTTTATTTCTCTCTCACAAAAGGACAATTCCTGTTTTTTTACTGATTAGATATTACTCTTTGTCAAAGTACAGAATCAAATGAAAACTAAAACTACTTAGCTACTTGGTTAAAAAAATAAAAATAAACACCGTAGCAAAAAAACATTTAAACATTTTGCAAAGAAAAAGAAAAAGCCAGCAGCACACTTCTCATTGATCCAAAAGAAATTTGTCTGAGCCAGATATGGATAGACACATATACTTCATCTAAAAAAAATATTGGCAATTACATTAATATTGATATAAATAATAAATTGCCTTCCAAAGAGGAAAGCATAGACTACAAAAAAGACATCTGTGATATATAGCTCAAGAACTCAAAATTTAGATCCAGGACATAAGGGATGTTGGTTGATTTATAAAATGCCTTACTGCCTTGGGTTCGAGTGCCAGTAAGTATTTTAGATCATCAATACCATCATCCTTAATATATGCTTCTTAGAACATTTAAATAGCTGATGCAGTATTTCATTTATGACCATCCTGAGTAGGGTTTCTTTATGCAGTCTACAGACCCGGAGAGGGGAAGAAGACTGGTCAAATGATTAAATGCACCCTGGAAATTGGCAGTATTTCTGACCCTGCCTCAACCTGTAGTGTGACCTTGAGGATCTGCCATGAAATCTCAGGACCTAGAATGGACCTTAAAGATGTCTAATCTGGCCCCTCCAGGGGCATGTGCTCTCCTCTGGTAATAGTTCTAAGGCTTTGCTCATACCTTCTATATCACACTTGGCAGATAATAACCCACATTATTAAGTCTTAGGATACGTCAAGCACTGTTCTGAATGCTTTGCGTGAATCAGCACATCCAATGCTCAACATAGGCCAATGAGGAAGGTACCATTTCTGTTCTCATTTTTCAAGATGAGGAGGTTGATTTCTAAATGTTTTAAGTTACTTTTCCAAATTTACACCAAAACTTAAAAGCCTGCACTTTAACATTTGAACTCTACGTTGGGTCATTTTGAACTCTATTTCTAACAATTAAGCTCCTTGAGGGCATAGACGTTGTTTACATTTGAAATATTTTTCAGCACTTAACACACTTTGGGGTAGGCATACAAAAATACTGGTTAGTGAATTCATTTTATGGAAGGTGAATGCACTTGATATTCTCTGCCGCACCAGATCTTTCTACCATTTTCCACTCTCCTCTGGGCCCCTAGGAGGCTGACTTCCATAGCCTGTTTCACCCAGGCACCTTTCCCCTCTGGCTTCTGCTTAGGTCTGGCCAGTGGAGAAGGCAGTGGAGACTGAAAGGTGGGAGGAGAGAGATCCTATCTTCCCCAGCTCCATCACTTTGGCGCAGGAGATTGTCAGTGACTGTGTTGCTCAATAGAAAGCCACCGTGTCTGCCGGGCA
Organism: Leptonychotes weddellii; assembly: GCF_054177405.1. NCBI lineage: Eukaryota > Metazoa > Chordata > Mammalia > Carnivora > Phocidae > Leptonychotes > Leptonychotes weddellii. The sequence continues at coordinate 148,423,904 of NC_138369.1, forward strand.
GGGCAGCTAAGGCCCCAGTCACTGCTCTTTGTGGGTCTCAGTAGCTACTCCCTCCCCTGGCCCTTCAGATAATGCAGCCCCACTTAGCCCAAAGGTGAATCTTCATCCTTTTTTGATTTCCCTTAACCTTTCTCACAACTTTACAATGAGGACCTTTGTTAAATTCCTTTTAATTACTCTGTTTGTGCATGCCATCTATTTTCTGCCAGGCACCTGACTGATAAATAAAAATAAAGCTTAGAAAAATTAAGCAATTTGCCAATGAATGCCATTTATATCTCTCTAAGCAGATAGTGACATTATTGAGCACTTCCTATATGATGGGTACTATTCTAAATGCTAACAGCCACTTGGCAATAGAGTTTAGGATGTTCTTTAAGAAATATATCCCATTCTTTGTTCATATATTGCTTGTTTTCATCATAACTGGTGTGAACTTTGGCAAGTCATTTAATTGTCTGTACCTCACCTGCTCATCTGTAGAAGAGAGATAATGATACCTACTTCACAGATTTGTTACCAAGTACCTGGCACATGGTGAGTACTCAGTCAATTCCTATTAGAATCTGGTGCTCTGAACTTGGAGTCACTGCCATTTTCCAAAGAATTTGAGCCTTTTAGAAACAAAAGAACAAATAAAACAGTATCATTCAATCTACTTTCAATTTCATTCAGACTTTCCAGTGCTAGACTGACTTGTCTACAGTGCATATTGCTTAGATGTTTTAAGGAATGCTAAGGCATTTTAATATAGACCCCCAAAATATGTAAATATAAATCTACTATCCATAGGACACATGTAACATAGTCTGAAGTCCAATATAGAAAACATTAAACTAAACTAAACTAACATTTAATATGTTAAAATGGTAACTTACCCTAAATGCTGTGGATAAAGAGAAATGAACCATATTGACTGTACTGGCCAAAAATTATTGAATATTGGCAATTAAGTGGTCTTTGGAAATTATTAGGCCACCCTCTCTTATTCCAGTGATAAGAAAACTGAGGTTCAGAAAGGCAAAACCAGATATAAAGAGTTGCACCCAGGCCAGTGACTAGTTAGGTCTCAGAATCAGACCTCTTAACTCCTAAACAAATAGTGGCTCTTACCCTAAAAACGTTGATCTCTTCAAGTTCCTCATGTAAATATTAGTTTAATTGTTTTAAGTCCATTTCTTTTTATATCTTCTGCCATCCAAATATTCATATTTTCACCCAGGTAAACAGTTTCATAGAATAATATTTGGTGTTATAGTGAATAGGATTCCTGAGAGTATCTAAAATATAAGACAAGTGGGGTGCCTGAGTGGTTCAGTTAAGCGTCTGAATCTCTTAAGTGTCTGACTCTCAATCTCAGCTCAGGTCTTGATCTTAGGGGCCATGAGTTCAAGTCCCACAGTGGGTTCCATGCTGAGCATGGAACCTACTTAAATAAAATAAAATAAAATAAAATATAAGACAAGTACCCATGGCACAAAGAAATACAGAGAACTTCCATTTAAAAAAAAAATTAAATAGGAATTCTTATCCTTTGGGATTTCATAGGCCAGTATTTTTTTAATCAAGTTATACACCTATTAGAATGGCCTAACTGGAATACCGACAACACCAAATGCTGCCAAGCATGTGGAGCAACAGGAACTTTCATTCATTGCTGATGTGAATGTAAAATGGTATTGCTATTTTATAAGATAATGTAGTAGTTTCTTGCAAAACTAAACATATTCTTACCATACAATCCACTAGTAGTGCTCCTTGGTATTTACCCAAGAGAATTAAAAATTTATGTTCACACAAAAACCTGCACATGGATGTTTTTAGCAGCTTCATTCATGATTGCCAAAACTTGGAAGTAACCAATATGTTCCTCAGTAGGTAAATGGATGTATTCCATTGTCTAGTATATTCCATTGTGGTACATCTAGACAATGGAATATTATTTAAAACTAAAAAAAAAAAAAAAAGCTAGTGAGCCATGAAAAGACATGGGGGAAACTTAAATGCATCTGTCCAAACCCATAGAATGCCCAACACTAAGAGTGAACCATAATGTAAACTATGGACTTTGGGTGGTTAAGATGTGTCAGTGCAGGTTCATCAATTATAACAAACGTACCACCATGGTGGGGGATGTAGATAATGGGGGAGGCTATATATGCGTAGGTTCAGGAGGTATATTAGAAATCTCTGTACCTTACCATCAATTTTGCTGTGAACCTAAAACTGCCCTAAAAAAAAAACACAATAAAAATGTAATAAAAAATTAAGTCACTAACAAATTGTTGATAAATCTTTATTTTTCAAATATATATATATGCATATATATGTGTGTGTGTGATATCTAATCCATAAAACAGCGGGAATTATCCATTTGCAAGAGAGACATAGCTGCTAAAGTGGCAGAGTAAAAAAATAGCCCCACCCCCCTCCTTTCAGCAGCTCAGACTTCTATGTTTTACAAATGTCATTTACAACTTCTTCTATCAAATAGGAACACAATAATATCAGAGTAAGACAATTATTCCCTGCTTCACATCACAGGATAGAACAATTTCTAGGACCAGCTATTGGAAATTACAACTATATAACATTGATATAAAACATTAAGTGCATAATTTATATATCACCATGAACTAAGAATCTTAGGATGATTTTGATTAACTGAGCTCACTCCTCACACTTACATGCAAGTATTTGAGGGTTATGTTGTCATTCAGATCTCTAGTTTCCTGTCCCATCCCGGAATGAAATAGAAAGCTCTGCTTCAGGGCCCTTCACTTTTTCCCTAGAGACAAAACTACACAAAATTCCAGAGATTTCATCCCTGAGACAATCTTTTCCAATTGAACAGCTATTTTTCTGCCATTACCAACTAGTCTCTTAAGAGTTTGAAAAAAAATATCTTTAATTATTTCCTTCCAGTGATCTGGCCATACAGGATCATCCTGCTTTACTTACTTAGTTTTAACCAAAGTGTGATTCCCTGTCAGCAAACTTTGTTAATTCTGCAGTTCACAGGGGAATAGAAAGGACCAAATTCTGAATTGTCATGAATTGTCATTATTTCTTTTTTTCCCCAATTTATGTTCTTGTTGTGGCCAGAGGATTCATTCCTATCACAACTGGCACAAAGCCTTTTTTGTCCTCTCAAAGCCTCACCTCTCCAGAGCATATTCTTGTAGATATTTATCATCAAGAGTTCTATAATCAAGGATTATAGCAAGAGAGGATTGTATGTGACAATCTTGGGTAGAGATGCCATGGGAAGTTACTCTCCCATCCTTAGTGTGAGTAAATCATAGACAGCAAGATGGACCAAAACATCATATTATCATAATACAAGATCTACCTAATCCACCTCTTTGACTTGATTTCCTACCACTCTTACACTAATTCATCCACTTCTCTGTTATCTGGTCCCCTTGATGCTCCTGTACAGCAGCAAGTATGCCTCTGCCTAACAGTTTCGTACCTGCTCTTTCTTCTGCTTAGAACATACTTTTCCCCATAAAGCAATGATATTTACCCCCTTACTTTATTTGGACTTTGAATGTCATCTTAGATGACACTATCTAAAGATAGCACCACCCATCATGCTCTAGATACATTCCCTGCTTTATATTTCTTTAAAGATTGTATTATCTGCCATTATATTATATTACCTTATTTGCTGATTGAACTCATTCTTACTACATCATAAGATCTGGGAGGACAAAGACTTTGTTGATTTTGTTTTTCACTAAATTTCTGTTTCTAGAGTGAGGCCAGGTATTTCATACTCTGTATTTGTTGACTGACAAGGTGAATAAATTATTATTACCAATCTTTCAGTTTAAGTATTCATTTGCATTGTTCAGAATTGGATTACTTCCTCTTTTATCCATCCCCTCAATAGTTTTGGGAAAGAACTACCAATTATATCCATATATAAGGAATAACTCCTAGATATGTAACAAATCAATGAACTAAAGTCTCTTAATCTCCCAGACCTCAACAGAGCATTTTAGGGCTTCCTCAGATCACTAAGGTGAGTATTCATGTTGGTTAAGCTCTTAGGTGGAAGAGATATATGAAAGTGCAGAGGAAGATATTAATATGTGACTCTGTCTTCTTTCAGCAATCTTTATATTCTGCCTTATGGCCAAAAGCAGTGGGGTTCTGGCAGTCTATTTTCTTTTTCTTTTCTTTTCTTTTTTTTTAAGATTTTAGATTTATCTATTTGACAGAGAGAGAGAGACAGCGAGAGAGGGAACACAAGCAGGGGAGTGGGGGAGGGAAAAGCAGACTCCCCGCTGAGCAGGGAGCCCCATGCAGAACTCAATCCCAGGACACTGGGATCATGACCTGAGCTGAAGGCAGATGCTTAACTGACTGAGCCACCCAGGCATCCCTGGACTTTAGTAACTCAGTGTTACCCCCTGAAAGTCATATGATATTATGACCTAAGGAGCAGCAACTTCAAAAATCAGACAAACCTGGGTTCACCTCCCCAACTCTGCTACTGTGTGATTTTGAGTCTATTACTCACCCTTTTCAAGTTTCAGCTTCTTGAAGATAGTATTGGAATTTGTCAAAGGGTTAGTAAGAAGGTTAAAGAGAATATGTATAAAGTGAGAGACACAGAGTAGACACTTAAGATACATTTGGCTTTTGTTGTTGTTGTTAAAAGCTGAAAACCACCTATTATGCATGGTCCAGAACCGTGGTATTTAAACTGTAGACCACAGATTCCTTGAGTTCTATGGAGGAATCTAATTATTTGGATGGGGGTGGGTGGTGGTAGTGGGTAATGAGGGGATGTGAGTGAAGTTGGCTAGTGAGGCAGAGAGCTCATGCATGAGACCTTCAGTCAGAGCAATTCCAATGTCATATGGTTTGTTTTTTATTTTGAAATTTCTGATTTATTTAAAACAGTCTCTAATCCCAATGTAGGTCTTGAACTCATGACTCTGAGATCAAGAGTCACATGCTCTACTGACTGAGCCAGCCAGGCACCCTTGTATTTTGAAATTCTGAATGTAATTTTCTTTATTTTCACAAAGAAAACACATTTGGATTTTGTATCTGATTATATAAAAATACATGATTATTTAAAAACTCTTTAATCATGTATAAAAGCATACCTATAGCTAATTCACTGAGAGAGATTCAGTAGAGTGCAAACAGGAAGTAGTGTTACTCTTTCTAGCTACATCTTTAAATTGTTCCTATTGACCTGTTTTCCCCTATATCTAAATGAAATTTCAGGCCGATCCTATAACTCTCCTAGTCATTTTCATAAACTAACAGGTGATCTCAATTTTCAGAGAATTAAAAAATCTATAATGCTGCCTATGAACAAAATTTAAGCATCTTATTAAATTTAAAACTTCAGCCTTTCCTGCCAGAGATTGCTTCAACAAGATTCTCATTTTCACATATTTTATGAGTCCCTTTGTCCCTTATATTCTGGAACACATGCCCAGCTTTCTGATGGTTTTCTGAAACACAAACACTTGAGGAGTTGGGAGAAAATGCATCCTCTAACTTGAAAGGAGGGGCAAGACCTCAGTAATCTGATAAAAAAAAAATCCCTTTCTCCAATATTCAAATCTTCTTTTATGCAGCTTAGAAGTGGGTGACCAGCTAAAGTTGGCAAGGACTGACTGTAAGGATGGTCCTGCACTTTTCTTTTCTACTTATTGGTGTGTGGCTTGTCCTTTTCTCAGCTTTAGGTCCTCAGCTCTAACTATGAGATACTAATCTCCTGAAATTTCACCACTCTGAAATAACGACCAGCAAAACGTTGGGAACATTTCTGAAATCAAGATCATAACAAACATACAGTTTTTATCATTAAGTCTTTCCCTTTTCTTTTATACCTCTGCCTTTCTCCCCTCTTCCCTTATCACCTGAATAGCCACTATTGACAACCTGGTGTATGTCCTTCTGCAACTTAGAATACATAATATTAAGAGTTTCTTGTTATTTGTTTACTAAAAGTGATAACCTTATGTTTATCATTCATAAGGTTATTGGTCTTGTGCTTTTATCATTTAATATTGCATCTTAAAAATCTCTCCCAGGTCAACTATGCCAGAAAAATTTTATATTTTACCTACTTACATTATTCTATGTTATGAATTTACATAATTTATTCACTCATTCTCCTTTTGTTAGACATCCACTTTGTTTTCAGTTTTCATATATCCCAGTGGCTTATTTTCCTGTAGAATAGATTCCTAGCTGAGGCAATGCTGAGTTGAAAGGTATATGTATTTTCAATTTTAATATCTCTTGCCAGATTTGTTTATAAGGCTATAATAAATAACATTTCTACTTACAAAGTATAAGCCTACCTTTTATCCTATGATTTACAAAGGGTGTTATCTCTTATAATTTGGTTCAACCTTATAAGCACAAAGAATGTGTCATTTTTTTTTACAAGCAGTCAGGACTACCAGTGAGGCTGAGCCTCAGTCAGTATGTTCATTGGTTGTCTGGATTTACTCTTTTGTAAACTATCTATTTATTCATGATGCACTTTGTTCATCTTTCTATTTTTTCTCATCATTTTCTTATCAATTTGTAAGAGCTCGTCTTATTCTAATGTTGTTGTCTTATATTTATTATGAATTTTCCCCTCAAACATTTATTATAGACTTTGTGTATGATAGATTTTGCCATAAAAATGTGTCTAAAGTTTCATATAAATATGTCTATAGGATTTTTTGTTTTTGCTTAACCAGCAGAGATTTTTGTCTTTATTATATAATAAGTTCCTAGATTATATATAGGTTTCTATAATCTTTAAATGTTTATTTAAATATATAATTCAGAGGAGTGAGATGGTGGAGGAGTAGGAGACCTAAACTTCGTCTGGTCCCAGGAATTCAGCCAGAGAGTTATCAAACACCTACAAACTCAACAGGAGATCGAAAAAAGAATAGCAGCATCTCTATGAACAGAAAAGCAACCACTTTCTGGAAGCATATATTTTTCTGGGGTCATTGTTACCCTGTTAGCATTTTGTTCTCTCATTTATCTATTCTCTTCTGGACAAAATGGCAAGATGGAAAAACTCACCTCAAAAAAAAAAAAGAACAAGAGGCAGTACCGACTGCCAGGGGCATAATCAATATGAACATTAGTAAGATGTCAGAACTAGAGTTCAGAATGATGATTATAAAGATACTAGCTAGGATTGAAAAAGTATGGAAGATACTAGAGAATCCCTTTCTGGAGAAATAAAAGAACTAAAACCTAACCAAGTTAAAATCAAAAAGGCTCTAACTGCTAGGATAAATGAGGCAAAAGAGAGAATTAGTGATATAGAAGACCAAATGATGGAGAATAAAGAGAGCGAGAAAAAGAGAGAAAAACAGCTACTGGATCATGAGGGCAGAATTTGAGAGATAAGTGATACCATAAGATGAAATGATATTAGAATAACTGGGATCCCAGAAGAAGAAGAAAGAGAAAGAGGGGGGCAGAAGGTATATTGGAGCAAATTATAGTGGAGAACTTCCTTAATTTGGGGGAGGAAATGGGTATCAAAATCCAGGAGGCACAGAGAACCCCTTTGAAAAACAATAAAAATACGTCAACACCCCTACATCTAATAGTAAAACTTAAAGTCTCAGAGACAAAGAGAAAATCCTGAAAGCAGCTCGGGACAAGAAGTCTGTAACTTACAATGGTACAAACATTAGATTGGCAGCAAACCTATCCACAGAGACCTGGCAGGCCTGAAACGACTGGCATTATATATTCAAGCACTAAACGAGAAAAAAATGCAGCCAGTAGTACTATATCCAGCTAAGCTGTCACTGAAAATAGAAGGAGAGATAAAAAGCTTCCAGGACAAACAAAAACTAAAGGAATTTGCAAACATGAAACCAGCCCTACAAAAAATATTCAAAGGGGTCCTCTAGAAAAAAAGATAGCCTAAAAGTAACAATGACCAGAAAGGAACACAAACAATATACAGTAACAGTCACCTTACAGGCAATACAATGGCACTAAATTCATATCTTTCAATAGTTATCCTGAATGTAAATAGGCTAAATGCTCCAATCAAAAGACACAGGGTATCACAGTGGATAAAAAAACAAGACCCATCGATATGCTGCCTGCAAGAGACTCATTTTAGACCCAAAGACACCTCCAGATTGAAAGTGAGGAGGTGGAAAACAATTTACCATGCTAAATGTTAATTGACATCAAAAGAAAGCTGGGGTGGCAATCCTTATATCAGACAAATTAGATTTTA
>NC_138369.1:148432657-148467493 GCF_054177405.1 Leptonychotes weddellii
TTTTTTTTTTATTCTTATGTTAATCCCCATACATTACATCATTAGTTCTAGATGAAGTGTTCCATGATTCATTGTTTGTGCATAACACCCAGTGCTCCATGCAGAACGTGCCCTCCTCAATACCCACCACCAGGCCAACCCATCCTCCCACCCCCCTCCCCTCTAGAACCCCCAGCCTGTTTTTCAGAGTCTAAATGGATCCTTTTATAAAGCACTTTAAAAACTGTCAACCTGTGTCTCTCCTTCCTATACACATGTATCTCTCATGAAAGTCAATAGCAAAGCCATATATCTATTATTTATTTAGTTAGTTATTATGTATTTATTACATTTATGAGATTCACCCATCATTTATTAGCCTCTGGGCACCTTTGCTAGTTTCAGAGCTAAAAAAAATAAGAAGACAGTCTGTGTCATTATGATTTGCAAGTTACTCTAGACATCATGAAAACAAGACATATTGCTTCCAGCCTTATTATCTTAGAAGTTCAACATACCTTCAAAAACATACATTCATCAGAAGAGAAACACTTAAGACTGATGTAGCTCAGAATTATTTCATGTTAGAAAAAGAAAGCAGAAGTAATACCAAGTCAAAGATATTTTATATATTTTTTAATATTTATGTGTTCTGAAGTGTTGTTACATAGATGTTGATATAAATGGGATGTTATGGAGAAGTCTGCACTATTAATTTATTCAATTTTCTGTATCATTTTCTCAAAAAAATTTACATTATATCACTCTTATGCACTTGGCACTGTGCACAGGTATAAAACTTCAATCTTAAATTGAGTACTGAGCTAGTCTCTAGTAGGGCTCATAGCCAGAAAGAGTGCTCCAGCTCAAAGACATTTGATAATACAATTAAATTTAGAGTTTATCTAAGAGTGTTTTCTCAATATCAAATATTTTGATGCTGATAGATATATCAATAGATTACATGGTTTAAAAAGAAAAAGAAATGACCCCCAGATACTCCCTTTAACCCTGTTCACTCAATGTCTCTATGCCCATCCGGGAGAAATCTGACTTCCACTTCGGTCTCTTCCTAGTTCTTTCATCGAGAAAGTACTAGCGTCAAGATGTGGAGAGATTGAAATGGCAGGATTAAAAAAAAAAAAAACAGTTATAATTCCATGTCCCCAACCTTTACACCAATGTAGTAAGTGACCTTGGGTTAGTTAGAAACCTAGTGAGTCAGCATCCTAATGTCTTTGGCAGGGGAGTAACCTCCTTCAGCTGATAATAAGTATGTTTAAACTTGTTTTGAGATGTTGGAATAAAAAATGTTCTATAAATACAAAGTACATGCACAGTATAAAAATACTCTCTATGTGTTCTTCTGTCTTACTGGTAGAACCCATTCATCAGGACCTGTAACATCTTTGTTTTTCTATTGCTATCCTTGCACACAGTCAAAAAAAGTTTGTCCTTACCTCTAATTGCCTAGCTCTAAACCAACCAGTATATATTAAACTAAGCCTGGAAAAAATGTCTTGCACTCCTGACCACTAGCCAATCAAGATCTAAATGTAACTCCCCAAGAATAGAAAGCAAAGCATTAATTTACTATATTTTGGAAAGTTCTTAGCAACTCCCTGGTTCAATTTCTTTAGCTTCAAGTACAAAGAATCTCCTCCAGTGCAAGATTGTGAAATGCATTTGCAAGTAAACCTAGCCCAGAACACTTGTAGAAAAAGATTAGACATTTGGTTTTCAGATGGTGGAAAGACAGATAATAAGTGAGGCAATTATGTAACGTAAAATGAAATAACCTTTCAGAAACCAATGTTTATATTTTTCCCAGATTTTCCCACAGGATCATGTTTCTAACTAGGAACAAATGCGAAGGCATATTCAACTTTAATATCTAATGATGTATGCATCTGTACAAGGTATTTTGATTACTTGCTAGAATGATACCCCAAGGGCCGTACCATAGTTTGTATTTATCTCTGAATTTGATTACTTTCAAAATAATTTTATAAATAGTAACATTAGACACTTTAGAGCACTGAAAACATGCCAAATACAAAGAGAGAGAGAGATGATCCTTGCACCCCCATCTGTACCCAGACTTAAAGATTAGTTTCTGATGAACTTGGGAGTTTTCAGTTCACTATCAGAACGTTTCCATTCTCAGACAGGAACGTCACCACTTTCTTCTCACACAGCACATACACCTTCCACCTTCATTACCAAACCTGATTTATGAAGTCTGCAGGCATGGGGAAGGGTGCTGATGTTAGAGGAGAGATTTACATTTCCTCTTCTTTCTTCCCTTCTAACACATTCTCTTATCATGTCAGTCATGCATGCACCTCTTTGACAAGGGACTTGAAGGAAAGTGACAAGTACCAGGGTAGAAGATGCTAGATCGAAAAAAAAAAAACAAAACTGAAGTTTTATGAATACTTCCTGCGATTGCAGATGTTCATTTAAAAATAGAAGCACATTAATTATTATAAGACTATTTATGGTATTTGCATTTTATTTCTCAAAAAAAAAAATAGTAAGTGAAGCCAAAAGGCAAGGTGGGGAGAAGGAAAAGTAAAGAAATGTTGTCGTGGGATTTTATCCCTTAAGGGACTTTATACCACACAACTGGTGGCCAAGGGGAATATCATCCTATTATCTTACAAGTGCAGGAAGCTTTGCATTGCAGCCCCCTAGGGTGCTCTCAGCAGGTCTACTGCTATTCCCCAGTTATTTTTACAAGCAATACTGCCAAAGATGCTATTACTCTGGTTTATAATAGTTGATCACTGCTATGAAATTCAGGCTGTAGACAAAATGGATTCTTTGGGGGGAAAAAATGGTAAGGGGCCCAACAGCCCTTCCAAAGCTCTTGGACAAGTTTTGCCAAATGCTTCACTGTAGAAGGCTATTAAATCTTTCTCAGTATTCATTTCTATTATGGCTGATTGGTGATTGCCTAATTCCTGGTATCTAAGTTGAGGGCCTGTGTCCCATTCTTTTTTATGTGAATGTGAACTAACCCTGAGGGGTGTAGGTCTCTTTTCCCTGCCCTTTGGGACTGAATTCCAAACAAAATGCTTACTCAAGAATGTTTATTGATTATAAAAGTTTGGCAGTGTAGAGCAAAAGAAGGGTTGTAGGGAGGAGGAGTAACAGTTTTTGTTTTGTTTTGTTTTGTTTCTTTAGAGGGGACGGTGAGAAGGGAGGGGCAGAAGGAATTTCAAGCAGGTTCAATGCCAGCACTGAGCCCCACATGGGGCTTGATCTAAGGACCTTGAGATCATGACCTGAGCCGAAATTAAGATTAGGTCGCTTCAACTGAGCCACCCAGGTGTCCCAGGAGTACCAACTTTTTAATCTGAGGTAAGTAGAAATGGCTCTCATTTCCTTTATATGTGTGTGGTGCCACATTCCTCATTACGCCAAAACACTCCAGAATCTCTTCACTGCCAGATCCCATCAGCCCTACTTGGAATATGTTTATCATTTTACATACCATACAGTGTTTTATTGGTAGTGTTTATTTACTTATCTCTCTTCCCTGCAAGAATATGAGACCAGAGCAGGAGGGAATATATCAGTCTTGCTCATTATTTTATTGCCATTGCCATCAGAAGACTTGGCACATGGTGGCATTCAATTTAATTTTTATTGTGCAAATGAATAATGGATTTGTCTTTGTTAACATGGTTGTTTTTGTTATGTACCATTGTAATAGAGCAACAGAGTGTACAGGAAAAATAAGTTGTCCACAATGAAATACCAAACAGTGGTTCAAAAAGTAGATGGAACTCAGCATTCGTGAATCTGAAATATCACTTGTGGGATTAAAATTCTATAAACTTCATTCATTGGCAAATATAATTGCAAAGCTAACAGCCAGAATTTGAAGAAGATTTTATTAATCATGACATTCTGTTAGATCAAGCCTCTTCTGAAACCAAAGCAAATAAATGAAAGGCATAGCTAAGAAGGTCAGGAAGCTTCTAGAACCAAAATCCTGGGAATATTCTCCAAATCTCCAAATTACTTTAAACCAGCTTACGTAACTGCTTTATAAATGGATAGTCACCTATAAATAGTTATTCCAGAATAGATGTTTGCCTTTTCCCTCTGGAAACACAAACTGAATTCCTTCTTGCCTTTTCATACCCTCCCCTATAGAACTCAAGTCCCCCTTATATCTTATACAACAATGTATGTGAAATAGAGTAAAAACCCAGGCTGTTGTAGCCAGCAAGGGGTGTTACATACTATTACACTGCAAGGTCAACAGATTGCCTGTTATTTTAAATGCTATTTAAATTATCTTCCTAAGGAGATAAATTTCAGCTTTCAACTCTCCATCTTCTGAAAGAAGCAGAATTTAACACACCTCACTGCCTGCACATGGTGAGAAAACAAAGACACTGAAGCAATGGTCAGAAAGGACAGGAATAAAAGCAGAAATTCATAAGGAGCATACAAGCAAAGTTAGTCTAAGATAATTGCTCTCAGTGTGAGGTTCCCAGACCAGCAGCATTAACCTCAACAGGGAACTTCATGGAAATGCAAGTTCTTGGGTCTCATTCCAAATCTACTGAATCAGAAAGCTTGTGGGTGGGCCCATCAATTTTTAGTTGAACAAGCCACCAGGGTGATTTTAATGCATGCTGAGGCTTGAGAACCTATCATCTAAGGTGATAAATAAGTAAAACCAGGCTTTTTTCAAAACTACATAGGCGAAATCAAGTGACCTGCCCATATAATTCATGAGGATTCTGTTAATAACAGAACTTAATGGAACTGCAAATGCAGTAATTATTTTGATATAAGAAAGTGTCCATGTTAGTGCAATTGTGGGTAGAAAATACATGTAAACACACACACAGCAGAAAGAATGTCAAAAGAAATTACCCTATCAAGTATCACTTGACATTGATATTATAATTGCATTAAATCTTTTAAAATAAATACTTTTTACTGACTTTGGTATAAGAAAATTTTATTGACAATGCACAAAAGCTACTGACCAGAAAAAGTTGAAAGTTATATGTATATTAATTAATTCCATTAATTAAAAGATATATTTCAAAAGGAAAAAAAACAAGCTACACTCAAAGATTTTTATAATACTTTTAACTGAGAAAGGATTAGTATTAAGAACATAAAAAGAACTCCTACAAATCTCTTTTAAAAAAAAGCAATAAAACATGGACAAAACAAATGAAGTTAATTTGGCCAAAAAATACACGAAGAAATAATTACACTTGTAATTAGGGAAGTTAGGACCACAATGAGATATTCCCCTATTCATTGGCTAAAATTAAGAAGTTTAACAATATTATGGTTTGAAGGAGAAACAGATTAAAAGGATCTCTTTATATATTGCAGATATGAATGTGATGGTTACAAGTTGTCTTGTAAACAAGTTGAGATTATCTTTACAAACTAAATGATAACAAACTATGGGTTTGAAATTTCACTCCTGGAAAAATGCTCAAGTAATTAATTACTAAAAACTGGAAACCATATAAATTCCCATCAAAAGGAAGATTAATGACCATACTACAGCAATTTAACACAATTGAATGTTGTAGCATAGAATAACATGGAGCAATTTTTGTAATATGAAATAGAGTTTTAAAAAATTCCCAAGAGACTACAATAGTATGATACCCTTTTTATGATGTTTGAAAACAACAATATATTCTCTAGTCATGTAAAGATGTTCAAGAGAATGATGAACACAAAATTTAGGATAGTGGTCGTCTCTATGAGGAAGCTGAGGGATAATGGAGGAACACAATTTTTATGAATTATTGTTCTTTTAAGATACTCAGTTGAATATTCATTATGTTACTTAAAAATCAAGAAAAATTACTTAATATAGAAAGAAGACAATGCATGCAAGAAAGATGATGGTGTATAATGAACTAAAGATTATGATTAAACTAATTTTATATTTCTGAGGTCCTTAAAATAATAAATGAGAAAGAAAGAAAAAAGAGGAAAGAAGTAGTAGGAAAGAGGGAAGGAAGGAATGAGGAAAGGAGAAAAGGAAAGGGAAGGAAAAAGGGAGGGAAGAGATTGAGAAAGTAGTTTGTTCTGAATTTTTTTAACTACCTAGGGTTAGGAGTTTCTAATTCCTTAAGAGGAATTGGAAGGTGAACATGTGGGGGGATAAGGGGTACATATAAAAGCTCTGTACCTTCCTCTCAAATTCATTGTGAACTTAAAACTACTCTAAAAAACCGTCTTTAAAAATAAAAGTAAAAAATCAACAAAAAAACCCCCACTGAACTTTTTTTATCAGTCCATGTTAAATCTAGTCTGTGTTAAGTCTACAATAAACTGTATATCATCATCAATTGTGGTATGGATAAAAGCATTTTTAAATATATACCTGACTAGATTGAACTTCCATTTTGACTAGGTATAGTCCCTACTTATAAACAGCAAACAGAACCCCTTCTAGAGGACATGAGCTGGGATCTGGAGAACAGTGACAAAAAGAACAGAAAGTGTGTTGAGTCCAGATGCAGATTTACCATCAAGCTGCTAATGCTTCAACTTCAAGAGCCCCCATGTGAACAGGTCACTAACAATTGTGATCAGATGTCACCGTGAGCCTTACAAAACTAGGGTATTTTAACCAGAGTCTGTTAATCAGCTATTTTTTTCCACTCTGTATTTCCCCCTTGTTAGGATAGTTTGGAGTAGAGATGCCACTGTGAAAATACAGTGAAAGAGAATTTTGGGTGCATATTTAGTATGTTTAGTGTAATAGGTTTTTGTGATTTCATAGTCTTTTCCATTCTTAATAAGTTGTTGTTAGCTATCCCAGTTTACGAGTGTTTCTAGGAATACTCCTCTTACCTCCTGTATTGATTCACTTGCACCTCGACATAGTACTATATGAATGTTTACCTCAGTGCCCTGCACCAGAAGTAGGTGATAAGTAGGGAAGAAAGAAGATTTGAAAGGTAATGTGTCGGAAGCCAATCTATGGAAAATTCATCCAGTAATCAGAGATGTAAAATTATAAAGAGAGCATTCAGTTCTCTTTAATAACTAGTCAAAATGGAAGTTCCATCCTGTCAGGAACATATTTAATAATGTATCATATACAAGTATAAATGTATAACACCTTTTTATGGGAATCACATGAAATAGAATGTATGGAATCCTTTGTTTGAGGTCACAAACCTGTAATAAGATTATAAACATACCTGTATATGAAATTACATATTTATGTACCCCCAATATCAATAAGAATTAATCATGATAGAAGAGAAGAAAGATTAAATCATCCTTCTATTCCCGATAGAGAAGTGATATTATTAATTCACTGACATATAAAATGCCAAAGAGAAGGCAGGCAAAATATGAAAAAAAGTATTAAAAAGTTGTGCCAGAGAGTTAATAAAGAAAACTGTTAAATTGTTTGGGATTTTGTGATGTTTGTGGTATGTCTCAGGCTTTTGAAAATCTTTAATTTGGTTTATTTCTGTTCTCACCTTAAATATTTACTTTTTTACCTAATTTTTTATTGATAAATTTCATTGTTTTTAAAAATAAAGCCCACCACAGTGTATATGCTTCAACACTCTTAAAATCTGGGTAAGCCTTTGAAACACAAGTGGCATAATCTTTCTACTTATCCCAACCTGAGACACCCAACCATTCCTTCCCCTGCTTTCCTTGGCTCTGAACGTGTTGGAGGCAAGGCCTAACCAAGACACCTGATAAAGGCCATTTTCTTTTCTTCACTGACAAAAGTTTAGGAAAAATATAAGAAAGAATGAGATGGGAGTAAAGAACAAATATACCCTAATATGTTGGAAGTATTACATTAATGACTATATAAATGAATGTTTTCTGGTCACACTGTTCACAAAGTAAGAGACTATGAAAACCAGAATAGATGGTTAAAGACCATGTTGTCCAAACCTCCATTATTCTGATGCTAGCTAGTCTTATAGGCTGGAGACATTGAGGGAATTTCCCCATCTCTTTGAACCCAAAGAAAGTGAGATAGCCCTATAAATGATACTCTGTGCATTCCAATTTCCCATGATGAATTAATCTATTTTCCCCAAAGAAGTGTCATTAAAAATGACATGTGTATATTCTACACTGAACTTCATTCAGAGCTACATTCTGGATAGAAGGTATATTAAATAGATATTCTAGAAGTTTTCTTATAGGCACTCAACAATTATGCATAACTTGACTTTTTATGGGGAAATGAATTGAGTTGAAAACAATAAATTTACAAAAGACCTTTTGAAACAAAACCTTTTCCTCAGTCAGAAAGTGAAGTGTCTTATTGTGCTTCTTACCTCCTCTCTTTGTACCTCAATTTCCTTGTCAGTAATACAGAAGCAGTAATCTAACTTATCTCCCAGGGAGAAGGTGAAAAATGAGTGGGATAATTAAGGCCTAAAATCTAAGACCTGGTTCTATTTTTTCTGAGTGCTCAAGGCCACAAATGTGTATGTGTGAGTAAACTCTTAGGAAGAAGCAATATCTTCTGGTTAATACCATGCCCTGAGAAGACAGTTTTTTGTTTTGTTTTTGTTTTTAATGTAAAAATCTCACTGGTCACTGAAACTTAGGATTTGGTTTCTAATTCTGGCTTTCTCTCTCACTTTCTTTGGGTTCAAAGAGATGGGGAAATTCCCTCAATGTCTCCAGTCTATAAGACTAGCTAGCATCAGAATAATGGCGGTTTGGACAATGTGGTCTTTAACCATCTATTCTGGTTTTCATAGTCTCTTATTTTGTGAACAATGTGACCAAAAAACATTTATCTTAAAAAGATATTAAAAAAAATGTTTTTACCAATCTCAAAGTTAGAGAAAGTAAATTCCTGTGATATATCAGACTGTTTAAACCCAACCATCCTTGGGAATAAGGTATTCCTATCTATAGGGAGATCACTCAAAGATCCATCTTTAAAAGTTTGAGAATTAAAAAAAAACAAAATGCCACTTCAGATGTCACCTAGCATATGACTCATAACATCACTGACTATTGAAAATAAGAGTTAGGTAATTCTAATAGCAAAATAAATACTTAGCAATTTTTTCATTTGGTATTATCTACTTTATAAGAGTCAAGATCAAGGAAAAGCTTACAATTTGCTGTAAAGTTGCCACATTTTCAAAATTTAAGTAAATATGATAACATTTACGGAAAATTAAGCCTAGTGCAATAAAAAAAGATGTTGAAATAAAAATTTTAAAAAGGTCTAAAGAGGCTCAATACTTTTGAGGCACAAACACTTGAATTTGGAATGTAGTTATTTTACTGCTATCTGTACGAGTGTTTCATTTTTAGCCAAGGCAAGGAAAATTAAAAATATCCAGGCAGTGTGTATGTCATAAATGAAACTACTGTTTATTTTTAATCATTTCACTCCCTTTTATGCTTTTTTTTTAAAGCAGCTGTTGCCATTGCTACATGTTTATACCAATCAATCAGCCCCTTGCTCCAACATTTGCAACAAAATCCAGAAACCACAAGCTGCAGTGTATCTATCTACTCATCTTGGCAGCAATGAAGAGAAATCAAATGAAAAGCATTTTATGTTAAAGAGGTAAAAAAGTTCCATCTACATATACATTTATATTTAGCTGTATTGGGTTTGCAGGCGCAAGTTTTGGGATGAAATAGGGGCAAAGTTTTCTGAAGTCTTAGTCCATAGGATTTCAGAATGCCATAAAAGCTGTGGTTCTGTCATGCTTTGCCTACAGAAAATTGTCCATCATCATTTTAGCTGAATTTTGAAAAGATGGCTTATGCCCACATCCTTGTGAGAACTTTTCTCCACCACCCGTAGCTAAGCAATGTATAATATATGATACTTCATGGTCTTTCCAATCCCAGGAAAAAGTTTTTTGAATATGCTTGGTGATCAACTTCCAGAATTTGTAGATAGGGGAGACAGAGACTCAATAGAAGCAAATGAGTAGATATCTGATAGCCCACCAAATATTATTTTGAATGTCAAAGTAACAATTATTATTTTCAGAACACCTGGGTGGCTCAGTAGATTAAATATCTGCCTTCAGTTCAGGTCATGATCCTAGGGTCCTGGGATCGAGTCCTACTTCAGGGTCCTTGCTCAGTTTGGAGCCTGCTTCTCCCTTTGCCTGCTGTTCCCCCTGCTTGTGCTCTCTCTCTCTCTGACAAATAAATAAAATCTTTTTTTTTTTTGTAAAGATTTTATTTATTTATTTGAGAGAGAATGAGAGACAGAGAGCATGAGAGGGAGGAGGGTCAGAGGGAGAAGCAGACTCCCTGCCGAGCAGGGAGCCTGATGCGGGACTCGATCCTGGGACTCCAGGATCATGACCTGAGCCGAAGGCAGTCGCTTAACCAACTGAGCCACCCAGGCGCCCAAATAAATAAAATCTTTAAAAAAAAAACACAATTATTATTTTCTAATCAAAGTATTTTAACAAACATAATTTTCTAACACTTAGAGAAAGGAGTGGGCAAATATCTATTTATCTATATAAATCCTGTCTTGGTTTTAATACTACATTTACTATGAAATGGGGTGGAAAACAGATTTTATCTTGGGCATAAGACCCACATTCTGCAGCTCTCTTGGAGACCTGGGCACAGGTGGACATGACTGTTCCTCTTCCTCTGCACACTGACCTTCCCCATAACTGCAGAGAGGCCTCATTCATTTAGGAAATACAGATCTGAGAATCCTGTAACCACAGAAGAAAGAAGGTCTCTTCTTTGCCAAGAAGATTAGTTCTAATTAATGCTAAAACAGTAAATTCATAGTTCTAATTTAAAATTGTTACAACTGGGGCACCTGGGTGGCTCAGTCAGTTGAGCGTCTGCCTTCGGTTCCGGTCATGATCCCAGAGTCCTAGGATCGAATCTCACACTGGGCTCCTTACTCAGCGGGAGCTTGCTTCTCCCTCTGTCTTCAGCTCCCCCTGCTTGTGCTCTCTCTCTCTCTTTGACAAATAAATAAAATCTTAAAAAAATAAAATAAAATAAAACTGTTACAACTACTCAAAGATAATCTCCATGAGGGCAGGAATATTGCCCATCCTATTTACTAGACTACACACTATATCACATCTGTCAGTAAACAGTCTTTCAATAAATGTTTGTTGTTGAATAAGCCTATGAATAGAATTTATAATTAGGAGATATACTGACATTTTCCTACCAGATAAACTTTATAACTAATTGTTTAAAAGTGCTAAACATGGGGCGCCTGGGTAGCTTAGGTCATGATCTCAGGGTCCTAGGATTGAGCCCCACATTGGGCTCCCTGTTAAGTGGGGAGTCTGCTTCTTCCCCTCCCTCTCCCTCTGCCTCCTCCCCGCTGCTCATGCTTTGTCTCTTCCACTCTCTCTCTCAAATAAATAAAATCTTTTTTAAAAAGTGGTAAATATTTGTGTCTATGCATTCATGACATAAGATGGTATACTACAGTGAGAGGTGAGAAATGAGATGACACATGCCTTTAATAGGAGGTACTCATTGAATGTTAATTTGTTTCCCTCTTTCCACTCTATTACACTGCCTCTGATTTTAAAATCACTAAATACATATATAATTCCCATTAAAATAAACCATCCTATGTACTTTAAGTTCCATGAAGGCTAGAGCAATATCCATTTTGATCTTTTTGTTTTGTTTCCCCAACTTGTACCATGATATGCAATAAATATTTGTCAAATAAATAAAATGTGAATGAATGAATGAATATCCCAATGTTATTGGAAAATGTTATTGAAAAGTAATTTGTGTTTTTTTATTTGGCAATCTCCTGATGTATGGTATTAAAGACTACTTTAAGGAAAACCATTTGCTTAAAATAACCAGAGCAGAAGAAAATAAATAATTTATGGATAATTACAAAGTAGAATTTTACATATAGAATTCCCCGTTTTAAACATTCCATGGCAAGAAGAAACAGACAACTGACATATTCCTAGATCCAGGAGATATCCAGTGGGTTGAAGATTCTCATGATAACCTTGAACTCTCCACTTTTCTCCAGGAAGAGTCAAGAGCAGATCTAAAGGAAACGGGAGGCTGGGCCATCATAGCAAGTTTCGGAGGTATGAACCAAGCTCTTGCCTTTACTCAGTCCCATTCATTGCTAAAATGCTGGCTGTTAGTGGTGGCAAAGACCAAGTCCATTGTCTCAGAGAAGACTCTCTTGGTATTACTGTTTGCAGGCCAAAAAAGAAGTCAAGAGTTCTATGTCAAGCATGTTAAAAGAGTGTCGTACTTGATTTTCTCCACTAAATGAGAGAAGGATAAGGAGAAATATCCAGCTTAATTGAATATATATATATATATTCAAACATGAAGAACATGAAGAACAATGAAATAGTACAAATAGGATCCAAACTATGTTTATAATCTGCTTTGGAATCGTCAAATGAAAAAAGCTATATCCCTGGAAAGAACTAATGTGTGGATTCTGAGAGAGGAGTATTAGTCAATATCAATAGCAAAACCTTTGCACAAACATCTCCTACAGATCTTACTGGGTACCACAGTGGCTGGGGACCAGCACAAGAGTAGGGATGGGACACAGAGATGAGAGGAAAAGAATTTCAGCGTGAGGAGTGCCTTTCATCTTGTGGATAACATGCGCTTAGTAAGGACGAGAATGGAATTCAAATTCATTTAACCCATTTTTTCTTCACAGTATTCAGCATCTCTCTCTTTCCTTGGAGAAAGAATTTTAGGGGATTCTATCTTTAACAAAATGGTAAAGTTCTCCTTTTGCACAACTTAAAAAATCTCTAGAATATTCAACTCACTCTACAAATTCAAGATCAATTCCTGACACCTCTGTGTATACAGTTTGGCAATGCAATGGTTTTATTTCTGTAAAAATAAACTTCATTTCCTGGAAAAAGAACAAATCACAGCCACTAAAAATTCACCTCCAGTTTTGGGGGAATCTCACCTGAGCCCCCGACCCCACCTCCTTGCTCCTGGCTGTGTTTGCCAGTGGCAAGAGAGATTCCCACATGCAGGAGGATGGGTCTTGTGTCCAGGGCTTAGCAGAGCACAGTCAAACTCTGTGTCCTCATCAACCCAGCCACAGCTTCCAGAGCATGTGTCCCTTTGCCCTCCTGCCTGATATTCAGCCCGACAGCCTAGAAAATCAGTTAAGCTTTTCAGTTACAGCACCCCCTGTGACAAACGTGTGGAGCACCACATGACTTCTTCAACCAGCTGGTTTTTCTGGCATTTGAATAAAAGTAAAAATAGAAAACAAAGAGGGAGAAGTGACAAGCTGAAACCTGCTACGAGAAAGAGGACAAGGTACAGAAAATTGGCTCCGGGATGCCGGGGAGGGGGTGGGGTATGATGGGCTGTTGCTGCCATCTCGTGGCTGCACGATACTTGGGGAAAACTAAATCTCCAAGCGGAGGGATGTATTTACTTTTAAAGTGCTAGGAAAAAAAGACAATACTTTAAAAACTGGGCCAGGATTGTGATGAGGACAAATGGTCCTGGTAACTTGTTTGTTTGATAAACAGGGGAACGATAGGAAAAAACTTACCAGAGCTGCCTTGCTGCCTTAACAAGTGTGTCCTCACCTTTTCTACTTGAGATTTGAGTAGAATCTACCTATTTTCAAACATTGCCTTCCCCTCACCCTAGGGTTGCCAGATTTAGGGGGAAAAAAAAGATTTTGCTCGTTTAATCTGAATTTTAGACAAAAAACTAATTATTTTAGTATAAATATTTATGCTGAAAAGAAAATCATCTTTTATTTGAAATCTAAATTTAACTACTCATCTCACATTTTATCTAGACAACGCTACCTCACCCCCAAGTAAAGGCAATATTTAACCAAAATTTTAGCTGATACATTTCTATTAGGACTGACCTGAATGACAAAATATATTACTTTTATCATCTTTGCTACCATTTTTTGCAATTATTATAGGTGTGGGTTGGCTAAATCCTAGAAAAAGAATAATTAATAAAAGTAATATTTTCAGCATTGAATTAAATTAAGTTCATATTGATCTTTCATTCTAAATTCCCATTTATTCTGTAACACATATCTCTGAGCTTGGAACTGGTAAAAAGCAACACAAGGTTTAAAGATCTAGTCATTAAAATATACCCCAAACTAATAACCACACAGTGATTAGAAACCTGTATAAATTTGTTAACATGACCTTAATGTTATTAGTTCAGAGCTTATGTGTAGGTGAGCAAAGAATTATAAACGGTGACTGAAAATGAGCCCTGTCTCAGAAAGATTCCACGTGCCAGGGAAACAAGAGTCTAAAAAAAGACCTAAGTGTTTCAGCAGCTTTATTTTTCACCTTTAACACACTTGACCATTTGACAGTCAAATTTTGCTTTTTAGATTTTGACTTTTGAGGAGAACATTTCTCTCATTTCACTTTGCTGAAGGACAAGGTTTAAATGTCCCACTGAACAATGATATCTTGTCAACTGCTACACAGATGCTGTGAGTTGAATGATCTTGTGTATTTAGGACAACCTATTCAATTGATGGATGAGGCCAAATCTTCCAGAATTTACTGCAAATATATTTTGGATGTTGTACAATCTTGGCCATTTTTCTGTTTGTGTCGGTCATCAGTAATAATGGAAAGGCTTCCTAAAATGAGAAACAATAATCTCATTTGGTGTTGAAATAGCCACAAACCCAAAGAGTACTTCTGAGTAAATGATCAACACTATTCACTGCCCTTTGGCTGCTTGCTTTAATTCACTTCAAGCTGGCAGAGACTTCTACTGGTTTCCTTGTGGTTTTTTTTGTTTTTTGTTTTTTGTTTATCACTTCATGTAGGAGCTGAGACAAAAAATGAGAGCCATCCTATCCCCAACCCTCACACACCCCCTACATGACACCACGTTAATCTCTCTTCTTCGCTCATTAATGACAGATAAATAACCAACTTTCTGTGGCTTAATTTTGTTCATCAAAGTGGGCTGAAATCTAACCTGCCTTGTCTAAATTAAAGAGCCCAGTAATAGTAGGCAAATTACTTTAAAATTCCTGGAGTAGAACACATTCATTAGGGTTTAAATTCTTCCAATTATTAGAGGATGCCTTGGCCTCAAAATCAAGTGCACTTAAAAGTTATACACCTTGGAAACTGGGCAGCTAAGTGTATTATGCATATAATGGTGTTCCATTACATAAAAGCTGTAGTCCTCCATAGGGTATCAATTCAGATCAATTTTCTATTTCTCTTTCTATTGATTGATAATGTAGATTAGCAAGAGTATTATCTTTATTTCTATTCCTCCTTCAATGATTCAGTGATTACCAATACATACCCTTACACTTAGCTCCTTTGCCCCTGGTTAAATAGCTAATAAAAAAATAAGCAAAGAATATAAAATAGTATTCAGGGGGGAATCCTTTTTATATTAATCCTTTACTTTATAAGAATTACTCTCTTTCAGTATCAATTTGTATATTTGGGATTTTTTTTCAAACACCAACATACTTCATCAACTAAATTATTTTTAGGTTATGGAAGCTATATTAGTCTTATCTAGCCAACAGAATCATTTTATAATTAGAAAAATCTATAAAATAGAAAATATAAGATTTAAGATTTACCTTATAAATCTCACAGAATTTGTGTCAAATGAGACGGCATGGATTATAGGAAACAATATATGGTTGGGAGACAGTTCTCCGTGGGTCCCTATGTGAATATGCATGTCTTGTCAGCAGAGTTATTAATAACTTTTATCCCAGATATTTTTTCCAAAATGTCTTTTTAAGACATTCTTTTCAAGAGTGGCAAACAGCCTCGGAAGATATATGTAGTGTCACCCTCCAGGGCAGAGGGTAGATTTGTTTGCTGCCCAGTATAATAACGATAATAAAACACAGTGAGATCTCCCTCCAGGCAAAGGTTGGGCAGGTTTGCTTGCAGCCCCTTTAAAGATTGGGATTCCTCAGCTGTGACACAAACACACTGCATGCAGAGGATCTACCTGGATCCGTCTCTGAGTGACTCCCTTGGGGTCTGGTGGTGAGGAAGGGAATCAATGCAAACATGAAGCCTATGCTGCCTGTCAAGTCCTTTGTCTCTAACGCAGGAATCTCATCTCTTTCTAACAATCATGAGTCTGTGGTAGGCTAACCCTTAGCTCATAAGTAGGGTACTATCTCAGACCCTCAGGGTTCTTGACATAAATACATTAATGTGGGCTTTTTAAAATTACTTGTAGATCTTTACAATTCTGAGATAGTATTATTACATTGGAGAATTACCTTACAAACTGATAATGTGTGTATCTGTGTGTGTATTTGGCTTTACGTGTATTGTGGATAGGGAAAAATAGCTGAGTCCGTATCTCCCAAAGGTAATTTTGCTAATATGGAGACCACTGTGGCATGCCTAAATCCAGCTAGCATCTTGACACTTTAGTCCCACCATTTCTGCAGAATTCACAAAACTCCTGGAGTGGGAATACAGTGTAGTGGTTGGGAATACAGATTGTGAAGTCAGTTTGTGCTGTCTCAGTTCTATCACTTACTGGCTGTGTGATCTCAGACAAGTTACTTAACCTTTCTTTGTGGTAACATATACCTCATAGTGTTGATAAAACCTGGCAGTCAGTAATTATGTCGCTTTTACCTGCATAAGTCAATCTAATCAAATAATTCAGCTCTGTTTGATTTCACTGAGTCACAAAGATTTGAGGTAGACTGTATATTGGATAAATCTGGCTCAATGCCTTAATTTTGTGAAATTCAAAGCTTTTATTTCCTTTTTCAAATTTTGTATTTTTTAACCATTGCTCTCTTTCACACCTCTTTCATGGGTTAACATCAACATTAACTGATGTGTTGTTTCCTCAAAGTACCTTCATAATCAGCATAATGAAATCAACATTAAAATTTCTTAACAATTGTGGCACCTGGGTGGCTCAACCAGTTAAAGCATCTGACTCTTGATTTCAGCTTAGGTCATGATTTTGGGGTTGTGAGATTAAGCCCCATGTGGGCTCTGTGCTCAGTGGGAGTCTGCTTGAGATTCTCTCTCCCTCTTCCTCTTCCCCTCACCCTGCTCTCTCCCTCAAAAAAAAAAAAAAAAAAATCTTAAGAATCATTAGCAACTCTCTCCTTACATAGCTTTTTATTTGTCATAAAATCTTATTTGTCATAAAATCTTTGTTTCTTACTACTTGTATTAAGAATTATATATACAAAAAAAAAAAAAGAATTATACACATATTTTTTCAGATAAGGATTTGTTGGCTTTTAGTATCTATTGCCTCTTCTACCAAAATCTGAAAGTTACATTCCAAAGACACCTCAAATTAACCAAAATCCTTATAAAAGTAATGATTATGGGCGCCTGGGTGGCTCAGTTGGTTAAGCGACTGCCTTCGGCTCAGGTCATGATCCTGGAGTCCCAGGATCGAGTCCTGCATCGGGCTCCTTGCTCAGCGAGGAGTCTGCTTCTCCCTCTGACCCTCCCCCCCCTCATGCTCTCTCTCTCTCTCATTATCTCTCTCTCAAATAAATTTAAAAAAAAATTTAAAAAAAAAGTAATGAATATATAAAAAAATTTAAAAAATAAAAATAAAAAGTAATGATTATAATGGGGAGAAATAGAATTTTAGAAACTACTATGCTGTAATCAAAGTCTTAGATTCACATTATCAATTTTATTTTTTCCTGTGGGAATTTTAGTATTAAAAGTAGCTTTTATGGTTAAAAGTTGTTTTCATTGCCTGATAAATTTCTTGATTAAAGCTGTAAATAAGAGAATAACCAATTCTTTGCCTTTCAGTCCACATATGTAAGAGTTTTATAAACTTAGCATATATTCTCATACTAGATAAAGCACCCCTGAAATAAGATGCTTTTTAAAAAAAAATCACAAAATAGCAATAAATCATAGTGTAGTTTATAACTATCATCAGTTAAAAAAATAAAATATGATGGTAACCAGTAGCCATAACTCATAAACTCAAAAAAATAGCTGAGCATATTTATGTTACCCATATAATCTTTTTTCTTTACCTTTAAGATCACTGTATTTCCTAGTATCCTTCAAGGTCACTTCAGTTTCCCCATACAGGGGCCATTGCACTATTTCGGTGTGTGCTAATTATTGTCTTTCCAAAGATAGTTAAAATGAGGATCAGAGTCAGTGACAGTCTCCATACTCCCAAGAAAAGCCAAATATATTTTCATCAGTGATAAAGAATCATTAGGAAAAATTTCTAGTGAAACATTTTAGTCTATTACTTACAAAAACTGAGTAGATTTTATATGGTGATATTCTCTTATTCTCTTTTCTTCCTCCATATACTGCCTACCTCATACCTACCAACTTCTGAAAGAACTTACATGTGACAGGTGGTGTGGATGAATTGCTACATGCCTGCCTAGGTGTTGCCAAGAACAGCAGCCTAAGTAGTCATTCCAGGAATTCAGACGGAAGAAAAGTGTTTAAAGTTCAAAATACGGTCCTACAAAATCTGAAAAGCTCCCTGCTCCAATTACATGACATACTCATTCAGCAGGCTCTCGGGGCTGATAGACTGAGCTAAGGACCCTCTGTTGTCCTCTACTCTTTCTTCAACTCAAGAACCTGCAGAAGGCTTCCGTTTGGGGTTTTGTTTGTCATTTTTCCCAAACACATGAACAGGCTCTTCTCTGGTCATTGCCAGAGTTGATTCACCATCCAAACTGTTTTTACTACCATGTGTTGATATAAGTGCTTATTTCTTTTCTTCAAAATCTACAAAAACAGTGAAGGCAAAACGGCAAGAGTTGTGCATGGACAGGTGTGAAATCAAGCCATGAGACAAGAGATAGGGGGCAGGGGTGTCTGTTCTAAAATACAGACTCCTGAGCCCATGGCCATTCTGAGCACTCACTTGTGTGTTCTGGCTAAGGGCATATTAATATGCACTGCCTTCCTACAGCCAGCAATGCAGCTGGGAGAAAAACAAACCATCCATTACTGCAAAAACACTACTGACAAATGAAGCATTTTGAAGTTTTATTCTTAAAATGTCCCTTCAGGGCAGAATGTTGGAAAGCTTTGCCCTTCTCAGTTCCTAAGAAGGGAGACTGAGGCATGGGGAGGTTAAGTGAGATGCCCAAGGTCACCCAGGAAGTCAGTGAATTAACCAGAAATAGTACCCAGGACTCCTGCCTCCTATACCGCAGTTCCAGCCGCGGGGCCATGTTTCCTGATGGCAGCCTAGCATTAGACCACAGTGGTTTGCCAGCAACATCAAATAACATTTTGCCAGAGTAATTTACCTCTTTCGGAATTAAATAATAATATCCTTTTACCTTAATCTATCACCTTTAGTCCCAGAGGAGCCTAAAGTGCTAAGTGCTTTAGTTACGAGTTTCAGCCGCTTACATATAAATCACTTCACACACCATTAAAAGGCAGCTGTCCTCGGAGTCAATGCTGCAGCTGTTAAACATAAGTATCCCAACTGTTAAACATTTATTGAGCACCAATGAAGTGCTAAATGTTGGAGAGAAAGCAAAATTTGAATTTAGGGAGTTTACAGGGATGAAGAAAGAGGAAAACTACTTAAAATGTTGATAACATATAAATAGAAATCAGACTATTACTGGAACACACTTCTGTTTCTAGTGAATATAAATATCAAGGGGTTGGAAAAATTGCCTTTGGTTGTGAAAAGGATTTTTAGATAAGTGCTCTAAAAATGTGAAAGCAATAGTTTGCCACAAAGACGTTCCAGACTCATTCCAAGGTAGTCTGCTAATCTTTACCTGATTCCTTGCATTCTGTTTTCATCCTTCCTTGTGTTCTCAGGCACTTATAATGACAAATTTCAAATAGCCAAATACAATAAGTTTAATATAACCTGACCTGATTTTTCCATGGAGATCCATTTGTAACTACAAGCATTTCTTCCCTGGGGCAGAGGGTGGGGGTAGGAAATGGATTCAGAAGAGAAATAAAGCACATTTGAGCATACACTAAATAATGACATGGTTAGTGGAAAAATACTAATTTTGTGATAAATGGTTAAAACAGAATTATAAGTGTTTTTCTTTTTTTTTTTCCAACCACATTTCCCACACCATACACTTTACAATATGATGTGCTATAATAAACTCTATGAACTTAGTAAATGTGCAAGAGAATTTACAAAGGGAATTAATCAGGATTATTTTTATTTGCTTTATTTTTAAACACAACCACATGAAAAGTTAAGGGGAAGTACAGTTCAAAGGAAGAAACAATTCCAGATGAGGACTGAGTTTCTATTTTATCTGTCCGCTATTCTACTCAAGTCTGCTTGAGAACATACTTTGGTTGCTCAGATGTTGTTTTGGTATCTTTTGCCAAATGATTGCTTTCAAAATGAGCAAGTTGATCTGGTCTTCAGGGAGGAAAAGACACAGAAACACCTAAAGGAACCTAGTGGACATGCTGCAGATATGAAAACAACAAACGGATCACATTGTCCAAAACATAGAATTTGGGAATAGGAGCAAGAAAGCCCTTTCTTCCCCCACAGTAGTCTGTGCTATCAAAAAAGAACAAAAGCAAACCCCCAAATCTACTTTACTTTGTTCTCCTTGTTGATTCTCAGGTACCTGATAGCTTATTACATCAGGAAGTTTTACATAAACAGCTAATAAAACCTCCCTGGAGAAGGGTAATCTGAAAGAATGAAGGACAGGTTAAAAGATATAAAGTTTCATTGTTTTCAAGTACCTGTTGTACTGTCAGTTAATATAAAGTCTACTCTGGATTAATATATAGTTTAAAATAATATGGAAATATTTTAAATTGAAATATACTTTTCAGGGGTGCCTGGTTGGCTTAGTCCGTTAAGCTTCTGCCTTCGGCTCAGGTCATGATCCTAGGGTCCACATCCAGCTCCTTGCTCAGCATGGAGTCTGCCTCTGCCTCTTCCTCTGCCTTTCGCCCCAACCCCCGCTGGTGCTCTTTCACTCTCTCTTGAATGAATAAAGAAATAAAATCTTTAAAATATATATATACTTTCCAGATCTTAATTTTGCAATGTATACATAGGGTTAAAATGTATGCGTGTAGATGTAGCTGTGATGGAGAAAGTCTGGTTTAGCAGAGCAAAAGTGAAGAAGTCTCAGAAATGTAAGTTGGCAACATGATCAGTATGATTCTACCATACGATACAACTGCTAAAAAGACTGAAGTCTTAGTCTGCAGTCACTTATGCATTCACTCAACATCGTTTATCAAGTCTCTAGTTTGTGCCAGACCTAAGGGGAATCCAGTAATGAATAACAACACATTGTTCTTATCTCAAAGAGCTTAGCATTTAGTAGGGAAAACGGCTATAAAATAAATAATGAATGAATGACTGAATAGATAAAATCGCTGTTCAATGTCATATGTGCCAAAATAAAGGTGTACATATAAAGTGATATTTAAGAACACAGGTAGGCAGAGAGGGGATGTCCAGATTCTCAAGAATGAATAGGACTCCACCAGGAAAAAGACACTCAGGGTTGGGAGGGATGGAATTTAGAAACAGAGTATCCCAAAATAAGGGAGACAATTCTCCCAATCTACTTGGTGTAAGTCCAACTCCCTGCAAATGAACTGTGTCCAAAGGAGACCTCTCTATTGACAGGGTACTTTCTCTGTACGGAACAATTAGAGTCAGTGGAAGTACTGAGTCTTCAAGGAAGAAAAGAAGAAAAACATCTGCATTCTCCTTAGATATTTAAAGATTTTCATGTAAAAAAAAAAGAGAGAGAGAGGAAGAGAGAGAGAGAGAACAGCTTGTCCTCTTTAGCTTCAAAGAACAAAGAAGAATCTTAGGAAGAAATTACAGCAAAGCAAGCAAATTTGGCTTAATACACAGACAGACTTATAGCTAGAGCTGTTCCCAAATACAATGTGTCATCACCATGAATGGAGGTGTTGAGACTGAATGACAGGGATGTTGTGGAGTAAATTTAACCATCATGTGGTGAACTAACTGACATCTATAATCCTTATCTCTTCTGGGAGTCTATGAAAAATAATATAAAACCAGCCTGAATTGTAGAGGATTTAGTTTTCTTTACACCATTGTCTTAGTTCAGGCTGCTTTAGCAAAAATACCATAGACTGGGGAGCTTATAAACAACAGAAATTCATTTCTCACAGTTTGGGAGCTGGAAGTCCAAGACTGGGTTGTGGGCATGGTTGGTTCTTGTGAGAACACTTTTCCATGTTGTAGACTGTTAACTTTGTATCTTTACATTGTGGAGAGCCAAAAGAGGAAGCACATTCTGTGTTGGCACTTACAAGGACACCAGTACCATTTATGAGGTTTCCATCCTCATCACCCCATCTAATCCTAATTATCTCCCAAAGGCCTCACTTCCTAATAACTTCACGAGGACAGGGGTATCAACATACGAATTTGAGGGGAACAAATTCTTCAGTCTATAACAATTGTATATGTTAGGTTAAGTTTCTGGTTTTCTAATGAGGCCCCAGAGCTGAGAGCAATGGATCACACATGCAAACACAGTTTCCCACAGATATTCTAAGAGGTGGACAAAATCACCTCAGCAACTCTTAGCCTATGGTCCACCTCTACACTACATAAAGAAAGATAAGAAATTCAAGAAAGATTGATCAGAGAGGAAAGGATAATAGAAGGGAATTAATAGTAAAATGGACTGTGGCATTTTTCTTCCCTTCATACAAGCAGAAGGGTGGAGGATATGTCTTCTCTCCAATTCTAAGCTAAGGGAGAGGGGCAACAAGCTACCCTTTGAAATAGAAACTGAGAGTCAATCACAAGGAAGGGATATTGACTTCCAGACTTAATATTTTTGGAGCTTTGGAACTCTGAGTTGGATGCCACCTACTATAGACTGAATGTTTATGTCCCCCCAAATTCATATGTTGAAATCCTAACCCCCAGTGTGATGGTATTAGGAGGTAGAACAATTGGGAAGTGATTAGATCACAATAGTGGAGCCCTTATGATTAGGATTAGTGCCCCTATATAAGAGACCCCAGAGAGCTTCCTTGCCCTTTCTGCCATATGAGGACACAGCAAGAAGACAGCTATTTATGAACGAGATGCCTGATCTGCCAGCACCCTGATGTTGGACCTCCTTGTCTCCAGAACTATAAGACATAAATACCTGTTGCTTATAAGCCACTAATTCATGGTGTTTTGTTATAGCAGGCTGAACGGACTAAGACATCCCCATAGGACGATGAACATACGCAATGAAAGAGGCCTTTGGAAAATTTGGCATATGTCCCATGGAATATGGGAAACATGAAGACCAGTGTATAATTCTTGCCTGAAAACAAGGAGAGAAAAAAGCTGTGTGAATGATATGCATTTCCAGAGTTTGGTAGAACAAGCATATGTATTTCCCTGAAAGCCAAGTAGACACTGCCAAAGAGAACTGGGATAGGTCCTTTATGAAAGGATCCTGTCCTTGAGGGTTTCTTGCTGGCATGAGAGGACTCCAGAGGAAATCCCTGGACAGGAGCTGAGGAATATCTATATGTTCCAAGACAGGGGTCTGCAGCATGGATGCAAGAGACTGAGAGTGGAGAGTGCTCCTTAAGAACCCACAAAAACCCCCCATGAGAGAGAGCTGCCTGGCAGAGACCATGAAATGAACAGTCAAGATTTATAAGCAGAGCCAGGAAAGCAATATTTTGTCTTCTCCTCTCCAGCCAGAGGAGCCTGAAGCAGAAGAGCAAATAGGGGAGGAGTTGACATAAAGAAAAAACTTTAAGAACGGAAGTCGTGTCCCTGCTCCGACACTGGTCTGGGAAGCCCTCACTCAGGCTCCTCCTGGGGAGAGGCAGAGCTTTCAACTGCATGGAGGACAGAATTTCATTTTTTTTTCTTTTTTAGATAGAACTGGACTACTTAAATCTGAAAAGGATAGTGTTCCTAATATCAGAAAAGTTATGTCACCTGCCTAAGATATAACCAGCATATGGAGAATGGAGATTCAACACAACTTGTTAAAGGCAAGAGTGGAGAAAGGAAAACTCTTTCCTGATTGTGGGAAAGCCATATTTTTTTAAACTGGAAAAATAAACATATCCTGTCAAAAGCTGCTCTATGCATTTCATTTATTCAAAACACCCCTCATTCACCTCTTCATTCAGAATATCCTTATAACTTCCATTATTATGCACCAGATTTTATAGAAAATTTAAGTAAATTCAAAATTAGAGTTTATAATATATTAAAAGAAAAGCATTAATGTTTGCATTTTGAACTTCCTTATAAATGAGATACCATTTAGCAATTATGGAAATTAGGTTTAGGGGAGAGAAATGAGAGAGAACAAATAGGGCATGATAATTTTTGTTCTGATCTAACTTCACTCTGCTTTACAGTGAAGAGCAACAGGATGAACTTCCTTTCTTGGAAACATTGACTGGGGTTACTGGTTATTGTGAACACATTCCCTGCGATCACTGTGAAGGTTGCCTAACCACAGTAGGAGCCAGTACAAGTTTATGCTAGAATCCTGCATGACATATGATGACTTGGTAATATACAGCCCATTCAGGACTGTTTCCTAGAAGCTTTTTATTGGGTATCACAAAATCCACACTGTGCATACAATTTGGAGTCTATCAAAGCAGACGAGAACATATTACGCTCACTGTTATGAGGAACAGTTTCAATCAGTATCTTCACTCCAACCCAGTATTAGTGGCCTCCTACAGCACCGAGCTGAGAATGATGCTATAATCACATCAGGGTGTAGCAAGAGTATCACATGCCCTTAGTAACATGAACCATGAACAAGGAGAAGGGACAGGTGGCCAGTGGGCCACATATTTGTCATCTCTGAGTTAAAGCCTGTTTTTCCTTTCACTATAGATACTGATATTAAGGTAAAAGCAGGCTGTCGATTCATGTTAAAATGGAGAAAAAACTATGGTTTGACCACAGGTAGGTAGAGTCAAGTCATTTCACAATATCCAAAATGACATACTACTTTTGATCTCAATTGTTTGTCTAGCTATTAACCCAATGTCAGCAGCAGAAAATGAGCAACTGAAGACAGTTATTGCAAGCTCATGGGTCCATAGCATGTGCAGACAAATGCCCAAAAAGCCATCACTAATCCCAGCTTTCTTGAGAACAAACACAGACACACACACATACCAATTCTGTTATTCAGAATGTTCTATAAACTCTATGCTTATAGAACAACATTCTATAAACGCTATAAACTATGTTCTATAAACTCACTATGGACACTGAGGTAGTGAATAGTAAACAATCACTCCCGGAGGAAATACAGGTTTTCATCAGCTGACCGATAAACAGCCTTATTTTATGTGTGTGTTTTCATTTAAAGACATCTTACTTAATATATATTGTTATTCATTAACACTGAGCTCACACTCAACAACACTAGAGCTAATGTCTGAATGAAGCTTATCTAATACGCATTCTCTGTAAGGCACATCATGCCTTCTCGTACTTGGCAACGCTAGACAGCACTTCTGCACTATGCTTGAGGGCATTTTAAACAGCGAAATCACCAACAAAAAACATCAAAAAAGCCAAAAACATAGCACTAATTGGACCTTGAAAAGAAGACTTGTTAACAGTACAAGAGCAGAACATGCACATTGGGTGCCTCAAATTTTTTGTAGACTCTGTAAATGTGAACAAATGATCATGAAAACATCATGAGTATTGAGTTTGGAATTACCAATAAATTTTAGAAAATAAGTGAATTCACAAATACAAAATCTGTGAATAATGAAGATATACTCTGTGTGTATGTAACTATAAATGGTAGAATACCACGATTTTTAATTAGAAACAGAGATGCAACCTGTAATTGACCTCAAGAGTTTACATTTAATTAAACAATTAGGATTAACACAAATAAAATATTTAAATAAAATATAAGCCGGATATATAAGGAGACTATACTCAACAATTAAAATGCTAATAAGGGGTGCCTGGATGGCTCAGTCTGTTAAGTGTCCAACTCTTGATCTCAGCCCAGGTCTCGATCTCACAGTGGTGAATTCAAGCCCCGAGTTAGGCACTGCACTGGGTGTGGAGGCTATCTAAAAAAAAATGCTAATAAAAAAATTCAGAGTTTGGAAGACTCAAAGCTGACATATTTTTTAAATAGTGGGAATATTTCTCAGTTTTTGAGTCTTGCACAGAATTTGTCTAAGAGGGATGTAGCAGATAGGATACTCCTGGTAAAAGTTCAACATGAACAAACATTTGGAGGCAAGCATGATGCCCTGAGGGCCCCCTATAGCGTTCCAGAACCCACAGAACATGGAAGTGGAGATGGGGAAGAAAGGGACTGAGCCAACAGCAGCCTGAGGCCTTCATTCTGTAGTCAGAAATATATGCCAATGGGCTCCTGGGTGGCTCAGTCGTTAAGCGTCTGCCTTCGGCTCAGGTCATGGTCCCAGGGTCCTGGGATGGAGCCCCACATCAGGCTCCCTGCTCGGCAGGAAGCCTGCTTCTCCCTCTCCCACTCCCCCTGCTTGTGTTCCCTCTCTCGCTGTGTCTCTCTCTGTCAAATAAATTAAAAAAAAAAAAGAAAGAAAGAAAGAAATACATGCCAAGCTGACCTTCATGTTCTGATTTCAGGCTCAGGTCCTCCAGAATAATGGTTTGCCTCTTATGTATATGTGTATTTAGCTAAATTAAGCATGGGGCACTCTGCACAGGGGAGCACTTGATAAATCTGTTTCTTAGTTATCCCTTCACTCCTGCCTCATACTAAAGAGGTGAATGATTATAGTTTTTCCCCCTTTCCCGGCACTGTCACAGTGTGGGAGTAGAGCGTTCCTTCTCACTGCCATTCCCTCTCCCCAGGATAAAGGAGAGAAAATGACTTGAGCCATAACAAATATTACCCCAGGTATATTACTAAGCATTCCCAAGGGAGTGGAGACTAAATCAATCCACAATGTGCCTTTCAGAGTTGTGATAGTCAGGGGCAATATCCACGAGGACTTTATTTCTGAAGGCTTCCTGGGCATTTGCCCTTGATTAAACTCTGTGCTGGTATTTGAAATGAGGGGATTTAATACTCAGCAATTAATATCGTACCATATTTAAATATCCTTCATTAGATGTACTATCTTAAAGCATATAAATGTATAGTTGTTACCATTGCTACAAAAGGTACTATTTACTGAAAGAGGGTAAGCAGACAGATGCTGCTGGGGGAAAGTGACAGACTCAGGCAATCCTCTTGTTACAGGAGTCGGCAACATTTCTGTGAATGTCCAGATAATTAATATTTTAGGCTTTGCCTGAGGGTCATCTCTTTCACAACTACTCAACTCTGCCATGAGACAGCACTCACAGACAATACATAAATGAATGAACATGGCTGTGTTCCAATAAACATTATTTATCGGCATAAATATTTGAATTTTAAATACTTTTCGCATATTATGAAATATTGTTCGTCTTTTGATTTTTCTCAACTGTTTCAAAATGTAATGGCCACTGTTACCTTGCTGGACATAGAAAACAGATGTAGCCCAATAGGCTGTAGTTTACTGACCTCTGCTCTGAGGTAAAAGAGAATAAACAACTTTCAGAGGCTAGGAAAGAGAGCCTGGGGCGGGCTAGGGTATAATCATGAATCCAGGTAAGAGGACAAGGTTCTGAGTCTCTGAATGGCTTAAGTACTGCTCCTGAAGTTACACTCTCCAGGGACTAGAGTCACCAGCTCAGGCTGCTTTAGCATCCTAGAAGAATATTCCAAAATAGAATCCAAGTAATTGGTTCCATCAACCAAAAAGCCAATACTGCCTTTTAAACCAGTACCATTCCGGTTTATAGTCTTAATTCTGTCCTGCCTGTCCCAGCCTACTGGATTTAATTAAATTATTCTCCCTGGCCTCTGACAGGCTCTGCCTCACTGAAATTATCTTTTGGAAAGGGCAATCACTTGGGTGGGGGTGGGGAGCAGTGACAAGAGGTTGGTTCTGGGCTCCTGGCCACCTGGTCGTCACTAGAGTAATGATCTAAAGAATGGACAGGGATTTCCATTATAAGCATTCTAACAATAAAGATAGTTAAAACTGAAAAAAAGATGACTTTCACGTATGGCTTTGCATATGCAGTTTGGTTTGGCAAAGATAAACTCTGAACCAGTCTATTCCACCCCAGGTGCTACACGCAGTTGCTTTCTTCAAGATATGTGGCGGAGCTGATCTCGGCCTCATGTAACAATGGTCCATCTCCCCACAGTCATTTGAGTGACTAACAAGTGTTAAGCCCTTAGTACGCACTAAGGATCTCACATGGGGTATTTGATGTATACTTCACAAGACCCTTGATGCTGATCACCATTATTATGACTGCCCTGCAGATGACTAATAAAAAGCTCATAAGTGCTATGTGGCTTGTTCAAGCTAGCAAGCAGCAGAAACAGGATTTAAAGAGGATTCAAACCCACCTGGCCCAATTACAATATGCTGATTCCTTACTGATTTATAACATGAAGACATTAGTATGTTATACCACTTGCTGAGGGTTTGGAGACAAATTTTCCAGAATCCAGCTGAGAACCAAAGGGTCTCTAAACAGCCCTGTCAATGCTCAGGAATTCAGTCTTACATTTCGACAAAAGGCAGGTCCATCAGCCATCACTCAGAGACCACCTATGTTTATGAGAGATATCATTTAATCAGTTTGGCTACTTGGTTTTCCAATTCCAAACAACATATTACAAGAGAAGTCAGCAGGAGCTTGAAGAAGAGAAGATTGGACAGTTTAACAACCAGAAAAACAGAAAATAATTATGACATAAGGATGCAAAATGTATAGCTGTCTGGGACCATTTAATGTAGTGTTTTTACTCTCTTTTATATTGTGGTGTAGTAGTTAATTTTCAAAATTAAAATGAGTCATTGAGAAATGCTTAATTTTTTGCTCATCATATTCTGCTTATAAAAGCAAGAAAGTTTGTGAAACATTTTTTTTGAATTTTTTTTAAAAATCAAAACTAGTTTAAAATGTGAAAGAAAGTTTGATAGCTTAAAAGGATACATATCAGTTACAGATGAATCTCATTCTATTGCCTAGCAGCACTGGGCATTTTTTACATAAGTCCAAGTCTCAGGAGATAGTTACCCAGGAGATATGCCAGGAGACAGTTACCCAGATACACATCCCAGGAGAGCCCTGTAGGGCTCTCTGTAAGGGCAATGCATATGCATGAGAAGCCTAAGAGCTGAGCCAAACAACTTCTCACCAAAGGATTAATCCTTAGAGGCAACATGCCAAAGGCAAGATGTAAAATCAGTAACCAGGAAATAGAGTTAAAGGTTAATTTCCAGGAAAGTATCAATCATTCCTTAAAGCTGAAGAGTTAAGGCAAGAGAAGGGTGAACCAGACAATGGGAAAGATTTTTTTAATGTCCCAAAGAAACAAGTGGATAATAAAAAGAGGGTGTTCAACATGAGAGCGTTTCACCTTTAGATGAAAGCCAGAATGGTGCCTTATCCTGGTCATGAACTTCTCAGGTCAAACCAGCCTACAACATGCGCTGGCAGCACTTTTAATCTACTCAAGCATTTTGTTTTGCAGATTCCTGGATTCAGGTCCTTCTTTTTCACTTTCTTATCTTGCAGTAGGGGGGCTGGAGGAGGAGATGTCCCCAATTAATTTATAACTCAGCCTGGATCTTAGTTTTATTAATGTGTATTCCCTTATGTTTTTGTCTCTATTCTAAGCTTTTGCCTCAACATACTTACAAAAATCCCTGGAGTTAAGGGCCTAGCTAGTTGTGATATTGTAAGCATTATAAGAAGAATGGAGATATCATATATGACTTTATGATATATTTCCCATATTATATATTCTCTTAATTGCTCATAAAAATACTGTTCCAGAAATATCAATATTTCAAACATGCAATCTCAGATTTCCCCATCATAACTAGAAACATGGCAAAAATCCATGGGAGATAAAAACCAAGAACCTATTCAGCCAAATTCATTTTCTATCTTGGTGTGTAAATATATTTTGATTACCACAAATTAAGGCACATGCCAATATTTTTAGGCTCCAGTTGAAAATCTCTAATGTTAATGATGAAACATCGATAAACTATCCAACTATTTGCTCTTTTATCTTGAACTTATATTGTTGAGAGTTATTTGTTTCTATCAAAAAAAAAAAAGAATTACTAAATAGACTTTGGCTTTATTTCCAATAGAATTTTTCTGATCATGTTTGCAGCCCTTTCCCATTTGCTAGTCATTTCTCTACCTCTATGTTCTTATCTTCTGAAGTCCTAAAGAAATGTCACTTCCAGTCCGGCCATTACTCTACTGCCCTGTTCTTGGTTGAGATGCAAACACAGGGAGAATTAAGCCTACATCTTATAGAAACCTATGTGCTTGGTCCAATTACTCATATTAATTAATTAATTAATTAAGCAAACCACCAAGGCATTGAAATTCACTGTTGGCTTTCACTAATTCACTAGTCTACTTTGTTGGACAAATAAAATGTAAGCTCTGTGAAAGCTAGGATCATGTCTGTCTTGTTCTGTGGTATTTCAACATCACCTACAATATGTGAAATAAATGAATGGATCAATAAATATATTTAAATAAATGAGTAAGCCCTTCTCACACCATACCCCATCACTTGATATTACTCCAGCCATGCATACATAGATTTAAACATAGCAAGGCAGGGCGCCTGGGTGGCTCAGTTGGTTAAGCGACTGCCTTCGGCTCAGGTCATGATCCTGGAGTCCCGGGATCGAGTCCCGCATCGGGCTCCCTGCTCGGCAGGGAGTCTGCTTCTCCCTCTGACCCTCCCCCCTCTCATGTGCTCTCTCTCTCTCTCATTCTCGCTCTCTCAAATGATGAATAAATAAAAAAATAAAATCTTTAAACATAGCAAGGCATATTAAGCAGAAAGGTGAGGCTTCATAGGAAATATAAAGCTTCTCTTATTTTCTTCTCTTCTGTATAGATAGAATAATGGCAGAATCCTTTAAATGTTCTAGAATAATTAAAAATATTTTAACTTCAAAATGAAAAACTTTAACAGGAATCATAAAATTAGAGAAACAATAACAGGTCTATGTAAATACATAATGTTTACCAGCTAATCTCTTTGATAGACCTACCACCCAGTTTAACAAGGAAACAGTATAGCATAGAGAGCAAGCGTAGTGGCTCTAAAGTCAGACTGCCTTGACTCATACCCACTTCTGCCACCAATTGGTATTAGACAACTAATTAAGAATCTCTGCCCCTTGTTTCATTCATTTGAAAACTGGGGTAATAACAGCACTTACCTCATAAGATTGTATGAGGTTAAATGATTGTGCCTATAATTTGCCTTTTGTCTCTTAGCCCAAATCTACTCTTTTAAGCTCTGATCCCTGGCTGAGGAGGGACTCTACAACTACATCTCTCCGACTCCTTTGCCGGTTAAGTTCTACCAATAGGCACAAAAGGTAGACTGAAAAGTAGAAGGAAGAAGAATGGACTTCCTTCTTCTTGCTGTTTTTGTCAGCATTATTCATGTCAGTTTGTTTGAGTTTCCAGCTTATTTCAAAACACTTGCCCTCTTAGAGATATAAATAATAGTTTATCCATGCCGTTGGTTCAGAGAATGACACATTGGTTGTCTGAGGCTGTTTCTCAAATTCTTGAGATGTCAAATGCAGCCAAGTGACCCTCTCATCAAACATCTGATTATCCTCCCATGGTGTACCAGATTCTAGTAAAACTAGATTCTGTTGTCCTCCCAGCTGTGGGGAGCAGAGCCCATGTGGCTGTTTCATATGGTTACTATTTCAACTCTCCAACACTATATAACCAATTTCCTAAATTTCCCCTACCTAAATACCTATTGTGCTTATTATTTTTCTGACTGGACCATGATACACAGTAAGTGGATATTTGTAAAGTGCTTAGAATGTCTGTCACATGGTACATAGTAAGTTTCAAACTTTTAGCATTATTAGCATATTTCTGATGTATTTACTAGGACAACTGCACCTGATCCCTAGTTTCCATGGTCAGGAGAAAAGTATCTGAATTTGGGAGAAAAAGGAAAATATCATTTTCTCAGCAAACCCTGTGAATGAAACACTACTTTAGAAAGAAAATAACATGTAGTAGGCATAAGATAAATATTTGCTAAAAAAAAAGGTGACTATTTGTTCCCTTTAACTCTTTATTGTAGTGCTTCTCTATAGTGAAGAAACTTTTGTTTTTCTTTTCATTTCTAGCCCATCACAGACTGTTAGGTCATTCCCTGAGCATGATCAAAATGCAGCTTGTGTCACTCATGAACCAGCACATGAGTTCGAGATATCAAACTTTTCTACACCCTGTTCAACAAAACAAGTCCACCAGCCTTGGTTTGGATGCTGTGGCAACATTATATTGCCAAAAGAGTTTCTAAATTCTTACTCTCAATTTGTATGCTTATCTTTTGTGGATTGGTTTCCAACACTTTTAAATTGTCCAGAACACACTTTGAGTAGCATTGCTTTATAGTGATTTGGTCCTATCCACTCCTTTTGCTAGAAAATTCCCATTGAGTGAGAGGTTTGGATCTTCCCTGATAGGACCGTGGATGCCCTTTAATTACAGAATTTTCTAAATACCCAGAGAGAAGACAAACTTGGAATATATTGGAGAACATGTGAATGGTGAACCACTTAGGCTGTCATTTTAGAAAGAAAGGCACACAGCACCTCTTACATAGATCTTAGGTCTGGGATTGAAAAGTGCCTCATCTCAGGGTGCCTAGGTGGGACAGTAGGTAAAGCGTCCAACTCTTGGTTTCAGCTCATGTCATGACCTCGGGGGTCATAAGATTGAGCCTCATGTCGGGCTCTGTGCTCAGTGCAGAGTGTGCTTGAGATTCTCTCTTCCTCTGCCCCTCTGGCTCATGCTCTTTCTCTCTTTCTAAAGTCAGTAAATAAATCCTTAAAAAAAAAGTGCCGAGAGGAGAAAAGATGGCAGAGGAGTAGGGGACCCTATTCCAACCGGTCCCCTGAATTGAGCTGGGTATCTACCAGGCCACTCTAAATACTCACAAAATCAGCCTGAGATGTAAGAAGATATATCTGGATCTCTGCAAACAGAATATCACAGGCGGTTGGTTTCAAGGTATGAAGTGGGGAACCATGATTCGGCAGGCAGATATGGGAAGATAAAGGGAACAGGGAGGGAGCCTCTGGGATCCTGTGCCACCGGAGCGCAAAAGCCTCCCACACTGGGGACTGGGCACAGACTCGCAGACCTTAGCGACCATAGCGGCGGGGAAAGGACTTTAGGGCAGCCCCCCAGACTGAAACCTGGAGCTGCAGGGGTGCTCGTGCAAACTGTGGGTGGCTCATGGTTTTAGAAGCACAAAGGGCAGAGATGTGCCCGGACCTGAAGCGAGGGCTGGGAGTGCTGCTGAGGGGCACACAACCCAGGACACTGCGGTTTTTAACAGCACAGACGGAAACAGAGACAGTGTGGCCTGGAGAGCTCATTGAAGAGCAGACTTTGAGCTCTCTGTTCTGAGACAGGTTTGGATATGGTCACTTCTGCTCTGACTCTCAGAAGAGATGCAGAAAACTGCCAGGGAAAGCTGGCAGGGAAAGTCACCAGAGAACAAAAGCCCCCAAAAAACAGTTGTCACTGAGCCCATCCCCTCCCCCCCACAGGGGACAGGGCAACTCTGCCCAAACAGGGTTGCCTGAGTAACAGTGCAGCAGGCCCCTCCCCCAGAAGACAGGCTGGAAGAACAAGAGGCCGACAACCCTAAGGTCCCTATAACACAGATGCATCTTGCTTGGGTTTTGGTCAATAATTTGGGCTCTGTACATTCACTCAACCACCCCTCAACAGAATGACTAAGAGGAGGAACCCCCAACAAAGGAAGGATTTAGAGACTGTGGCCTCTGCCAGAGAACCAACGGATATGGATATAACAAAGATGTCAGAACTTGACTTCAGAGTAACAATTATCAAGGTGATATCTAGGCTTGAGAAAAATATTAATGACAATATAGAATCTCTAAGGGCAGAAATGAGATCTAATCAGGCCAAACTTAAAAATGCTAAGAATGAAATGCAGTCTAAACTGGATACTTTGACTGCCAGGGTAAACAAGGCAGAAGACTGAATTATTGAGATAGAGGATAATATGATAGAAATGAAGGAAATTGAGGCAGCATGGGAAAAACAAATTAAAACCCAAGGAATCAAACTGAGAGAGATTAGTGACTCAGTGAAACGTTCCAATATCAGAATTACTGGGATCCCTAAGGGGGTGGAGAGAGAGAGAGAGAGAGGTCTAGAAGATATATTTGAGCAAATCCTAGCTGAGAACATCCCTAATCTGGGGAAGGAAA
Source organism: Leptonychotes weddellii (assembly GCF_054177405.1). Classification (NCBI taxonomy): domain Eukaryota; kingdom Metazoa; phylum Chordata; class Mammalia; order Carnivora; family Phocidae; genus Leptonychotes; species Leptonychotes weddellii. Next base: position 148,467,022 of record NC_138369.1, read on the forward strand.
CAAACATTTGTGTCCTAGAGGCAGAGAGGATCCTTCCCAAGATCAAGGAGAACAGAGCAATGCCAGGGCATGTAATAGTAAAATTTGCAAATCTCAGATCCAAGGAAACAATCTTGAAAGTAGTGAGGGGGAAGAGATTTCTTATGTAGAGAGGGAGGAACATCAGCATAACGTCAGGCCTATCCACAGACACCTGGCAGGCCAGAAAAGGCTGGCAAGACATATTCAGGGTACTAAATGAGAAGAACATGCAGCCAAGGATACTTTATCCAGCAAGGCTGTCATTCAGAATGGATGGAGAGACAAGAAGACCTGCAGAAACTGAAAGAATATGTGACCACTAAGCCGGCCCTGCAAGAAATATTAAGGGGGGGGGTGTTCTATAAAAGGAGAAGACCCTAAGAGTGCTATAGAACAGAAATTTACAGAGACACTCCACTCTCAGCAATAGACAGATCATCTAAGCAGAAAA
>NC_138369.1:148467993-148483978 GCF_054177405.1 Leptonychotes weddellii
GATGGGACTGGAGGAGATTATGCTAAGTGAAATAAGTCAAGCAGAGAAAGTCAATTATCATATGGTTTCACTTATTTGTGGAACATAAGGAATAGCATGGAGGACATTAGGAGAAGGAAGGGAAAAATGAAGGGGAGGAAATCAGAGGGGGAGATGAACCATGAGAGACTATGGACTCCGGGAATCAAACTGAGGGTTTTGGGGGGGGAGGGAGAGGGGGATAGGTGAGCCTGGTTATGGGTATTAAGGAGGGCATGTATTGCATGGAGCACTGGATGTTATATGCAAACAATGAATCATGGAACACTACATCAAAAACTAATGATGTAATGTATGGTGACTAACATAACATAATAAAATAAAATTTTAAAAAATAAATTTAAATTTAAATTTAAAAAAAAAGTGCCTCATCTGACCTCCCTTTTCCCAAACAGGAACTACTAGACATACCTTATACTTTCTAATCTTCAATACTTTTAACATAGGATATCTTACACTATAATGCTCCCTTCTTGTTCTGCACCTATTTATCCTTCCAAGTTCAAACCCAAAGTCATTTATTCTGTGAAGTCCTCTCTGATCCCCCAATAATACTTTATTTACCCCCACATACCTAACACACACTTCCTAGTACTATATTTTTAAATTTTAATTCATGGCTTATCTTCTTAAAAACTGTTAGCTCCTTGAGAAAAAGACTCTTTCTTATAAAACCTTGTGTCCTTTTAAGAAACCACATGTGAAGCTCTATGTAAAGGTGTTTTCTAAATGCAATTTTCTATGTATGTAAAGGTCTTTTCTAAATGCAATTTTCTAGGCTAACAGTGTACAGTGAGATGTCCATGTTCATAGACGATGACACTAGGAGAAGGAAGCATAAATTTAAGTGCTAAGAAAGTACTAAATTTGAGTGCCCCGTACTGTTTTTGTTTTGTTTTGTTTTTAAACCAAACCATGGTGAGACCAATGCATATAGAATATTTGGAACACCTTGGGTAAAAAGATTTTATGAAAATATTTCCAGTTAGGAAAAAAAGAATCATGAGGTAAAAATTTTTTAGTAGTCTGAATAATATAAAGAACAGTAGCTTTATTTTTAAAGTATAATAAAGTTAAAAAAAACTTTTTATTAGGGAATATAGTAAAATGATTTGTCTATATGGAAAACAATTATCATTGAGTTCCAGAATGTAAAGATTTTTTTCTCTAAACATATGGGATATTTCAATAGTTTTCAGCCAAAAATAGTAGATAAAAACTGCAGATTTCTCTACCTATAAAGAAAGGATTTTCTAAGCAAGACATAGTACAGTTCAGTCTTTATCTAAAATATTTAAAATCCCTTAATATTAACTAATGATTTACTTTTGTGACACAAGCATGTCTAAGGAATAGGAGAAATAATTCAATTCAGAGAATCTGGTCGTATAAATATATATATATATATATTTAGTTGTGGTCTGTAACTTACCAGCTTTAAAATTCTCTGCATATCTCAAAGTTCATCTGAAAATTAGATTTTTTAATATATGATCTCTAAGTTTCTCTTCATCAGAAAAGTGTTCTGAAATTTCTAAGATGAGAAGCCTCTGTGATTGCTGAACTACACTAAGGGGCAATTTGACATTTCTTCAGTAGTTTTTGGGCTAAATCAAATCTTTCGAACTTTTAAAGGTGATAGAAAGAAAATGACTCAGGCTAACAGTTTCAAAATCTGCCTGGCTGCTAGCATGTTTGACAGAATTATACTAACCCTAACCCTATCAGAACCCTCTTTTCAACAAAGTATATTTCTTTGCTATCAAACCTTTCTTTATAAGCTCTTTGTAAGCCATATGCATCTGAAAAATATGCTTTGACCTTGACTTCAATTTAACCAACATATTTCATGTTGTGGTCCATTTTAGGTAGAGCCAATAATAGTGGAAGCTATTGCATTGTTAATTTCTGGCTAGTGCTTCATAAATTACTTAGACTACCCCTTTCCTAGGAATGAAAAGAAAGCTATATTCATTAAAGTTTCTCAGGGATTACACTAGCAACCCACCTTTGGCTGTCTATTTCCTGCCTACTTACAGGTTTTTTTAGTGCCTTTTTTGCTGTGAATGTTCCTCTGGCACTTGAGAAATATAGGATTCATGAAAATTAATAAATCAGATGATAAGGTTCCTATTCAAATGCAATTAATCTAATGCAAATATTACTGCAGATAAGGGTGACAGACCACCTTTTGTTTGGCCCTCATGGCAGGGATGTGAGTGAATATTAGCAAATGGTGTGCTGATCAAATAATTAAGATCATTAAAACCTATGTTTATCCTGACACTGATTGCAGACAAGGTACATGCTTTTCACATGTCTTCTTGTTTGTGTTGCTTATTTGTTGCTTATTTTGTATGTCCTCAGTAACAGGAATTATGTATAATTAATATGACTTTTGAACCATATTGTACCAAAATTATAGTTACCATGTATATATGTAAACTCTTAATAATAACAGTTGTTATTATTACACCCTGTAGAGAGGAAGAAGCTATAGAAATTGTTCCCAGACCAACTGCACTGCTAGAAGTATTTTGTAAAGTTATGCAAAGAAGGAGCTTGCCAGAGTTATGAGCCCACTGGTGTATCTATATCCCAAAGGTGGGCAGTGATATAATTGCATAAAGAACACTATTTAGTCATAGATGACAGACTGATGACATCTCAGCCTATAGATGCTTTCTGTGCCAGTAATTTTACGTGGAAGATTGTCTTTTGCCAAATGTATAGTAGATAATACAGCTATAATATACTGTATCTTTACCTCTGCTATAATAGATATAGAAGCTTGCTCCATATTTTCTTTTTTTCCCACACACACAGAAAAAACCACTAGATGCTAATGTTAAAATTAAAACAAAATTCAACTTGAGTACATCTTAAAGATCATATTGGTTTTATTCAACGATTCATAAATCAGGCATCATCCAATCTAGTGGATACAAGGGAGCTCTGAGGAGCTGTGCAAACTGAAAGACTTTATAGGCAGAAGGGAGCAAAAAAGTGGGTTGGTTACTGCAAAATCATTATCCTTTAGGGGATGGCAGGGTCTTATCAGGCAGATTACTTAACTAGTGCTGATCAGGTGATTCCTGATGGACTGTTTTAAGATTCCATTCTGGAAGAACCAAAACTATAATTAAGTCTTGGTTTGGTGATGTAGGCTTTAGCATAAGTGACTCCATTTTGGCCCTATTCTCTTGTTTTTAACACTAAGAATAAAAGAATGGCCCAGTAGGAGAGAAGTAAAAGCTATATGAATATTTGAAATAGCACATGCAAGGCACTTTAGTAGAGATATGTGCAATGCACACTGGTAGCACAAAGGAGGGAAAAACTAACTTTCTTTAGCTTTGGGGGAGGGTCTCAGAACAAGAGGATATAGTTGAGAAAGTTCTTTCATATGAGTAGAAATTTCCCAGACAGTTGAGTAGAGTGATAGTAACAAATGAGGCATGAAACAGTATGAAACAGCAGGGTTAGAGAACACCAAGGAAAAATTAGAGGGCCTATTATGTTACTCAGTAATTTGGGGCTTTATGCTCTAGGCAATAGAAAGCCCCAGATGCTGTCTTAAAGCAAAGGAATAGTATGATCATGGTCACCTCTTAGTAAGATCACTCCCACTGAAACCTACAGAGTCATGCCAATTAAAGGTAAAATGAGTGGTTTGGAGAGTCTTGTTATAATCGAAGCCTGAACTAAAGTTGGGGAAGAGAGTGAAAGGAAGGGACTAATTTGAAAGGCTCAGGAGGAAGAATGGCCACATAGCACTTACATTAAATGAGATGGATTTATTTATTTATTTTGCACTTTACCTAGGCACTTTATTAGATCCTAGGGATACAACTAACTTGAACAGACATAGAACACGTGGCCTAACAGGTAAGACAGAACATTAAACAAACCTTTCTAGTAGGAGATAAGTGCTATGATAGGATGGCAGGGGTTGCCATGGAGCAAAGCACAGGGTCTCCAAACCTAGACAGGAGATTAGGGAATGCTTTCCAGGAGAGATAAAATCTAAACTGAGATCTAAGAAGAGAAGTAAAGGAGGTTGGAGGGGAGATTTTCAGGAAGAGAGGAGAGTATTGAAAAGGTCTTGAGGTAAGAAATGGTAAAATACGAGAGAAAACCTGAAGGAAATATGTGGAGAGATGAGAAAAGGCAAGAGAAGTAATCAGAGGCCAGAACATGGAAGGTCCTGAAGCAAAGTTAAAGAGTTCTGCATTCATCTGAAGGGCAATGTCGAGCCATTTTAATCACAGAAATAACATATATGTCTGTATTTTAAGAAAATCACCCTGGATGTGATATAGAGAAGTCACAGCTAGAAAGGGTCAGCCCTGATGTTTTCTATGTCACTTTGTTTGTCTTCTTTGGTTAAAGGCTTTTCCTCCTACTAACGTACATAATTCATTAAGGCAGAGAAAACATCTTTTGTGTGCATTACTGTATTTCTATGCAGATGTTAAACAATTTTTTAATAACACAATAAACAAATGAATAAATGGATTACAAACAGGATGTTATTATAGGATTCCACAAAATTAATGCAGGGTTTTTTGTTTTTTGTTTTAAAGATTTTTTTTATTTATTCATTTGAGACACAGAGATACAGAGAGAGAGAGAGAGCATCAACAGGGGGAAAGGCAGAGGCAGAGGGAGAAGCAGGCTCCCCGCCAAGCCAGGAGCCGGACGTGGGGCTCGATCCCAGCACCCTGGGATCATGATCCGAGCCGAAGGCAGACGCCTAACGACTGAGCCACCCAGGCGCCCCAATGCAGGGGTTTTGACAAGAGTAGAGATAGTGGACATAAAGATAATTGGACAAATTCAGGAGATATTTAGAAGTAAAACTGACAGGTCACTGAAAGTGATGTGAATAAAGTTATGAAGAGGCAGGAACAATTCCTAGTTTCCTGCTTCCAAAACTAGGATGACAATGACGTCTTTGTCAAGTGTATCCACTTAACCATCTAACTTTTATTTTTCATAATTCTCCTGTCCTCAGCTTCATGCTCTTCACTATTTCTTCACAAATTATTCCTCAGACTGCCCCGCACAATTAGCCATCTTCATATTGGAATCTATTTCCCTTGAGTTCCTCAAAATCAGATTTAAAGCTCACACTTTCACAGATTTGAACAAAGAAAAAAAAAGTGATAAAAAATTAGGAAACTGTTTATAAGCTAGGCAAGAAGAGATCCCATAGCTGAAGCTTAAATGTAAAATAAGATGAAACTGAGTGACCATCATCATTAAAAATTATGGTTGAGGATGAATTATGGGTCAGATATTGGATAGAGATAATTAAGGAACTGTATTCTTCTATTTCAAAGAGAGGACATTTATGTCCCATAATGCATATGTGTATAAAGAATATACAGCAATATAAGTGCCAAATGAGAGGTAAAGAGAATATGGTCTACCTGAACCCAATTGTTGGACATATTCCTATGTAGTGGGATGCAGGGAAAGTTGAAGAAGGGACGTGGGAAGCTCCAGATGTTCTAAATCTCTTCTCAATATAGCTTTGGATCCCTGTTAATGACTATATCAATCCCTGTCTTGTGGGTTTTTCCATCAGAATAATATGATGTACCCCAAGTTCAAGGTATTTGCTCCATTCTGCAGCTGGCAATCTTCCTGAGCAGACATAACTAATACCCAACAGCTGAATGTATTTGGATTGGTATTCAAAAATATTCATAGTGCCAAATGTGAGAAGCACCAATATTCCTACCACTCATCAAATGGGCAAATTAGTTATTTAATTTTCCCAGCCCTCAGAATCTCTGTATCCTCATATCCTCTTTGCCAAAAAAGTGATAACAGAAAAAGTGAGATAAAATCAGAACATGTCATCAGGCATATAGAAACTAGACTATCAGCATTAATATTGCTCTCTAGTTTGATGTGTCCACCTTAATGAAAATACCAGAACAGCAAGCAGTTTTCTTCCTGTCTTCGGGGGAAATAAAATGCAGCAGAATCCTAATGCTTTTAATATGATCTATACACTTTGCATAGTCTAAAGTGTCATGGGAGAAATGAATGAGAGAGATAAAAGAATTGCAAAAACAAAAACCAAAAAGAAATGACATGATAGGTAGTCAAAAATGGGGATGTGAAGGGAAGAAAAACAAGATCCCTAAGAAAGAAACCATACATACGTGTCTGCAGATCTCTTTTCCACATGAAACTGGTGTGTGTGTGTGTGTGTGTGTGTTGTTAGTGTGGTTGGTGTGTGTCTTTTTGTTGCTTTTTTCTGTTTGTTTTGTTTTGTTTTGTTTTTAGTGTTAATGAAGAAATAGCCAGCAGTCTTTTCATCCTACTAAAGATACTCTCCAAGCAGTAAGGTAAATATATAAAGAAGAAAAGAGAACTAAATGTGCCTTTTATAGAAGCAAAAAATTCCAGAAGGGGAGAGAAGGGAGGCAGCAAAAATGAACAAATCAAAAACTATCAAAAGGCATTGAGGTGGCACTGAGAAAGGAGGATACAAAGAAGTGATACTGGAGAAATTCAAATGGCCTAAAGTGGAACAGAATTTAAAATTCAAGCAATGTAAGAATTCAACAGAAAAAAAAAATGAATGTAGTAACTAGATGGAAATGAGGGCTCTTATATCTAGGTGTCTTGCTATATTCTTACTGTTACTTTTCAAGGCAGACATTTTATGAAATTAAAATGAATAAAGAACCTTAATCAGACCCAATTTGCATATTAAAAGATGAAACTTTTTCAGGTTGACTTTCACAACAGACTGCCAACTAATTCCTGTTACCATTATGGAAATGTATAGAGGAAATGTATAGAGGTCTCCCACCCAGATAGTCCCCCAGAAAGTGGGTCTTTATAACAGAATGTGGTGAGTACAGCAACAGAACAGGCTTATTGGAAAAGCAAGGGGGGAAAGGGAGTAGCTAACTCAGTTTCCAAAGCAAACCTGAACCCAAACAACTGAGTTAACATGTTAAAATAAAACTGCCTTTACATGTCTGAGTAAATAAAATAAGAAAAATCAGCAAGTAACTCACTCTAATTTTTGAAGAAACTTTGTGCTCAGCTTCCTTAAAGGCAATAAAGCATGGAATTAACAATGAAACTGTCAGAAAAATAGTAGATGTCCACATAAAAGCTATGTTTGAGGAAGAATGGCAGGGTAAGGAGGAAGGATCATAGAGAAGACCAAACCTGGATTTGAATCCCAGCTCTTTTCTTACTCATTGTGTATATTTTAAGTGGTAACTTATCATAGACATTTCTCCTTTTACAGAACTAAGACAGTAAAACCTATTTATACAAGGGTGTTTTAACATGTGAATATAAATAATTTGTTCATTCAATAAACACTTTCATTGTGTTGATGAGATAGCATAAGCTAACTACTGTCACAAGTGTTGTTGGTTCAGGGGTGAACAAGCAGAGATGATCCCTGACCTCATGAAACATTCTAGTAGATAATATAATATATACATACATGCTCAATAAATTCCATCTAGTATTTTATTTGTTAAAGGAATAAGAAATGAACTCAGGGTAATAGGAAAGAAAATCTTATAAACATAAACTACCACGTGCACGTAGGTGGGTCTTTGCTAAATTGAAAACAAATGTGGATGATTTGGCATAAACTGTACTATTTTGACACAGTACAGACATGTTTGACAGAGTAAGAAAGCTAGCCAATGAAAGAGGTAGATGAAAAAAACATGCCTGGATTTATGTGTATATGTGGCTTCTGTAAAACCTCATCCCAGTCGCCCCATTACATATTCAACAAGATTTCCTAAATTGAAAAATCAGATACACATTGTGTTACTGCTCCCCTACAGACTCACTTTGAGTATCAAGAGAGTTTTCAGTATTATAAAAACAAAATTGAATACCTCTCTGGGTTGGTGAATAGGCTGCATATTTAGCTCATTGTAGTAGTAGAAAATTGACTTATTCAAAAAGGATCTCACAGTCCATGCTCCTCATGGTGTTAAGTCTAAGGAAAATTCCTTCTCCCATTACATAACTAAGGAAGCTGCCAAAAGTGAAGACCTTGAAATTGAGAGTAGTCTTCCTTCTGTTTTCAGAAGTCTCTGGCATTTAACTCCAGCTTCTTGGGATGCTGTTTTGTTGACAGGTAATGCCCCGGAATAATTACTTCACCCAGAAGAAGAGCCTTTGCCAAAACCCTGTGTAAATGCTACAAGCTTTCTGTCTTTTCCAAGATTTTATTTAGGTTGTTACTATCGCAGTGACAGCTCTGTTGAGCTAGCCTCCAGTTCCATAGGCTGTCTCCAAGCTGAGGCATTAGAAGAGCTCCCAAGAAAGCATTGCTCAATGCTGAGGAAATTAAAAATGCTATTAGTCTAGAAATCTCAACAGCAGCAGCCCTATCTCCATGCAGGATCCAACAAAAGCCCGAACAGAATTTCTCACTGAGATTCCAAGAGCATGCCTGCATTTCCATGGTATTGTAAAGAGCTGCAATGAAGAAATTTCAAGGAGCAAAGGCTAAACAAGAATTCTCAATGGAAATGAAATAAAGAAAGAGGTCAAGTGGAGTTAAGAAGGCAAAGAGAATGAGGTTTCTTTGTAGGGATGCATTTCTATGATAATTGGAAGAGTCTCTTCTCTGACATTTGTAGGAAAAAAAGCTATATGATGACTATAGATATGTTGGCATTCAATTCAGTAAATGATACACCAAAAATGAAACAAAACAGTAGTCAGTTGTTTATTAGAGTTATAGGTGGGGTATTTTTCTTATTTTTTCTTTGGTATTTTCTCTTTTTTCTAAGAGATGTATGTTGATGTATACATTTGGTCAATAAAAAATATATTTTTTGAAAATAAGATCAAGGGCTCCTAGGTGGCTCAGTTGGTTAAGCGACTGCCTTCGGCTCAGGTCATGATCCTGGAGTCCCGGGATCGAGTCCCGCATCGGGCTCCCTGCTCAGCAGGGAGTCTGCTCCTCCCTCTGACCCTCCCCCCTCTTGTGCTCTCTCTCTTTCATTCTCTCTCTCAAATAAACAAATAAAATCTTTAAAAAATAATAATAGTAATAAAATAAAAATAAGATCAAATGGTAGGCATCATGAGTTCTCTGTGTTCCATGACCACAAGTCAGGTATCTCTGCTCGATCAGCCCATTGTGATACAATTCTTTACAACTGACCCACTAAATCCATATTAAACTCAGGACCTCGTTATCCCTACATATGAAGGAGGCAGGGCTGCAAAAATCATAGAAATCACTAACCTAGGATAATAAAAAGAGAGTGATCTATTTCATAGCAGGATGGGGGCCATGTCTTGGAACCCAAAATCCAAGAAAAGCAGTGAACTTGAAATGGGATTGGAACTAGTAACTGGAACAGTTATTCTCTCAAATCTCTCTGGGGTTGTTGGTCTTTCATTTCTGCCTTTTTCTACACATGCTTCATTCACTCTTTCTGCAAAGAAGGTTCTTCCATTTTACTGTTCACATAGTGGAAAATTGCTGTCCTTTTCCAATTGGTTCCTTTAGGCCTCATACTAGACCCAAGGGATAAATAGAGAGGCTATGGTGACTTGAGTTTAAGCACTGGCCCCTTTTCATTATACTCAGATTTTTTTTTTTTTGACAGTAAATTTTGCTCAGTGGTCTCCACTAGTGACAAACAAATGCTTGAAACCTACTACTCCATAACATGCTGCCCCTATTAAAAAAAAACAGTCAAATTTGGCCACTACTCTGAGGCTTCTGTGGCTAAGCAAAAACTTGAACTAGGACTTTACCCATTTCCTATGTTCTGGAGCTAATGAGCCTAACAGGCTCATCTTTCCACTCTCCAAAATGGTCATATGACAATCCCTCCTTGTCTTCCTCTCTTAAAATTTTTAACACTTCTTCAAATAACTTAAAAACATATACAATCAGATGATAACTACCTCCAATTCCCACCACCAAACATAGCTATTCTATCTTTCTTTATATTACAATAGATGAAATTTCCATACATTTATCTCATGCAAAACTCTGTAGCTATACTTTATATCTACATTGCCCAATACAGTAGCCTCTAGTTTTATGTAGCTATTGAGCACTTAATATGTGACCAATCAAAATTGATATGTGCTATAAATATAAATTGCACACCAAATTTCAGACTTATTATGATACAAGGAATGAAAAATATCTCAATAATTTTATATGAACATATATTGAAATAATATTTTGATATTTTGGGTTAAATATATTGTTAAAATTAATTTCACTTATTTCTTTTTAGAAATTTAATGTGGCTACTAAAAAGTTTTTAAATTACATACATGGCTCACATTATTTTATTTTATTTTATTTTGGACAGTGTTGCTCCATATCCTATCCCTACTTGCCTACCCAATATCCTCACCTCTGCCATTATTCCCCTCTCTTTCCAACAGTATCAGTTTGCCCCTCATTCCTGGATCATTCTCATTATCATACAAGTTTATTTTTTATTCTAATTTTTAAAATAAGAACCTCTTTTGATTTTTCTCTGCATTTCTCTGTAACTCAAAATTCCTCAAAAGATTTCTTTATCTATAATTACTATCACCATTTCTCTCCTCCTATTTTCTCTTAAAGACCATTCCAGTCGGGCTTACCTCTGTTCAGGTTACTATAGCATTCATCTTGAGGAATCATATGGTTGGTTCTACTCTTCTTATTCAATCTCTTGGCAGTACTTGATATGATTGACCACTCACCTCTTATAATATACTTTTCCCTAGTCTGACTATATAATACCTCCCAGTGGCCTTTGCTGGCTTCTCCTTTTCTTCTGCACTAAAATTTTTCAGCGACCGAGAGCACAATCCTAGACACTTTTATCTAGCCTCCCTCACATAAACTTCACTCACTCATCTCTTCCTGCTCTTGGCTTTAAATTCTATCTCTATGCTGGTGACTTCATTATTTATTTCTGGACCCAAGATGCATCAGTGAACTCCAAATCCATAAATCTAGCTGTCTCCTCAATCTTTACACTTGGATTGTGAATAGGCAGCCTAAGCCTCGCACAACTAAAATCTACTTCTTGACATTCATCTGTTCCTCTTTCATCCTTTACAATCTCAATTATGGCATCCTATTGACCCAAATGCTCAGGCCACAGACCTACAGTCTATCAGTCACCATCCCCACATCCAATGTGTTCTCCTAGTCACTTTTCAGCATCTTCACTACAGCCCAGCCACTCTCATGCCTCCCAGATTATTACAAAACCTTCTTCCTCCCTTGCCCCACTTAATTCTTCTTGCTCAAAGTATATACACTGTCCTTTTTAAACTCAAATGAGTTCATATCACCCTTCTGTTTGCAACTCCTTAATATCTTTGCAATCACAATTGCAAAATAATCCAACTGCCTTAACATGGCCTATCAGGTTGTATAGTATATGACTTTGGTAATATCTCTGATCTAATTTTTCACAGTATTCATCATCTTTTGCCAGGGCCCCAGCTATTCTGAACCTCTTTCTACCTCTAGAACACACCAAGTATGTTCCTGTCTCAGGAAACTTGCTGTTTCTTCCTCTTAGAATGTTCCTTGCCCAAATCTCTGCATAAGTTGGCCTTTTCTTATTGTCTGGGTCTCTCAGCTCAGTTATACCATTGTAAAAGAAAAGTTCCCCAATTACTCTAGATCATGTGTTATCTCTTCCACACCCATAATCCCTTTCTATTCCATTACTTTATTTTCTTCATTGTATCTGAAATTTCTCTCCCATTAGAATATAAGCCCTTTGAGGAGAAACTTTGTTTCTATTCACTATTGCATGGTCTATGCTCAGAAGAGTACCAAGATCCCACAAAGACTGATGAATGAAGACATCAATGAATATATGAATGGACAATACAAAGAGACAGGAAAACAATGAACTGTTCTACAATTGTTCTCATAATATGTGAAGAATGCCAATTCCCCCAAGGCTCATACTGAATTTACTGAAGACACTATACTTAGGGAAATCATATCAAGTTTATTTAGCATGAGATGCCAAAAAAAAAAAAAAGGAATAATCTAGTAAAACTGAGGTCTTCTATTACCTGCAGCTTCTCCCTCATATCATCCCAAAAGTCAGAATCCTGGCTTTTTGCTGAACTGTGTAGTTTGATGATAGATGTGGCCAAAACAAGGCAGAGAATTCACTAGGTGCAAATCAACATAGCATTCAATTGATTTTTTGCTCTGAATATCAGAAATTTCAGAATTTAGGATAGTTTATAGGTAGATAGAGAGTTTTTCATGAGAGATTTTTATATTTGCAATGCTATACCCTTCTTTTTGGAGGTGGTAAACTGTCTTTCCCATAAGACTCAGTCTTACTGTATGCCAAGAAAATATGGGAGACAATTTATTAAGTGTTTCAGCATCCATAAGTAAAATCATTCCCCTGCTTTGAAGAAGAAATTTTCACTGTCATTAATATTCCACATTTTTTTCTCACTGTCTGATAAATTTCTGTCAAGTTACATTTGGTAGTAAGGCACACAAACTCACTTAACTTAGGAAGGGGAAAATGTATCAGAATACCAGAAATGTAGCCAAGCCTCCCAAAGAACGTAATCATTTGGGAACCAAAATTACATTCTCCAATTCTCTATTTCTTTTGTCAAGCCTCTGCTAGTCTCCTCTCTTTCAACAATGACTTTTCCCGATTCTTCAATTAACATAGCAGAGACTAGCCACATAGGTTCCCTGCTCTTTATCAACCTGTAATGTAAGTACCAACAAAGACTAAATCAATCTGACTTCAAATTCCAAGATCCTGGAAAAGGAAATGGGTTGTCTGAGTTCAGATCATGACTGGAAGTCTGGTACAATGGCTATCTTATGGAGTCACCGGGTCCACTGTCTACTTAGCAGTTGTTTTGGTTGCAGAGTTTTTAAAAAAGAGTAAATGCAGATTCTTTAAGAAGCCAGGGTGGAGACAGAGAGGTGGCAAAGAGTAAACTTTTTTGGATGTCTAGTGTAAAACCAAAAATGGAGAAAACCTAATTTCTATTGACTGCTTACTACTTCCCTAGAACACATCAGTTATCGGGGACTATGTATCTCTACTTGCCAAATAAAATCCCCAGTGCCAAGCACTGCACGTTACATATAGGAATCCCAATAAATGTGTTTCATAAATGAGTGAATGGAAAACAATTGTCACACAGAAGATATGGAGAAATTATAGAAAATTATAAGCCAGAAGTGAAGGGGAAGAATCATGGAGCTGTGTCTTAAAGAATGGATAAACATTTAATAGATATTGGGGTCTGCAAGCTTGCAAAGATAATGTAGTAGAAAAATTTGCAAAGTATACAAATAATCCTTGAATTATTAAATAACCTATGCTTTATTTATTAAGGAATAGGGAGCCACTGTGGAAGCTAATGCAAATCAAACTATTATAATCTCCTAATTGTTCTCTGAGTCTCATCTCTCCAATCTTCTAGGACATCACTAGAATGATGATTATAGATGTGATGGAGATGGGCAAGATACCAAAATGAGATGTGGAAATTGCTAATGATAAATTTCACATTATTGACACTAATATTTTCCAAATACTTTCCATCTGTACAGCTTTTAACCTTTATCCATAATGTTTTCATATTTTTCTCTTTTTACCTTAAGCATAAGATTAATGGAAATTTTTTAGCCTACATTAATAGGATAAGAAATGGTGTTGCATTTTTGTTAACAGGTCAGATATATTTACAACTGTGTTTATAATTGGACAGCACTGAGGAGCTCAGAGATAAGCTGTAGGCTTTCTGGGGTGTTCATACATATCACAGAGGAAGGTAAAATGAACAGCCTATCGTTTGCTCCTCAAACAAATGAAACCATGATAAACCAACACTTAGAGATGTGCCTGCCTCTTAAAAAGGTAACACATCTTTTAAAGCTATTTAATCTACTAGTAATGTTGTTTGGTTTCAAAAGGCATATTAAAATAAAGTGGATGTCCTTGATTTTTTTATTTACAGTGGTGAATCTATTTAGATTTTGAATGACATAATTCCTTAAATTTAAATCTCTAAAGCTGGGTTCCATTATTTATAATTATTAAACATACACCCTTAATGCATTTCTAGGAAAACTTAATTTATATTTTTCCATTTTACCTTTATAATCATTCTTTAGGGAATATAAGTTTGACAAAAATATATTGTTCAACCAAAAAAAAAATAGGCATTATCAAAACTAGTTTAAAAATATACTCCCTGCCCTTAAGTTGCTTCTGGGGGAAAAGGCCATGGAATCAGAAAATTGTCAGAGAATACAATGAGAATTAAACTGCAAGTTAGTAAGGATGTTCCATGAGCCCTTAATGTACACTGGGAGGGTCCTACCCCAGCAAAGTAGGTAAAAATCAGCCTGATTCTTTAATAATAAGAACAAGGCAGCCAGGCAAAAAGGATAAGATATGCTCCTGGGAAAGATGGAGTCAAGAGCTCTGTGCAAATATTGTGTCCATTTGACAAATAATCAATAGATGGATTTAAGCACATAGTAACTCCAGGATTGGAAGTCCTATTTCCTCTGTACTGATTCATTTACTTTCCACCATCTTTCACTATATCCCTTATACAAAGGGATTTTGTGATTACACAAAACAATTGGAAGATTGAAATTATCTGATGACTATAACCTATGGAGCTCATTAAAATCTGAGATAAAAATGGATACTTTTTGACTCTTTTAGCATTTTGGTATCAGGTTTATTAATGTTAAGCACTGTGTGTTATCTCATTTAATTTCACAAAAATGTCAGGAGAAATGCACTGTTTTCTTCATTTTATAAATAATAAAAATGAAGCAGAGAAAAAGTTTAAGAAAATTGCCCAAGATTTCACAGTTAATAAAACAGCAGGGCTGTTGTATCTAAACTTAAGCAGTTTAACTCCATTAGCTGTGCATTTTAACGGTACACAATACTGACTACCAGACTCATCTTAACATTACTATAACTAGATTTGTGGAACAAACAGGAAATGAACTGATACATATTTCTTTTTTTTTTTTTAAAGATTTTATTTATTTATTTGAGAGAGAGAATGAGAGACAGAGAGCACGAGAGGGAAGAGGGTCAGAGGGAGAAGCAGACCCCCCGCTGAGCAGGGAGCCCGATGTGGGACTCGATCCTGGGACTCCAGGATCATGACCTGAGCCGAAGGCAGTCGCTTAACCAACTGAGCCACCCAGGCGCCCCCTGATACATATTTCTTAAATGATATGTCATTTGTGTTTTTTCCATGCATCTTATACTGTCAGATAATAACATAAATGTTTATTCATGTTTGAAAAGTTGCTGGATGAATAAATCCTGAAATAAAGACTACCATAGAAAGGGCACACTGTATGCTTGTGAACTTAGACCCCAAATGAACATCGAGGGCAAACTTAGTGAAAGCGTTGGACTTTAAACTAAGGAAAGAAGTTCTTTAAATATACAGGATAAAAGTTCAATTTACTAATAAGGAAAAGAAAATTGGATTTCTATTAGGGTTCTCAACAAAAATATTTTTAAGGAAAGAAAAATGTAAGTCAACATTTTATATCCAGCTAATCTGTCCTTCATGTATAAAGACTATAGACAGTTATTAACATATAAAATCTTAAGAATGTTGATCCCAAGAGACTTACCTATGAAATAAAATAAAAAATAAGCTGTAGACAGCTATAGAATAATTTCAGAAGAGTCAACCTAAGATTTGCAGTTTTTTTTTTTTTTAAAGATTTTATTTATTTATTTGAGACAGAGAGAATGAGAGAGAGAGCACATGAGAGGGGGGAGGGTCAGAGGGAGAAGCAGACTCCCTGCAGAGCAGGGAGCCCGATGCGGGACTCGATCCCGGGACTCCAGGATCATGACCTGAGCCGAAGGCAGTCGCTTAACCAACTGAGCCACCCAGGCGC
>NC_138369.1:148484478-148527086 GCF_054177405.1 Leptonychotes weddellii
CCAGTGTATCTCAGAGCATTGATTGCAAATAGCCAATTTAATAACTATACCTAGTGCTAAACTCAGGAGATTAGGAAGCTGGAGATCAACTAAATTGAGGCAAGCAAAGACATTCTTGACTGAAACAAATTCATCTTCCATGGGAAGTGTGTTCCTAATATATAAGATTTTGAAGCTCTCAGTAGAAGGACATGGCTAAAATTAGGTGTTATGTGAGGAAAAAAAGGAATGTAAAAGACAATTTAAGCATTATTAGAGAAAATGTCATAGCTCTGGGGGGAGGAAAGCCCAAAGCATAGCAAAGCCTGAATATCTCACCAGCCTGCAGGATGAGGGCTTGGCATCAAAACAATGTTAAGTCATGGACAATGGACAAATACAATGTTTCTAATAAATCTAAGTTTCTGGCCTCAGGTCCATACCCGGTTTACATCTATGTGGGACTAGCTAAGAAATGGAAAGTCGTTACTGTGTAACCCCTCTCACCAGTACTGAATGCACCAAGAGAGTTTCACACGGTATTTAAAAATTGTTGCTAGGGGTGCCTGGGTGGCGCAGTCAGTTAAGCATCTGCCTTCGGCTCAGGTCATGATCCCAGGTCGTGGGATCGAGCCCCACATCGGGCTCCCTTCCCTGCTCATCCGGGAGTCT
This sequence comes from Leptonychotes weddellii, assembly GCF_054177405.1. Taxonomy (NCBI): domain Eukaryota; kingdom Metazoa; phylum Chordata; class Mammalia; order Carnivora; family Phocidae; genus Leptonychotes; species Leptonychotes weddellii. The sequence continues at coordinate 148,485,130 of NC_138369.1, forward strand.
GCTTCTCCCTCTGCTCATGCTCTCTCTCATTCTCTTTCTCTCTCTCAAATAAATAAAATCTTTAAAAAAAATAAAAATTGTTGCTAACACTGATGGACAGAAAGTTCTAGTCTGCCACAGAAAACACAGCGGTGGAGGGAGCTTGATATTGCTAGAGAAATGAGAGACAGAAAATGTTCTGGCAAGTCCAAACGACTTCATAAAAATACTCATCCAAGGAGAAGAATAACAGAAACCCAACTGAACAAGCCAACATTTGAGAGTTCATCTAAAAATGGAAATAATCACACAGGTAGGATGTGCTATCAAAATTTAATGTTTCTTTTAGCATTTTAATAAAAAATCAGTACAAAGTAAACAAAATTTTTAAAAAAGAATGAGAAAATACTTAAGTACTTCTGCAGGTAATGACATGCCTAATTTTTAAAGGAATGACAGCACTTTTGCTGTGAATCCAACATAGAATGTGTTAGAGATTATGTAATAAATCTATCATGACGTTAGCCCTAATGCATAAAGAACAAGATTTTTTTTTGCATTTGTTTCAGCTGTTCGGTGTGCCTGTGGGATAGCCGACTTTAGCACTGGGATATTTATAATTTTCCAGAGGAACGTTAAATTCTGTCAACTCAATGTGCCGATTTTTAAAAACTCATGCATACATTATGTATAATACCACAAGTACTCAGGAAACTAATTGGTATCACTAGGAGAGAAAACAAGGAATCTTAAGGAAAAGCTAAAATAATAATAGTTGACTAGTGACATTGTATGTAGAAAAAATTTTGAACTTGCCCTCTCAAAGGGTAACTTAAATTCTTTAAACTTTTGGGTTAGAATTTGGAGATGAAACCTAAGGAAAAATCTAGCCTTACGGCAGCATTTACATATGGCAATTCTATTTGCATTCCATTAGAATCGACCTTTTATGAATTTGAGGCGATGCTGGGAGAGGTATCAGCTCTCCCTCGTCCGAATGGAAAAGAAATGCTGATAGGTTGCTAGTGGAGGTCATTAAACGGCCAAATATGGAAATCAATAAAACTATGCATTTATGTAAGAGAAGGGTATTGAACAGAAAATTGCAAGATTAACAGTAAGGTTCTATTGAGAGAAGTTTGTGTTCAAGTTAGAGTTCTCAGAAGCCCCCTCTCATGTCATGCTCAGAAATAACTGTAACAATATGCAGGAAAGCAGATAGAATTTGGCACCATTTCAAAGACTGCAGATTGGATGCTATGTATTTAAACTACATGTAATTGGGAAATTATGAATGAGTCTTTGAGATAGAAAATGCCAGCCATCTCCTGTTATACTGCAATTGGTTTGATTTATAATGACTTTATAAATAGTAAAATCAAAGGAAATGTATGTACTAAAATATTAGAGCAGAATAGGAAAAGATCAGTGAAGTTCTCAATCACAAAGAAGGCCATTTCTTTTCGAATGGAAAATGACTGGCATTCAACTAAGAGACGAAAGTAATAAATAAGTTTGTCCTTGTATTACTACTCTATCAAAATGTAGAAAGCCCTGGGATAGGCCAAAAGACCAATAGACAAAGATACAAGATAAATAATGCAGGTCAAAGTGTAGCTTTGAAAAGAGGGAAGAAAAAGCCTAATGGCAATTTTTCCCCATTGTTCCAAAGCCAATCTTTTTGTTCTCTGATCTATCAGAGATAGTTTATTTTGCTTCTGACTGTGCAGTAATTAACGTCTTGCCCCAGGCATAGCTGGATATTCAACCTCTGTTTCTCTGGGGACTCAGTAGGGGGGCCAACAGTAAAAACAGCCAAGCACTAGGATTTAACATGTTGACTAAAAACTCAAGGACTGCAGCTTGGTGGGAATGGTGGTTTTTCTAGGCAGTAATTGTACTCAACAACAAAAAAGATCCTTGATTTATATAGTGATTGAGTTAAGGAGCCAAGCCACTCTGCATTTACATATCATGTTCTCTTCAGTCTTTTATCTTAGAATTACTCCAAGCCACGACTCAAAGGCTTGCTGTTTAATGAAAACAGTTGCAAATGAAACCTCACTACTGTAAAATTTACCAAAACTTGGCATCTGTCTCAGGAAGTACTCCCATGTCATTTTCTCTCATCAGAATCCCTGGTTCTGAATGACCTGAATAAGTAATGTTTTCTTCCTCTTTCTTTAGGAGTGAATGGTATCCCATATCCAGCAATGTAATCACAGATCGTCTCTCAACCCGAAGTCACTTCAGGATGTTCAAAAGATTTAGAAATATATTGAGCAGTCTGCCTACTTCTAGCTAGGCCTTTGTCCGGTTTGCCAAAGCTCTGAAGAGTCTTTTAAAGAACACGTGTTCCTCCTCTTGCCCAGTCACTTCAGAGGCAGTTCCTATTACAGGAAACAGACAAATCCCAGAGGGACTACACCATGGTCTCTTTTCTCAACATCAACACAGAGTTCATTGATACATAAAATAGATATTTAAACTGCACATGGAGCATAGAGAAGAGCAGTCCCCCTTACAAACCACAAATAAAAATAAACAAAAAATTATTTTTGGAACAAACTTACAAGCCTTCGTCAAATTAAAAAAAAAACATTTCTGGACCTTGGTAAGGAGAGACCTTATTCAAAAGGACATTTAACTGTAAGCTGTGAGAGGGACTATCAGAATAGGAAGAGGGGAGTTATTGCAACAGGAATAATCTGTGATCATAAGATCTGCAAGAATCTCAAGTATTAGGCAAAAAGGACTTTTCTTTTATAGAGAGGAATCGACAAAATAGAGGACAAGATGTGGGGAAGTGGGGTGAAAAGTTGTGGGATCAGATAGCAGATCAGAGAAAGTGTCATCGGCCTCTTTTTTTAGCCAGCCCATTTTCCTGTTTCCCAGGAGGGGATCCTTCAGGAGGATTCTATGCTGGACCAGGCTGACGGTGGGCCAGAGTTCAGGGACTTGAGAGAAGCAGAGAATCCTAACCAAAACATGGTTACCAAGCACTTCGTTTTGATTCATTGCTTGCGTATAACACCCTGTGCTCCATTCAGTACGTGCCCAAGCACTTCGTTTTAAACAGCAGGGACAAGCAGTGCAGCTAATTATTTACAAGGCAAGGCAAGGGAATTTGGAGGGTTTGGCCTTGTCATAGGTAAACAGAGTAGGTGGAGGCATCCCAGAGCCTTACTGAGTTTATCCAAGAAAATATTGGGAAGAGTCGTTCTTTGTAGTAAGTGTTTTTGTTTTTGTTTTCTTTCATTGCAGATAAGGATAGGGATTCCTATCAACTTCACTATTTACCAGAAGCACAGGGCCTGGGGAAAAGTCAACATTGTCGTTTTTTTGTGAAGATATATTTGATGGCTAGAAGAATTACTCATCTTGGATTCCCAGTCTCTAGTGTTGCTGGCCTGGCATAGAAGAGATTCTGGGGGTTTTGAGAGGTCAAGGGTAAGATTTCTTATCTTTTATAAGCAAGGTGATGAACCCCTTGTATATTCTCATGTCCATTTCTGCCTTAGTCTCGAAATGTGAACAGCTAAGTCTGGTTGTAGGAATACAAAAGAAATCAAAGGTTCCCAAGCCATCTTCACTTTAAAATCCTTAAAGTCAGTACAATCCTATTTTAGATGTATTGACAAAGAGTAGAAGGGTCCTGTGATTGCTAATTAAGATCACAGACCACCACAAAGGCTGGTCTTCGGGAGAAGTGTGAATTGATTTTGCATGAACACAAGCCAGTTTAAATTGACATAGGAAGCCACTGCTGCAGACCCTCTGACTTCTTACTCAGAGACACCTCCATCATCATGGCCACACTGCCTTGTTAGATAACTGAGGTTATTTGTTGTGGTTACTAGTGTCACTTGTGTTACTCTTATCTTCTAGTTTCACACTGATCTGATCTCTCCACAGAACATAAGGAACATTAAAAGTACCCAATTGACCTGAATGTATTCTTTCATTCCTTCCTGCTAAAACAAAGGCCCTTCGTGTACTTAAAGAGTCTCAGGTAACTAGAGTTGACACAGTGAAGAGGAGGGGGATTTGGGAAGGAGAGTGGAGGCTCTGAACAAAGCGACACAATTCTCGGGGTGGAGAAGAGATGCAATTTAGGTCATTTTATTTCTTATGGCATTCAGTCTCCATTATGTACCTTTTCTTTAATGACCAAAGTTTTATAGGTGACTTATTTGTAAATATCTTTCCAAACAATGTTGTTGAACTTAGCCCTTCACTCTATCCTATGTATTTTTCAGAGTCTATGAAGAGTAGTTTCTGCAAAGTCAGAATTTATTCTTCTATACATCCGTCAGTAATGGAATAACCAAAAACAAACAAAAGTTCTGGGGTTTGGGTATGGTGGGTAAATCATTTTGCTCCAGCTCACTGTGAAAGATGATTATGTCACTGGCAAATAGTTTTGATCCTGAAAAGATAAGGCCTGACTTCCTCAGGGCCAGAGAACAGGAGTCCTACTGTTTTCAGCTGCTCCCCATGCTACCCCTCCCCTTCTCTCCACCCCCCAAGTGACTGAATGAATCAATAGATTAAGTCATAGGCTGAAATAACCCCCATACTCCCTGAAGTGCTTGAAGTGCTTGGAGGATCACCTTCGCAAGGTAATTTTGGAAGATTTTATTGGTGACTCGTGGGTGTTGCAGACGAAGTTGAGTTGGTGGCATGGAGCTTGGAAACAGAAATCCAGGTCTGCTAGGACCATGTTCCCTCAGGAACTGATCCCCTTATACCCACTTGGATTTCCATTTCCAGTGCATATACACACACGCATACACACAGACATTCTCTGCTTCCTAGTGAATGCTAAAATGGTTCCATTGCAAATACCCTTTTAAACCATTTAAACAGAAAACAATGCCACTATCCTCACATTTATGTCTTCTAGATTTTTTTAAAAACTTTTGCTCCCCTCTCCTCCCTTTGGCTTAGATGCTTGATAATTTCAATATCATTTCACTCATGGATAGATCACTCTTCTGAAAATGAATATTGGGCTTAGGTGCACTCTTAACATTTTGTAAATCCTTCCCCTAATTATGAGAGGTTAGTCTCTTAACCTACTGCCCAGGTCCCATAGCAGGTTATTAGCACTAGTGCTTTGATGGATCTTTTTAAGTGTTCCTCTTGGGAAAGATATTTGAAAGTCACATTTAAATAAGGATCTAAAAATTACTGAACATTAATTCTCTTCCGGTCTCAAATGCTATTTCTGGCGAAGGTTATGGAGGCAATTTTAATGGGAGAAATACACCATTATTTAGTTACCCCTGCTTCCCAATATGCAGCAAAGGACTTTGCTAATCTTCCCCACCCCCCACGCTCCCGACCTTCTCTAATGATATAATGGATTTTCATTCCTATTGGAAGCACAGAGAATGAAGTGAAAGAGGAAAGAACTAGAGCTCATGGAGGTTTATTCTCTTTATCTCAAACACAACCCTCAGGGAGGTGGCATCTTAATCAAAGCATTCATATGACTTGCAGTAATGTTATATCCAAGAAAATTCTTACCTTTTTCTCTCCCCTGCCTTCTCCATAGGTACATTAGAGTAAAACCAAAGAGGCCTTTTCTCACAAAGAATTAAAAAGCTGAAAAGAACCAAAATTCAATTCATCAACCTCTTCCCCCACCCCCTGCCCATAAAAAAAGACAAACTCAGAGTATAAGTAACTTGCCCAAAGATACAATCTTGTTAGCGGCAAAGCTATGACCTGAGATCAGGTCTCCTGATACCTACTATTCTCCCTGCATGAGGCCACTTAAGTATAATTTGTGAATTAGTCATTTTTTAAAAAGTCAAGATTATCCTTTTCTGCCCTACCTTAAGACAAAAATTTTAAATCAAGTAGGTTCAGATGTCAAAGGGAATAATTATGGAATTGCAATTAATTTAAATTTTCTACTGTGTATAATGAAAGCTGCTTATGGATGAAAAAAAGGGGAAACATGAAATTAAAAAGGAAATGAGTTTGAAACTTTCTTAAATTTTCCAAAATTCTTACATAAAGAGATATATTCAGAAGAGCAACCAAAATACTAACTAATGGCAGAGGAAGACACTAAAAATACGAAGTAATACTAAATGCAACTTCACAAAGTGTTTCTACTATCAGGAAGGCAAGAGACCAAGAAAGAAGAAATGAGAATATCAGTGGGTGAAACTGGAAATGAAGATGCCCCGGATGGCACATAGCTCACCTATTAAAAAGGTAAGGAGGAATATAATTCACATATTAAGTGAACACAAAGTATCTGTCCTCAAACATTGATTTTACATTTAGGCATCATAGGGGACCTCAGTCAAAAAGCAAAGATAGTTAAATTAGGCCAACAGTGCAAAGCCACAGAACTGGAGGGAATGATCACAGAATTTTATTTTGGGGAAAATGAGAGAACGGTTTATGTAACAGTTTAACAAAAGGCTGATTTATCCTTCTGTATGCACATGTAAATCCTATTATCTTCATAGGGAGTTCATGCATGACCAAAAGTCACTGCTTTCTCCCTTGAGTGAGCAAATAAGACTGTGTGCATAGCAGCATGCTGGTAGAAGTTATAGGTGGTATTAGGGAAGTCAGGGCACAGATGGGACTTCTTCTAAGACACTCATCCTCAATAGAAAAGGGATTTGAGATAGGAGAAGCCATGGATCACTTATTTAGCACAGATTTACAGCCCAACCTCAATGAGGAGAGCATTGAACTTACAAGCCAGATCTTAGAATTTCTATTGCATGTTCCTGTGGCAGTAAGACACAGGGACTTTCTCAGGTGAAGCCCAGTGTCTGCCATTTCAAACATACAACATTCTCCCTTAGGCTCAAAATTGGAACTGAAATTATTTATAATAAATCTTCTGAAGTGTATATTCCACAACCTTATACAATCACATATAATGCTTAAAAAGTCCACCTTTCTGCCAAAAAAAATGCACATATTTCTTTCACATGCTTCTAATGAATCAAACACAAAATCACATGGTAGATTTCTCAGTGGCTATCAGTAAATGTCACTATGTGAAAGTATACATAACCATAATTAATTGAAAGAAGTAAAGTTTAAAGTTTTCAGGGGCATCAGTGTTAATTTTTAGGACAAATACTAATCACATACTAGGAGTTAACCAGAAAGTACTTAGCTGAAGTGGGCAATTTAAGCTTTATTTGGACAACATACCAAGTAGTATGGGCCTATAGGGTCAATAGGTTGCTTGCTCAAAGACAGTATCTGCCTGTTGCGATAGCGCAGAAGGTAGGACCCTGCCTAATGGTCCGGCCAGATATTGCAGCCATTGCAAGGTAGTTCTTTGTAGCCAGGACACTGTTACTAGTTCACTCTCTGTGCCTACCTTTTGATCCCTACTGAGTGAATTGAATATGTGAGAGATTTCCTGGAGAAGCTGGGAAAATGATTTAGCCTCCAAAGATCAGCCCTAGGATTACAAATTTATGAAGGACAGAAAGAAGAAATGAAGTCACTTTGGGAAGGGAGAAACCTTATTGAGGAAGAGAGCATTCAGTGCTCTGCGCATGATCCTGGATACTGATTATTACTGAGGAAGCAGGCTTTAGAACAGTGGTTTTGCTCCTAGTTAACTTCATAACCTTATGTCAACAGTTAAGAGGTACTCATTTCTTTTATAACACTCTCATTCCTTTTTTTCCCTTACGTGCTTTCCTATGAATGTGAAAAAGAAAAAAAAAAAAGTTTATGCCTCGTGTGTCTGGGGTGCCCAATCCTTGGTGCACCCATGGGGGCATGTCATGCGTATGAATGTCACCAGTCACGTGCAGTGAGTCAGTTCGGGTAGAACACTCAGGTGGTGTCACTGAAAGCTCATTCTCCCGTTTGGGGGCGAGGGGCATTGGAAGTTGGGGGAAAAGAAGAAACACAAAGAACAAGGCAATCGTTTGGGAAGCAAAATGAAGAAGCAGAAATCTTTGTGAGTATTCTCTCTTCTTCAGGAGAGCAGTTTCTGTTCCTGTTGCAGATGGTTTCAAACTTTCAAAATCAGAAATGGTAGCACATAAGCCACAACTACCTCCTGAGGCACGAAATCAGAAGGAAGGACGGTGGGAGCGGCAGGAAGACACAGAAGGCCAACAGAAACAGTGTGCGAGAAACTGGGACCATACCTGTTAAGGACTCGATGTGTTCAAAGATCCAGGGACTAAACTAAGTGAAGCCAAGAAATTAACTCCCAAAGCCAGGTTAAGACAGAACTAAACACTCCTTCCTCTGTGATGTCAAAGCATATATTACAGTGCAGAGTAAACAATAATTATTCATCTACTTACCTGTCTCCCTCACTAAACTGCGAGCTTCTCTAAGGGCTGGAACCACATCTTATTCACCTGCCAGTCCCCGACATCACAAGAGGGACTTGGCTAGAGTAAAGGCCCATAAATGTTTATTGAAAAAGAAACTATAAAGACCTTTGGAAGGGACATGCTGAACAAGAGAAAGGACATAGTGGTGGTATTGAGGAGACTGCCTCATAATTCTGCCTCTAGCAGTAACCAGCTGTGAGACCTTGGAAAGCCATTTAGTATTTCTGACACTTGGCTTCTTTATTGGCAAAATAAGCCCATTTATCCAAATTACTCTAAATTCTATTACTTTGAAAATAGGTCTAGATTTTTTTTTGAAAGTTTGCTTATTGTAGCTAAGTACCATTTTTTACTCGATTCAGCACTTCAAAAAATGGTAGATGTTAAAAACCCTAAATTTCAAGATTTTAATTCATCTTAGTAAATGTACTAAACACATAATTTACTGAACTACTGCCTCAATGATAAAGTCAATGAGTTGTGAGAAATACATTTTTAATCTCTTCAAAATGGAAATATACTATTCTTACTATTCTCATGTAAAAGCTGTGAGGTGGTTGTTATTTGGCACTAGTTTAATTTCTGATTGTAAAGAGAGTTATTAAGGTTTTACCTTAAGTTGATGAGTTTTATTAATCTTTCAGGTGATGCCTTTGTAAAAGAAAATAAAAATTGCAGGTATTCTAATGTCTTTATTCTTCCAAAATGAGGATGTTTTATAAAGACTGGGAATGTTTAAAATGAATTGTGTAAGAGCATATTTATTTGTTTAATTATCTGTGTAAGCTATAGTATAATGAAAATATTGTAATTGAACCACTTTTCAAGCAACGCTGAGGAGAAAATTGTAAACATCATGGATGGGGAATTATGCACACAAAGACTAACAGTTACAATAATGTTATTCAGAACTGTGCTGGTAATTTGCCCCTTAGGGGGTAAATTTGGGAAAAAATATCTATAAGGTTGAATCATGTGACTCTCACTTAATGGGTGTTGTACTGCAAAAGCCACATACACCACATTGAGCATTCAGTAATAATTATTTCTTTTAGTTATTCTCCTGGTGGCTTCTCTAGTATCTATAATTGCCACATTCTCAAAAACAACATTTATTGTATGGCACTTGCCCAACAAGTACAATGGACTGGTGGTTACAACATAGAAATTTCTTTCAACATTTCATTACTGAGGGCTTCTTCTAAAGAGAAAAAAATAAAATGAGTAGATGAAGTTCTATCTTTAGACCTAAGAATCTCAGCTGGAATAGTCTTTTTATTAAGTGCTTTACTTAGGGATTGTCAAATATGCTAGATAAAATGGCTTGCTTTTTGGATAGAAAAGCAATCTATGTTTTATTTGGAAATTGTGCTGACTATTCTTCGCCAGTTCTTACCGTTCTTTGCTTTTCTCATCCTACTCTTTGCCACAGGAGACTGACTTGTTAGGTGACAAGTTGGGTTGGCCAATAGGAAGTCACCACCGTGTAATTAAGGGCTTCAGCACCACCTCTCTGTTAGTAGTTGTGCATCTCCAGGACTACAGCTCTTTCTGGTGTAGACTTTCCTCTATCTCTCCAACTTTCATTGGGTTTCCATATCTCTCTTTACCTCTCTTGTCCTTTCAACTTCAGGGGAATTAATCGCACCCTACTGTTGCTAGTCTCCATGTGCCCCATTATCCCTATATATCCCCTGACCCATCTACATCTTTGAAGTGCTACTTTAATAGACAGAATTCACTCCAGATGGTTCAAATGATGAGCTGTCTTTTTCTAAGACACTGGCCATAAGTGCTAACAGCATGTGCACTTAATGACAGTTAAGGATAGGTGATGTTTGCAAGCATGTTGCTTGATTATAAGTCAAATATTGCTTTTACAGTTAACTGTGCACTGTTTCTTTATGTAAGAATGTACTATAGTGGATATTGTGCTGCTCCACTCAAAGATGTAAATGATAGATTACAGAGAGATAAGAAGTCTTTGCCCTTTGCCTCCATTTAGGATAACTCTGAGGGCCATCCCAACTCCAGAACTTGCCACAGATTGGTTACTTCATCATGAGTCAGCTTCTCCTTCTGCCCAATCTTGCAGATATATCTCCTGAGAGCAGCACCCAATAAATATGCATGCAATTCTCAGTTTCTGGGACTGTCTCCAGGGAATCCAATCTAAGTCATGTCGTGACTGGACTCAGCCTAGACCTGAGCTAGAAGAAGAATATAGCTAAATCCCCAAACTCGGCAAATACTTAGACTGTAACAATAAGAGTCAAATACTCCTGTAGAATTTCATGAAAAAATTTACTGTAGCCATTAGTGCAGCTATCACTGAGTCTAACCCTTCCAGCGTTAGACCTGATTTTACTAGACACCCCCAAAGAATGACTTTAGTCTCTAAGAAATTGTCTTCCATCAGGGACTAGGTGGGTGAACACTTGCATTATGCCAACTAGTGGTATCTCCCAAAGCCCCTCTCCTGGTTTCTGGCATCTATTCTCCCTTCTTTCAGGGACTGTGGCTAACCTTTCCTGTTACATGGGTTGGTCCCATGGAACCAAATTGAAGGGTTCCTACCTGAGGCAGCCAGCTTGTTATGACTCTGAGGAGTGAAGCAAATCGGTCTTTAAAGAGAGCTGATCAAAAAGGATCACTGAATCGAAAATGGCCAGAAATAAGTTTAAAGTTTGAATTACACAAGCAAAAATATTTGAAAGGGATGGATTGGGGCAAAAAAGGTCAGCAACAAATGAAGAGAATTCTGAGCATCTGCCACAAAAAAAGGAGTGGGCCTTAGAAACTCACTTACAAGTGTGTTGCTGAGGTGGATAGGGCAAAAACAGCAAAAGGTCACTGCCATCATCACAACGCCTCTCCTCCCAATGATTCCTGGAGCCAGAATCGTTAGTATAACGACTCCTTTCTATGAGCAGTCAGGAAGGCTTAGAAAAGCTACAAACAGGGTTCTCAGTGCAAGCGACTACAGTCAGCTAGAATGGGTGAGAAAATCACAGCCCTGGCAGGGGTAGAATGGGAAATGAAGAAGGCAGAAAGAAGGAGGTAGGGACAGAGCTTTTAAATCTATAGCAATGTAATCAGCATCAAGAAAGAATGTCAGCATAATATGCATATAAGATAACTGGATATCTGAAAATACATTTAAATAAATTAAGTCCACTGAAAATGATCAATAGAAATTTTAAGACTTCTTCGTAAGATCAACTTCACACAAATCTTAGCGGCTTCATTCCACACAGAAGAGATGAAAGAAAATCAAAACAGGGGGGAAAAAATGACCATAGTTAGTGATTGAAAAAACCCTAAATGACCAATCAATTTTCTTTGGAAATATAGGTTTGAATATCATAGCTTAAAAGCTTACATTAGTTTCTGTTTCAAAGCTTAAAAGTGAGCAATAGAATAATGCAATTTTCCTTGCTGTAATGATAGTCTTGCTGTGCCTACTTAATATAAACAAAAGATAAAAATTGCTCAATAACACAATGTGTTTATTTACCTCCCATTCTCTTAGGCAGACTCTAGCTAAATAAAAAAAGGTAATTTAAGGTTAGTCTTTCGTGGAAATGCTCTCTTAATGAAAAATAAACCATTTTAACTAATATTCATTTTAAACAGATTTCAAATTAAGAATCCTCTTTGAATTTAGTCTAATAAATCAGGTTGATTCTAAGTACTTGTAGTCCAAATAGATTTTTACCAAAAGATTTGTTATTGCGGCGGGGCAGATTTAGTGGGACCGACCCCACAAGCAATGGGGATTCAGAAACACTAATAGAGTTACTCACAAAACAGTCCTAATGAACTGCAACTAAGTGTAATAACCATTTTGCAAGGTGGTTTCTGCCCAATTTAACCACATTCATGGAGGTAATACTTTTACGAAGGGGTGAACTTGAGAAGTCTTCTCTCGTTTTAGAAACTCTCAATCATTTTCCAGGTCTTCTAATCCCATAATCACCCATAGGTGATTGCCATGTTTCCCCACAACATCTCAATGAGGAATAGGAGATTTGTGTTCTGTTCTCTTTGGAAGGCCATTGACAAGTCTAAGGCAGGAAGCACACATGGAACCTCCCATGGCATGCTTCCCTGTGTCTGGCTCCTTGCACTGTGGATGGAGGCAGAGGGTATAGAAGCATGAATTCTAAGGTGGCTCCCAAGATTTCCACTGTAAAGTGTATATACCCTGTGTAATTCTTTCCACTTGAGTGCCAGCAATGCCCATGAATATGATGACACAGTTTCTCCCTTGAATAAGTGGTGGGATTGTCACTCCTGCTGGACTTAAAGAGGCAAGTTGGCATGTTGGGGAGAAGGCCACATGGCAGGGAAATGTGGATGGTCTGAGGAGCTGAGGGCCTCAGCCTACAATTGCAAGGAACTGAATTCTGACAATAATCATACGAATTCAGAAGAGAATCTCAAGCTCCAGAAAGGAACACAGCTCAGCTGACATCTTGATTTTAACTTTGTGAGACCCTGAGATCCCAATTGGGACTCTTGCCTCACAGAAGATAATAAATGGACACTGTTTTAAGTTGCTAAGTTTGTGTTAATTTGCTGCACAGCAAGAGCAAACTAATACAGAGGTGGGGGGAGAATGGTTGGGATCTTATACAGTGTTAATGAGTTCCCTGTTTAACATATATGAACTATTTGGAGTTTCTCTAAGCTGCTTTGCACAGACCCTGAGAGCAAAGAGGAGGCAATATCGGAGGGGCGAAGAGACCGGACCCTGGAGTCAAGCGGTGAAGTTTAAATTCCCATTCTGCCACTTCATCACTGAACTCAAATAAGAAAATTAACATATTTGTGTCTCAGCTTCCTCATTTATAAAATAAAGATAATAATAGTTCCTAGAGTCATTGTAGCTACTAAATGACCTAATCCATATAAAGTGCCAAGCTGGGAACACAGTATTCATTCAAATCTGTTATCTTAGCTGTTATTATTTTTCAGATTCCTGCCATAAGTGGAAGGGCTATCTCTCCAATCTCAGCACGATAGAGTTAGGATACTTTTGCTGCAGGAATAGAAACCCCAACACACTAGCTTAGATGAAAAGAAACAAAAAGTTTTTTTTTTTCTTTTGCCTCAGAAAAGTCTAGCAATGGGATGGTTTCAGGTACTGACTGGCTGAGACACAAAGTCCTCAGGGCATAGCTCTCTTTATCTCTTGGTATCCTTCCTTCTGTAGGTTGGCTTTATCTGCTTTTTTATGCCCCTAATGGTAGTGAGATGGCTTTAGTAGACCCAAACTTCAAATCCTTATACAATACTTAGTCTCCAAAAATTAAACAAACAAATAAGCCTCTTTCTTTTCCAAGAACCCTAGCAAATGTCTCCTAGTATCTCAACAGTTGTGAATGAAAGATATACACACTCAGAACCAAGCAGCGGGACCAGGGAGATGAGGCAGGATTCTCTGCCTAAACCAGTCATAGTCCTTCCTTAGAATTGAGAATTGATCATCTCAATCCTATTCAAAACTCAAGCCTGAGAATTGAGAGTGTAATGGTTCCTCCAAAGAAAATCAAGAGATTGTATCCTGTGTCTCCCCCCAAAAAAGGTATATTGTCTACCCACAAACATATGTTGTGTCTCCCCAAAAAGTATGTTGAAGCTCTAACCCCCAGGACCCATAATGCAACCGTAAATGGAAATAGGCTTTTTAAAGATGTAATCAAATTAAAATGAGGTCATTAGGGTGGACCCTAATCCAACATGACTCACGTCTGGACACAGACACACAGAGAAGATGACCATGTGAGGACAGAGACAGAGACTGCAGTGACGCATTTACAAACAAGGAACAGCAAGACTGCTGGCAAACACCAGAGGGTAGAAGGGGTAAGAGATGATTCTTCCTGACAGGTTTCAAAGGAAGCATGGTCCTGCTGACACACTAATTTTAGATGTTTAGTCTCCAAAACTGTCAGTCAGTAAAGTTGTTTTCAGCCATCCATTGGAGAAAGAAAGGAATAAGAGAAAAAAGCTTAATCTGCAATGAGCACCTACTATATGCCCAGCTCTTATCACATTTGATCACTGCAACAAGACTACGAGGCAGATATTTGTGCCTATTTTATAAATAAAAAAGTGAGAAGGGTCAGGAAGTTAGTAATACACTGTTGTAGGCTGAATACTGGCCCACAAAATTAACAGGCGGTCTTAATCCCAGGAACCTTTAAATGTTACCTTATCTGGAAAGAGCTTCTTTGCATATGTGATTAGGAATTTTAAAAATGAGGAGATTGTCTTGGATTATCCAGGTTGGCCCTTAATGCAATCACAAGTGTCCTTATGAGGAAGGCAGAGAAAGACTATACCACATAGAGAAGAGGTGACACATAGGCATATGCAGAGATAGGAGTGATGCAGCCACAAGACAAAGAATGCCAGTAGCCACTAGAAGCTGGAAGAGGCAAAGAACATATTCTCCTTTAGAGCCTCCAAAAGTAGTGCATCCCTGCCATTACCTTGATTTCAGCCCAATAAAACTCATTTTGGACTTCCTGTCCACCCTAACCATTGCTTATTGTTTTAAGCCATCAAGTGTGTGGTAATTTGTTTCAGCAGCCATAGGAAACTAACACATACACCTAGTTGATAATTATTAGTGCTTTACTATGTCCTGGGCTCTGGGAAAAAAATGTTATGCAACAAACCTAAAAAGTGGGCAATATTATAATTTACATTTTACAGAAGGGGAAACTGAGGCACAAAAGAAAGATTGAATCAAGATCACACAGTTAGTGGGTTATGGCTACCAACTACACCGTTTGCTTGATACTATCCCAGTTTTAGCATTGAAAGTCCTTTTTTTCAAGAAATCTTTTCATCCCAAGCCAACCTGGATGTTTGATTACCCTATGAAGAAGTTTGAATCCAAGCAGTCTGATACAGAGATGGTTTTTTAAATGACTTCAGCCCATACCTTCCATTTCAAATCATTGTCATTTGCGTGTTAAGACATGACATGATTTGATTCACCCATAACTGGTGCAAAGCCTGTGCTTTGTTATTTTGTAGCACACTACATCTCTGACCCCACAACTCTAGGCATTTGTCAGAAGCTTCACTTTGCATTCATAGAATAGAAGCTACCCTTCCTTTATCTCCTAAGAAATATGGCAGCAAGATCTTCTTCCCCCACCCACCCGCTTTCTCAGGACCACTTCTCAAAGCAGGAGGGAGTTTTCATTCACCCAGGTGGTTCCAGGGAATAAGGACAAAATTAATGTTTCCCCATGGGCTCCTCTCCTGAAATAGGACATAGACCTTATTAAAATCTCTCAGTGAAGAGCCAGAAGGGACAGGTTAGCTAAGTCACCTGGTCTGTGCTACTGTGACTCAACCTCAGCACTTTATTTCAGAACAGGTCAATCTATAAGATCCGAATGCTCTTTATACACTATGGATTTCTTCTAAAAAAAGACCTTCTAATTCTATTGATATCCATTTTCTGATGGCTATTGCTCTTGTTAAAAAGTCCTATGACGCAGCTAAAGCCATCTTTAAATACATTACCAGTCATATTAGAAGAATAATTTCAGGTATTCTCTTATATTTCCTTAACCTTCCTGAGCTAAAAGCACTTTACTTTTTGGAGGTAAGAAAGAAAGAAAGAGAGAAGGAGAGAAAGAGAGAGAGAGAAAGAAAGAGAGAGAGAGAAAGAAAGAAAAAGAAAGAAAGAAAGAAAGAAAGAAAGAAAAAGAAAGAAGGAAAGAAAGAGCATTAAAGGCTGAATTTCTACTTTTGTAATTCAGTCCTTCTCCTCTCCCTGCCTTTCCCCTCCCAAAAAGCCTCCCTTATTCTTTATGGTTCAACCCAAATCTCATCTTCTCCAGGAAGACTTTCCAATCTTCTTTGTACACAAATAATGATAAAATTTTATAAGATTTTACTATGTGCCAAACACTGTTCTTTATAGGTAAATAAGAAGATAATCTTTGATTAAATAAGATCATAATCTTATTTATATGTTTTTACAAATACATTTAATGTATACAAATATTTAAACTTAGGGACACCTGGGTGGCTCAGTCAATTAAGTGTCTGCCTTCGGCTCAGGTCATGATCCCAGGGTCTTGGGATCGAGTCCCACATCGGACTCCTTGTTCCCCCTACTTGTGCTTGCACTCTCTCTCTGACAGATACATAAAATCTTTAAAAAAATAAATATTTTAGCTTACATATATGTATATTAGATGTAAGATATATATTATATACAAGATATATATTATTAGATATAAGATACATATACATCTTGTTTAATCTTCACAACCCCCCCATGAAGTTGGAAGTGTCCTAATTATCTTAATTCACAGATCAGAAAATTAAGTCACAGACAAATTAAATAATTTGCCCAAGGTTGCAGAACTAGGCAGAGTCAAAGCTCAAACCCAGATCTGTCTACAGGGAAAGTCTATGTCCCTAACTATAACTACCTCATGGTAATTCCCCAAACATTTACTTCTAGAAACACTCATTGAGTATGCTGTTCTATTGTGGTTTAGCATATGTTCCTGAGTATTGTTAGGTAATTTATGTGCATGTCTTGTTCAACCCAGGTATATCTAAAAACTCCTAGATTAAAGGAACTTTGCTCTATGCCTTTTTGACTATTCAGCACTTAGCATAGTGCCTTCCTGAATATGAACCTTGGCATTCATCCTAATCAAATATTATGACAGTATTTGTCTTAGAAGAAATGCAGGTATAGATTGATTATATACAGACAATGAGCATTTGATTTATAAGCACACAATGTTCTATTTACTTACATTATAATTATTGAAATATTTTGAGAGCTTACATTCGTTCATCATATGTTTGGCATTATTTATCAAACAAATATTTATCTACATTTCTCCTTAAAGATAATTTTATGAGCACTGAGTGAATGTAAAGATGAATCAGATGCAGATTTTTGCCTTAAAGGATTTTCAATCTATAAGGAAGCTAAGGCATGTACATAAATGATTAGGAAGTAAAATAAGTGAAGATTAGTTATGTAAGAGGGACAGATATTCTTATCTCTACTGCTATAACTTGTGTTACTTCAGTGATCTCTCTGCAATGAAAATCAGATCATCACATCCTAGTTTAGAACTTTTCAAATTTTTCTCAGTGCCAAGAGTATAAACTCCAATTTCCTCAGATGGCTCTAGAATTTCCTGCTACACTCACACATGCCCTCTATATTTATAGTCCTGGCTATGCCATGCACTTCACTTCTCCATGCTGTTCCCTTGATTTAGAATACTTTCCTCAATTCATCCTAAATGATTTTATTTAAACATCTCCTTCTCTGCGCTTTCTCAGACCTTAGCCATAAAAAATAGTTGATTGCTTCACTACTCTTTATACTCTATTGTAGTGCTCATTAACTGTTACATTCATTTCTTTATATAACAGATATCTCTAGTAGCCTATGTTATCTTTAGGGCAAGGACAGCATCCCCTAAAACAATGTCTGGCATGCTTAGTATTCATAAATATTTTGAACTAATTAATTATTTGTAAACTCAGAGTATGGTAGGATAACTTCTTAAAGGTTGATTCTTCTCCAACACAAAAACCAGTCAGTGCTGATATCACAGCAGCTGTGATACACAGAATAATGGCCCCCGAAAGTTGTCCATGTTCTAATCCCCATACCCTGTGAATATGTTATGTTGTATGGAAAAAGAGAATTAAGGTTGCAATAGAATTAAGGTACTGTTACTTTAATTCCTTAATTACCTTGTACCTAGTACCTTAATTACTTTAAAATAGGGAGATTATTCTGGATTATTAAAGTGGGTCCAGTCTAATCAAAGAAGGTATTAAAAGTAGAAGAAGGCAGAGGAGTGTCAGAGAGATAAAATGTGAGAAGGATTCAATCCTGCCTTGATGGTTTTGAAGATGGAGGAAAGAAAACATGAACCAAAGAATAAGGCAGGCTCTGGAATGTGGGAATAGCCCTCAGGTGACAGGCACAAGATGGTTTTTTAAATGACTTCAGCCCATATCCAATTCTACCAAAATCTCGATAGACAAAGGAAACAGAGCATCTCCTAGAGCCTCTGGAAAGGAACACAGCCTCCCAAAAAGTGAGATGTCCCCGGATTTCTGACCAATAGAACTGTAAGGTAACAAATTTGTTATTTTAAGCCACTAAGCTTGTGGTCCTTTGTTACAGCAGCATAGGAAACTAATATAGTATTCAATAAATGCTTGCCCTTTACATAAAAGGTTCAGCCAAATATAATGTGTTGCACGGGAGTTTGAAGGTACATGTGGTCCAGCCTCCTATCTCAGGGAAATTTTTCATTCAACTATGACTATTATCATGTATATCAAATGTCTAGGGATAAAGACAGCATTGCTTTCCTCCATAGGCAATTTCAGTGTTTTATCACCCGGATGATCAAGAAGTACCTCCCATGTCCAACAGAGCTCTCTCTTGCCATTGATTTAAGATTTTTTTCTCTTGACCATTTCCTTGTGGACATAGAGCATAACTGATCAACATTCCCGACAAAATGTCTTACAAATTCTCAAAGACAATAATCAAGTTTGCCCTTAGGGTTCTTCTCACCAGAGTTTAACTTTTTCTCAAATGACTTTTCGATTTGTATAATCATTTACTTCCCTTGTTTGGATTCCTTTTTAAATAATTAACATGAGATGCAATATAGTTGGTCAGTACTAAGGCTAGGCTAGAATTAGAAGAAAGATTCCTCATTCTCAAACCTCTTGTAGTGACAAAACCATGTCAACTTCAACAGCTATACTTATGTTATATGGAATTGCTCAGATTAGATAAATACTTGTTAAGTAATAATGCGTAGCTGCTTTCAATCTGTTTGGACTCAAGCCTATAAAATGCACATTGTTTTGTAAAATCTTGACAAGAGAATTGAAAAGGAGAGAGATAGAAAGCAACAAGAGAAAGAGATGAGAAATTACATTTAGAATGGAAAAACTTACTTTTATAAAAATGTATATCCTTCCTAAAAATTGTATAAAAATGTTCCTCTACCTGTATAAGGGCCAGCCTTCCTCAATCAAGGATTTGGCTTTTCTGCTTCCTTTTAAATCTCAGCAGCCTTTCAAAAAGTCAATATGCCTTAGTAATAATTCATAATCCTCTCTGTGTTGCTTTTATTGGCCAGTTGGAGCAGTCATATCTTGCTGTTGAGTTTTTAGGAAAAGTACTCAACAACAAAACAGGAACCACAAGTGCAGAGTTCTCAGAAGCCTTCTTGTTCTGCTGAGTAGTGTCACAGTGTGAGCCAAGCATAGCCAACAACTTCGACATAAGCAAAATCAGAGTTTTCCCTGGAAAAAACAGCTGGACACTTTCCTAATGTTCTTGTTGTGCCCTTAGTATAGAAAGATTGTGGGTCCTAAAAAATCATGCCATCTTCACATTGATCTAAGTCTACCGAATATAATCTGTGATCCTTGACCTCTAGAAAACCAAAGAGAATCTCTTCAATCTATATGCATGTCAAAATGCTTTTTGCAGGATGAATATATCAAATATCTTTTAGAAATGTGTACTTGTGATAGTTTTATGTGTTGATTTGTCTAGGCTACCGTACCCAACTATTTGATCGAACACTAATGTAGTTGTTTTCATGAAGCTATTTTGTAGCTAATTTTAACATCCATAATAAATTGGCTTTAAGTAAAGGACATTAGCCCCCCATAATGTGGGGGGCCTCATTCAATCAAATGAAAGGCTTTAAGGGGAAGATTAAGGTTCCCTGACGAAATTCTACCTCAAGACCCAACATCAACGCCTCTTCAAGAGTCAACAGCCTGACAGCCTGCCCCACAAATTTTGGACTTAACAGTCCCACACTCATGATACATGGCATCAATATTGCTTCATTTTCTCTGGAGAGCTCTAAGTGATACAATACTATTTTTCAATGTATGTAAATACTATTGGGGTTTAAATGCATAAATTGATTGTAAATATATTCCTATGTGGTGATATTTGTTATTATGTATTTTCACAATCAATAAATACTAAGATAAAACTAATACCAAATGAGATCTGTAACATTGACATTAATCAAGCGTTTTTATGCCAAGAAAATTTGGCAAGTATAAGATGATCAAAGACTTTGGAGACTAAATTTCACCAACTCTACAGTAGAATAGACCATATGTATGACTATGACTACAAAAGGTAGAGGAAAATGAGACCCTGAGGCTCAGAGTTCAAAATCACAGGCTGCTTTCAGGCAACTGCTGGGCTGGGAATTTCAGGAGCAGCCTTCAGAACCAAAGCAAGGCCCCCTTCCCTTACCTTAGCACTTATCACAGTACTGCAAGTGTCTGATCCCCTCAGTGGCTCCATGAGGCCAAGGACTACAATCTCCACTCCTACTAGTCATAGTAATAACTACCATATCTTGAGCACAACCTATGTGCCATGCTTCTTTATAGATTATGCAATGTACATATTATTCTCAAAACCCTGTGAGATAGGAGTTATCTGAAACACTTGTTTTATACATGAAAAAACTGGACCTTGGAGAAATAATTGTCCAGTGTCTTTAGTTTTAAGTTGACTAGCTAGCACTCATCACAATACTTAGTATTGTAGGTGCTCACTAAAAATTTAGAACATGAAGTAATACGGTGCTCTGAAGAGAATTTGATGCAAATCTGTATTTAGCAGTGAGTAAACTGAGGCCAAGACCGGCTAAGTGACTTGTTCCACAAAGCATAGCAAGTAAATGGCACATTCAAGACCAGAAGCCACCTTTCTTAACTATTAGGCCAGAATATCACAGAGTTGATGTTGTTGTTCCTAACAGCTGTGACTCCCCAGCTGGTCAGAGCTTGGGAAAAGCTATTTGCTAATCTTTTCCATTTATGCTCCCAAACCACCCTACCCAGGACAAATGCTGTCCCCCAACAAAAACTATCACTGATGATTTCTGTCTTCTCTTGATTAAAAACAAACATATAAACACTCTCCTAAACCATACAACTAGTAAGTTATTTATTTAAGCTCAGAAATCTTGCTTAAACGTCCCCAGTATGTTCAGTATTTGTGTAGAACATGGATAACTTCCCGTAAAGAACCTAGGAAGACCCCAAAAGTTGTGAGTGTTCCCTAGCCAGTGGTTCTATGAAGGGATGATACAAATATCTCTCAGGCTTTTAAATTCCTAAGTTAGGAACTATTTTTAGAAGTATTAATTGAGAAAGATATTTTTTGGTGAGAAAATTTTTCTAAAAATTTAAAGGGAAATGGCACAAATTATAAGCCCAGAGATGAATTCAAGATCCATATTGCTGGCATTTAGATGAATACATAGATTTGAAACCAAAAATACACATCTTAAGCATGTATGTAGAGAGAGAGTGCAACAGAATAAGAGAGACAAATTCAGAGCAAAACTCTCAAATTGAAAAAAAAAAGCATAGGATTCCAAACCCTCAGAAATTCTAGAATGAACAAATTTCCTGGCTACTAGAACCCCTGAGTTTTCCCAAGTATAAATGATCACATGAATAATGTGTCTTAGAGAAGTCTCTAAGCTGCGACCTGGATGGAACCATCAGAGGATCTCACTGATTGATAAGCAATTATCTGTAATAAAGGTAAATAAACTTCACTTTTCCAAGAGTAGAAAGGAAGAGCTATATGCTTCTTCCCTTCCAAGTTCTGATTCTTGGCCAGTAGAGACCATCTCTGTCTATACAGAAAAGTGAACATATAATATTACACCTCCTTTGATAGCCAAATACATTAAGCCTTATCTCCTGAAATCTTCTAGTGAAAGTGGAAATGCTTAACTACATCCTTAACCCACCATTATGAAAATTAACTTATGTGTCCACCCTATTCCAACCCCAGTGGTATTTTTTGGATTCTTTTAGTACTTCAAACATTCTCCCACATCAGGTTTTTTGGATTTTTTTTCACACTAGAATGGTTTCTTCTTATCTCTCAGGTCCATCTAAATGTACTCTTAGGAGTATATTGATCATACTGTCTAAAATAGTTCTTTTCACATGCTATTCCCTATTACAAACACATTTGTTTTCTTTATAGTTCTCAATGCAATTTGTACTTTTTTTTGTTTGTTTGCTTCTTTATTTCTATTTCCTTTTGTAGAGAGTAAACTCATTGAGGTCAGAAATCTTTATATCCCTAAGATCCGACTGAGTATCTAGCATATAATAGATGCTCGATAACTAAGGATCAAATTAATGTTCTATCTCACAAATATAAATGTGCAAAAATAAAACTTGTACATTTATGTGTGGTCTGCACTCTTGTAGGCCTGGTATATATCTGAAATATGTTTTTCCTTGTTCTTCTACACAGATAGCTAATAAGTTTTGGGCATTTTATCTAGAAGACACAGGGCAGTGTGTGTGTGTGTGTGTGTGTGTGTGTGTGTGTGTGATTTGTGCCTATAATTCAGCACCACAGAGAATTACAATTCTTGAGAGCCATCTTTGCTGACTTTCCAAATGCATGTGGCAAATTTTAATGCCAGGGCCCTTTCTAATCCTTGGTGCCTCCCATGTGGTATTAGGCATGCTTCCTCTGTGCTTTAAGAAATTCCTGGAGAGCATTTTCAAAAGCCAGTGATTCTCTAATAGTAATTACAGATTTGTATTCAGTCACCAATTCAAATACCAATTCTTAGTTATTTGCTAGTAACCAAAATCTCAGAACTGCCACATCAGCACTACTGTGTTACCCTTTTGCAACATTCCTTCTATAATCTCACATTCTCCATCAGGTGCATTTGTGAGGCATACAGTTTATTTCTCCTATCTTAGATCTTTTTTCTCTTTGAAAGTCAGTGAAATGCTTTTTTCAGATAATGCAATCTTCCACCAATACCCCAAAAGTGACTGAAACATACAGTCCAGCTAATTATATGCCCTTCCAAACTCAGCTTCAAACCTCTCAGCATTCTTCTGAATGATTTAAACTTATTTCTTTCAGTGCCACATTGTGACTCCCATCAGCAAAGGTTACTCATGTAGTCTCAAAACAGTAGGAAAGGAGCCATATTTGTCAAGAACTAGTGTACTACCCATATATCACATTAGCAAATTTTAAAAATTCCATTTGCAAGTAGAAAATCCTGTTGGTGAGATGTTCATAAAAGGATATTCTTGCTCATAGACATTTAAATTGAAAAATCAGAAGTGAAAAAAAGATTGTTTTTCCATTTCTAAACTTTGGAAAAGTAAAGCAATACTCTTGCTAAAGTCAATATTGGGTATCGTAAATCCAGTTTTGTATGTGATATAGCATGTAAAAGTATATAACAAAGTTAGAGGAAAATGTTGCCTATTAACAATGTAATCTTTAAAAATGCACCTTATAAGTAAACGGTAACATAGGAAAACTACAAACAAATTGATGTTATCATCTAGCACACAGCCATAGTGTCCTCTCTTTTCTGCCTTATTCAATTAGAAAAACAGTCTGAAAACTGCAAGTTGCTCTCTAAGGTCATCTCCACACCTACCATAGAAGATGGGCTGGCCACAGATCCTTGGACCCTTCACTTACTTTGCCTTGCCCCACCCCAACCCCTAGCAGAGAATGAGCATATTAGCATAAGAAGCCTTTAGAAGACAAACAAATATTATATAGAGAGAGAGTTTTGTCTTGGAATAAATAAGATTGCGAAATTCTGGAGCAAAGAAGTTTTGGAGCCTTGGTCTCAGAGAATAACTGGAACTTGTGGGCTTGGGGCAAAAGTAGTTGAGGCCAGGAGAGCTGGTAAGCCAGAGAGAAGGGAGTAGAAAATAAAGGAAGAGACTTTCAGGTGCCTTTTGACAAATAAATGCCTTGCCTTGTGCCTTACCTTCTGTGATTGACTGTGAATAATTACTGGCTTATTTCTGGTGATAAGGTGAGCCCACAAACCATGCCAGTCGTTGCAAGGTAGATACCAAAATTTATAAAATTAATAATTGGTGAATTATCGGGTGAATGCAACCAATGCATAAAGCCAGACACAGATGTAAATGTAAAAATTTTGGGCCAAGTGTTTTGTAGGCTTGGCTTAAATATTCCAGACCATTCATAGAATAGTTCACTGTAACTGTGTCAAATAACTCTAATAATCCCATCAACAGAAATAGGAGCAATGGAGTATTTTTACTTCATGGTTTCTATTCCTTCAATCAACCTGTCTCCCCTATATGTAAATCACTTGAGTGACTCTATTAGAATAGCATGACTGAATGGTCAAAAAAGATCAGCTTCTATTACTAGGCTTTGGTAGATATGGTCATAATCTAAGACCAAAGATTTTGTACATATTCATCATTAATTAAGATACACAACAAAAAAAAGATAAATAACAGATAATTCTATATAGAATCATCTATAACCAAATATGAAGAGAATCCAATACAGAGAAGGTAAAGATACATAAGACTAATCTAGATCAGCTCCTTAATCTGGTCAGCTTCATTACATAATTCCATTTTCTATTGTTTATGTAGACCAGGCTTAGTGTATAAATAAATAATAGCCTCTCCTTTTGATAAAAAAAAAAGTTTTATAACACTGAGAAAATTTATAAATTACAAGTTTTTGGTCCTTCAAACTGAGTCTCCTATTATTTGTCTATTTTCCTTAAGATGGCATTTTCCCATTTCTGAACATTACTGCTGCTGTAGGCCACCCGATAAAAATATTATTTCCTCCCTATAAATGTCTATTCTGATTTACTTTTATATTGTTTCTTTAACCCCGATTTAGTTTTATCCCATGGCAATGTTTTGAGCTGAAAAGGGTAACTTTACCTGGCATTATACCTGTAAGAATTACTGATGTGAAGATGTCACAGTTTTAAACCAAGTGCAGTGATGATTAAAAAAAAAGAATAAGAAGAAAAGAGTTAGTGTTACTGAAAAATACACCTTTCAAGCATCTAACCTGTAATGGATACTATTTTCCCAACATATTAGTAAGTATACAAATAATCTTTGAGAATTGAAATATTAAAATAGTATACTGTAATAAACGGTACAGCTTTGTGACCACAACATTTGTGGTTATTTTAATTACCAAAGTATGCTGTAAAAACAGTTGCATGATTTCTTTCTAGAACAAAGGCATTTGCTGAAATATCCTAGCCAGCAAGAAATGGTAACATTCAGCTGAAGGATGACCTTCAAGCAAGGGCTGACCTTCATGCACCAGACGTAAGCAACGGTCCCCCTGTTGCAGGAGAGTTCTGCACAGGCAAACTGGACCGGACTAAATGCCATGAATGGAATAATTCAATCAGAAAAGTTTTTCTTTTCTTATGAGTCTATCCCAACCACTATCACCAGGTATACTGTGAGGAAATGCTGGGGAATTACACAAATTTGCAACATTTAAATATCAGAAGGAAACTTTCCCTTTCCTGCAGCCCTTCCAAAAAGTTTACATGCCCACAGAGATCCCAAGGCAAACTGTCACAATCCAAACTTTGCCAAAAGGAAAAACTAGATGGTTATCTGTTTTCTAGCAGACCAAATTTCATGGGTTAGAGTTTGTCTAAGCAGAGCTAGGTAAGACCACTAAAAAGCTTGAAAGTCTCCCAGGAAATGATGAATATGATACCATAAGATAGGAAATATCATTTGGGTGACTACTGGCCTACAAAGCAACTTGCCTCCTTTTCCTGACAGTAACAGTTCCCAGTAAAACAAGGACCATTAGATGTAGGCCCCACCCACAGAAGCTTAAAAGAATAATCTCTGGCCTAGGGATTTGCAGGCAACACTTCCCCCTCCAAAATTTACATTTTAAATTCTCACACCACCCCACTCCTGGCCCCATCTCAGGTTAAAGTTTCCCTAGGAGCATAAAATACGGGAAGCAAAATGGATAGAGAATGCAAATTGCGCTACTGACTAGAGGGAATTTATAAAGTTCAATATCTATGATCCAACTTGTAAAATAATTATTTTTTTGGTTTAATAACAGAGCAGCTTCTCTGCAAACCACAAAGTTGGCACCTGAAAAATAGCTGATAATAAGCCCAGGCTGTAATGAATCTCATCCCTAGTGCTTGTGAATGCTCTTTATTTACTATTTCACATGGTGTGATGGAATCTGTTCATTACCATTTTATCCGGCGAGGTACTAAGAGGTTCTAAGAATGTGAAAAATGACTTGTAGATGTTTGCAGGTATCCTTCAAGTCTGTTTTAATATAAAACACCCCCATCTTTACTTTTGAAAATCTCCAACCAAAATGTGCAGAGAATGAAGTACTTTGAAAGTGTGGGACTCTCAAGGAATGACACAGACCTGTGTGGGGCATAACATTCAAGTTTAAGATAGTATCGGGGAAGTAAGAGCTTGGGAGCTGGAGAGAAAAGCACCAGAATAAAAGAGATAAATGCAAGAAAAGGCATACCAGACAGAAACTTTGCCCATTTCCAAATTTTGCTTACCATGATTATCTTGTACCCAGTAAAGCGGTATCTTTGTACAGATACCTTTTATTGACTGCAAATTTCAGACCACTGCTTATTATGACTTCTAATTCTATTAACTTATCTATTTTAAATCAATTTACTAGGTCTTGTGAATTAGTTTATAAATAGGATTTTGTGGACTAGTTTGGAAATTCAATCATCACTAGCTTGGTTACCTCTATAATAAATGGCCGTTTCAATTTTTAAAAGTTATTTAGAACACATTCTATTTAAAAGTCAAGGGGTTGGGGAGCACAGAGAATGGGAAGTCATTGTTTAATGGGTATAGAAGTTCAGTTTTGCAAGACATAAAAAGTTCTGGAGTTGGGTGGCAGTGATGGTTGCCCAATGCAAATATATTTAATATCACTGAACTACACACTTAAAATGTTTAAGATGGCAAATTTGATATTATGTGTATTTCATCACCATAATTTTTTTTAGAGTCAGGGGCTATTTTAGCATCTCTATGACTACAATAATTTGTACCTAATTAAAATCAAAGGAAAGTCATGGGGTGCCTGGGTGGCTCAGTCGGTTAAGCAGCTAACTCTTGGTTTCAGTTCAGGTCATGATCTCAGGGTCCTAAGGTCGAGCCCCTTATAGGCCCCCACTCAGTGGGGAGTCTGTTTCAGGATTCTCTCCCTCCTTCTGTCCCTCCCCCTACTCTCTCTCTCTCTCTCAAATAATAAATCTTAAAAAGAAAAGCAAAGTCCCTAAAGTTTACTCCATTTTACTATATCTGAAACTATAAAAGACACCAAAATTACATTAGATATGAACTACAAAAAAAATTCTGACATTACAAGAAAGATCATCATATATATTGCAGGTAATTTATTAATCTGGCAACACTTCTCTTTATCAACTACGATTTCCTTTGTTTGCTCAAAATGAAAACACAATATTCTTCAAAAACTAATGATGTAATGTATGGTGATTAACATAACATAATTGAAAAAAAAAGAAAACACAAGATTCTTAACTCCCTGGTTAGACTCAAAATAGTAAGGTTTTATATCTACCACTTAATCTGCATATTAATTAAACCATTAAATGCTATCTCGGTGCACACAGAAATTAGCTGTGCTTCTCTATCTCCTTTTCACTCAAAGGTTTCAATCCAAAATAAAAAATAATTTCCCTTTTTAAGAAAAGCCTAATAAGTGGCCAATAAAAACCAGAGTCTGGGATTTATAGATTAACTTTCTAAGATTTGCCTTTTTTTACTTTTTGGCTTATAAAGTTATTTATTCAAGGATTAATCATTCCTTTCCCAAAGGAGATTTTACAAATGAGTTTTTAGGGTTCTTTATCAAAAATTATTCTAATTTTTCCATAGCTCCTAAAAGACAGGTAGGAATTAATGTCTCCATCACACAGAACAGTAGAAGTGAATGGAAGAAACTGGGATGTTTCAAGCAGAATTAGAAGTTCAAATTCAGAGCGTGTTGGACTGCAGATAGAAGAGGAAACCAGTCCTATTACCCCCCTGGCTTTGAATCCTGGGCCATGGAATTGGAACCCCTTCTGCCCAAAGTAATTCTTCCTTTTCCATCATGTCACTGCTCTGAGAAAGCCTCCTTTGAGTTACGTGCCCCTCTTAAACATTCCATTTACTCTCTCTAGATCCCCTCTATGGCAATGAGCAGATGTGGTGACTCTCACAGTGGATCCAAGGAGGGAGGTTATGAGATGCAGACTGATCATTTATAAGGCTAGGTTCACAAATACGCACTGATTTACGAAATTTTCACTGAAAATTCCCACTGGACACAGAAGACTTAAATGGCTTTTAGAACAAACACCTCTGAGAATACTTGTCACTGGTTAAATATAGTTTGTCATTTAGACAAGTGAGGCAAAACCTTCAGTACCTTTTATTTCCCTCTCAAAATAGTTGTAAATTTAGGTTTAGAAATGGCATCAAAATGTTCTGGAATTCAGAAGAATATGTAGAAGAGCCTAGGTCAAGGATGCTTAGCTACAACTGAACATACGAGTAGAAGAAGGAATTAGTGCATTATCTGCCAAATCTTAAACACATTCATAGTGCATGTGTTTCTATATTTGAACATCTCAGGCATTAATGGACCAGGACGTGAAGACATATCTTGACAGGAAGCAAGAAAGAAAGATACAGAGAACACTCACAAAGCAATGCACATTTTCCTGTGACACCACACTAATGGCACTCCAACTGTACATAAAACACTTTTACAAGCAGATATCTTTCCAAGAAAATGAAAAGACATGCTTAATCTGTAGGAAAATAAAACTTCCTGGGGTGAGGTCTCAGACAATTGGTTTTAAAGGTTCCTTCTTTTTCAATTGTGGTATTTGGTATTTTGTTTTCACGAGGCACATGAAACACTTCAATTTAGCCCTTGGCCATCTTAAAACCTTATTTTAATTCCCATATGTCCTTAATAGGATTCTTGGAAAAGAGACATTCCTCCATTTTCATGAAATTTGACCCTGTCAAGGAGCTCAAGCCTCACATAGAAGGGAGTTCCTGGATCACTAAGAAAGTAACCACGGCACACAGATGGATGTCAACCAAGCTTGATGGTAACAAGGAGCCAAGGGTGTAAATTTAACAGGCACCAGATACCCTCTTTGAGATCTATGGTGGGACATGAAAGAAATGAGGTCATTATTACTCGTATGTTTCACGTCTTCTCTCCTCTAAAATGTTCAATACAGTCTCTCTCTACTTTACTCTTAACTCACATTACCTGAGGAAATACAAAAAACAACATCAGCAGAGAGCCACAAGGAAGGCTAACAACTTCCCTTCATCTGCAATCCATCAAATAGACTGTTGCGATTTCTATGGATAGGATCCTTCCATCTGCACCCTGATCCCAACCCTCTTCTCATCCTTCAGGATTTTGCTCCTGCAATATTCTGCCTTCTCTCACCATCACCTCTCCCCCTCCACCAGGATCACTCCTATTTTTGTAAGAGGCAGTGCCCTCTACTCTAAAAAGCATGGGCTCTGGAATATAGAGTGCTGAGATTGGAATCCTGGCCCCACCCTGTAGCAGCTGTATTCCTAACCCCTTTTGTGAGTTCATTTCATCTGTAAGGTGGTAGGTTCATGTGAAAATGGAGAATTAAGGAAGCTGATATTTGGGGAGCACTCAGTTTCAGGCACATGGTAAGTTATTTAAGTATGACCTATTTTTATTATTAACATAAAAATGTACTTCAATATTTTCCATATTTGAAAAAAAAAATCCTCTTTAGACACAAAGCCACGGCCCCATTTCACCAATCTTCTTTCTAGTGAACCCTTCAAAATTGAAACACATTTTCTCATATCTCCACTTCCTCACTTCCCACTCTTCCCAATAAACCCCACCCCGCCCACACACACAGGACTCCACTGAGTCAGCTCTCAATTAATGTCATTAGTGGCTTTCATATAGCCAAGTGAATGAGACCTTGGCCAGCAAAAGCAGAACCCAGAGTCCGACATAGACTATAAGCACCCAAAACTCACCCAAGTCTTGGGACGGCACATGAGACTAAGATGTAAGATGATAAAACTGTGCTAATTTCATCTTACCAAAAAGGATAGAGTGATTTCAACTAATACCTAGGTTACATTAATATCTACATAAAGAGAATATCCCCTAGGATCACACAAAACTCACTTTGACAGTTAGACCTGAAGCCCATTAAATTAATAGCTCTCACGCACTGTCACAGGACCTTATTCCTCCTCTGTGCAGTAGAGCTGTGAAGATCCCTAGAGTGGGGCCATCACAGATGGTCTGCCACATGCTTTGCATTTCTCTCTGCCTTCCTGCTGCCCCTCGGCAGTCTCACAGTCTTCTCTAAACTTTATTCTGCTGGTCTCTGCTGATGGTGCCTGCATTACACTTTACTGTCTAAGGTGAATTTATCAAGCAAATTGGGACACTACTGAGAGTCAAAGGACATTGCCTTAGGTCAAGTCCCCAAAACAAACCCGCCGAGACAAGCATTTATGTACATGTGACTTACCGAGGGAAAGCTCTCCAGGGTAAAATTGTAAGGGAGTGAGGCAAGTGGAATAGGAAAAGGGGAAAGAACTAAGCAAGTGGTCTCAGCCTGGTCCTGGTATGATCCACAGGAAACTCTGAGGCATAAAGTGCTCTACAAATTTACCTCCCTCTTGAGCTAAGGGAAGGACCCTTTGCATCTATTTTGTCAACCACTGACTGTGAATCACTCACTCCTGGAAGACCTCTCCACCCCTTTAATTGAGAGCACTTGTGTGTGGGTGTGTGTGGGTGTGGGTGTGTGTGTGTGGGTGTGTGTCGGGCAGGGAGGGCTGAGCTGGTGTCAGCTATAAGCCATTAGCCATCCACACTCACAGCAGTTGGGATGCGGGTGCACCAGCCTGTAAAAGCATCTCAATGAGTCCCTAGCGGGACTCACTATAGGAGCATCATTAATGATTATGCCAGGACCATTTCAAGCAAACCAGGACATTTGGTCACCCTATTGATGTTTCTTACACCGCCAGCCATGCTGTAGTACTGCTCTGCTTTGACCTCCCATGGGCCCTACAGTTATTAAGGATTGCTATCATAGCCACCTAGTACCACCACATGGCCTTTCTCGGGCTGCAGCTCCGTACTACTGCTACCAGCCTACACTCTTCACACAGACCACTCCATGGGCTGCAAGCTACCTCTGCTGCACCAGCAGAAACTGGAATGTGGCTTGAAAACATTGGCCTTTATGACCTGTCTTTGGGTCTCTGCCCATGAGTCCCTTTGGCCTATGGCTCTTGGAGATTTTTACCATCAGAGTCCTTCTCTTAATCTTTGATGACTTTTGCTCTTCTAACAGAAGGAAAGCCTTCTTTTTCTTAAATCTTATTCTTTTAACAAGGACCCACAGTGGTATTATTTAGGTTTGGTAACAGCGTATCCAAATTTAACTGGAATAGTCAGGAATATGCATTTTGTCCCAGAGTAATTATAAGTAACATCTCCTTTGACTCTCAACATTGTCCTCTTTGGGATAACAAATTATAATTTCACCCTGTTGAGAATCTTGGTTTTCAATATTCAGACCTCATCTGCAGAGGTTCTGCAAAATGAACTTCTTCTGATCTCTACATAGGAACCGCAAGGGGACCTTGGGCAGAGTGAGTTCAAATGCAGCCTCTCCCTTACTTACAATCACCGACCCCCTGTACTTCAGGCCAGGTCACCAAATTTGGTCATGAGATTCCTTGTCCCTTAGCAAATTCTCTCAAGGATCTTGTAGCACTCTTTGTAGTTTACATTATCTGTGCCCCCTCCCAAGATCAGCAGATACTCAAACGTATTTCTGATCCTTAAGTGTAGACAAGTTATTTACTAGGAGGCTCAAAGTCTTTTACAAATAAATGCATAAAACTTGAACTAGGTAACAGGATGTGTTGCCTAACTCCAAATAGAAGTTAAAATTGAGCTTCCACTCTGAACTGACAGACTCTTAGATACAAAAGGACATTGTGAAGTGTGGAGATTTATTACTTTGCCTATGTTTATTTACATCTGAACATTATGATCCTAAAGTTAGCTTGAAGAAATGGCTCTTAGATAAAAGAGCATCCCTTGTGGTATCTGAATGGATATCAGTTTCTTTCCATTTTCTTGTAAAAAGCTCAGAGGGTTATCTGGAATTCACTTCACATCACTGCGTACAAATATGCTAATACCCTGCATAATTACTTAGCCTCATTTGTACATGAATGGTCACATACAATAGATGTTCTGAGTCAGAGAGTTAAAGTCAATATGAATTTAAATATCTGAGAACAGAATTAAGTCCAGCAATTCTTATTATATAATAGTCTCATTTATTTAGTTCCCACATCTTAAACAATTATTTAAAGCAGAGTGATAAGAATGAAGAGAACTTGAATACAAGATTTGTTTACAGGTGAGACCATTATCTCCTGTAAAAGGTAGTAACCTGTAAAGAAAATAATCATACATTATATACATATTGATATATCAAATAAACCCCAATATTTCTGAATATGTATGCTTACAGTATATCTTTCACTTAAGAAATCTGCAAATTAAAATTCACTGCTATTGAAGATATGTCTGTGTGATCACTAAGTTATAACCAGTATGTCCTGACAGTCAGCAAAAAACCTGGAAATTAGCACATATGGAAGTTATTGCCTATGGTTAAATTATAAAGAATGTTAGGTACACTATAAAATGTTATGTACTTAGTTTCTGATAGCCCTTAATAAAATGAACTCTACTGCTGAGATTTATTAACTCCATTCAGCCTGGACAGTCGTTCAGCTCAAACTTTAAAAGCTTTCAAAATGTTTAGTACCAGCTGGTTTTAATATAAGTAACAAAGTGATCATAAAAAAACACTGAATAGTTGGATTTCGGGAACTTACCAATCTTGCCTTAATTTTTAATGGCCTTATTAGAGCCATTAAATCTATGACCTGGTAGCTAAAGATGGAGTTATCTCTGAAGGGTGTGGATATACCCACTATCAATCTTCCCAGGTAGAGTTAATCCTGCGGTAGGTTATTAGGCAAGAATTTGAACTGATGATGGAGAAGAGACTTTTTCCTGGGACTTAGAGCCAAAGGACTCTTAATTAACCAGGATCCCCTAAGGAAGCAGAACCAACAGGAAAATACACACACACAAACAAACACACACACACACACGAATGAGGAGATTTATTATAGGAGGTTGAGCAGTCCCATGACTTGCCCTCTGCAAGCTAAAGAACCAAGAGAGCGGGTGGTATAATTTAGTCTGAGTCCAAAGGCCTGTGAACTAGGAAAGCCAATTGTCTAACTCCCAGTTTGAGGCCAAAGTCCTGAGAAGGAGCTGGGATGTGGGGCAGAGTGCAGCTAATGTAAATCCCAAGGTCCTAAGGTCTAAGAACAAGGAGCTCCAATGTCCAAGGGCAGGGGAAGATGGATGCCTCAGCCTAAGAAGAGAAAAAATTGCTCTCCCTCCACCTCTTTGTTCTATGGGGTTCTGAACGGATTGGATGATGCCCGCCCACATTGGTAAGGGTGAATCTCCCCCCTTTACTCAGTGTACTGATTCAAACACTAATCTCTTCCAGAAACATACCCAGAAATAAAATTTTACCAGCTATTTGGGCATCCCTTAGTCAAGTTGACACATAAAATTAACCATTACAGACTTCAAAGAGTGGAAAGGCCTGGAGTGATTCCTGGAGTGGGGTGACATTCTCCTGGCCATGTGGAGGTTGTGTGGAAATGAGTGGAGGCTGCGAGTTTCTACTCTTTGCCAGCAGCAGGACAGCAGGGACACTGCCCTTGGCAGTCAACACAGGGCAGTACAGGGCCTAGTTTCCAGAGCAGCCCACCATCTGAAGCAGTAAGTAAGAGCAGCCAAGATTGACCTTGGGGCAGGTTAGTGAGTAGTGCTCCATCTGAGATGGGAATGGGAGAAGAGGTGACATCAGTAGCACAGATAGCTTTGCCCAGAATTCATAATTCACAAGCATCTTCAGTAACAGGTATAGCAGGCTGGTGGCAAGAAAAGAGGCCACGAGTCAAAGAATCTGAGGATCTTGTTTTGGTGTTAGTACCTTAGGAAACTTCCCAGGAATCCATGAAATCTCTTAGGGAGTAATTTCTGACAAGGCAGTGCATAGCACCTTATATTATTATGATCTGACTAAATAAAGAAGTGTAACTTGTTTTGTAGTCCTAGAGTGGAGAGAACAAGGATAGGTGGGATATATAGATAAATAATCAGTGTATTTTTTTTTCAAAGATTTTTATTTATTTATTTGACAGAGAGAGAGAGAGAGACAGTGAGAGAGGGAACACAAGCAGGCGGAGTGGGAGAGGGAGAAGCAGGCTCCCCGCAGAGCAGGGAGCCCGTTGCGGGGCTCGATCCCAGGACCCCGGGACCATGACCTGAGCTGAAGGCAGTCGCTTAACCAACTGAGCCACCCAGGCGCCCCAATCAGTGTATTTCTGATTGAGATCTAGTTGGTTAGTTTTTCTACATCGTCAACACTTTGAAAGACAGTTCTGGAGAATCAGAAAAATCGGTGACACGTTTTTAGTTTCTCACTGGAGAATGAAAACTTGAGAACATGATGCCAAAGGTAAGTTTCTAGAAAATCAGTTGAACCAAAATTAAGACCAAAAAAAATTAAAAGTGACTATAAAATTGACTTTTATTGTCAAGATTTTCTAATTATGTTTATCAGGACACTCAACTTCCAGTTGAAAAATCTTTTGTAACTCTGTTTCCACAGGGTTTTCTCATTTTAGAGCTAAAATAATGATTTTTCTTTGGTCACTGTGCTTCAAGTGATAGACCCTCGAATATTTCTTGTTTTGATTTGAAGTAAAATTTCCAGCATTTATAAAGTATTGCACTTTACAACATGTTCTCTCATAACTATTTTACTTCACCTTACAATTATGGTGATATAATTACTCTGTGATCATTTCATTGTTATTACCATTATTCTTAGAACCATTCTTATTTTTTCATATAAAAAGGGTCAAAAAAATTAAGATTTTCCCAAGATTATCAAAGTAATGAAGTTTAGAGACCAACTATTCATGTCATAAAACTTTACTTCAATTTATAAAGGCCTCCAGAGTGTTGTTTTTATGTATAGGGAACTAAATATATTAAAGCTTCCCAAAACTTATTATAGGCCACATTTTGGGACACATGTTTACAGAAAATAAGGACATCTGTGTCTGCATAGTTCTATTTGAAAATGTCTTTTAAGTAATAAAACTCTATTTATGAATATTTAGGGGAAAAAGCATGGATTTGTCATATGAACTTTAACTGCATCTGCCTGATTGTTTATGACAACAAGAGTAATTTTTGATCAAATTTAGATAAACTTTGTCTAAATTGCAAAAAAATAAAATAAAATTGAAAGTAGATTCTAGTTAAGCTGGAGTTCTGCATGCAAAACAAAATGGAGAATTGGAGCAAAAGAGAGAACATTTTAAACCCTGAATTTTATTTGAAATTTTACCAAAATTTATCTCAAAATTGTGGTTAAAGTGATTTTTAAAGTTTTGTTTTCACGTTAATATTTTGTTAAGTCGTTCAACAAAGACTTACTGAATACTAACCATGCTGTAAACAATGCCTTTTCTCCATTAGTGGAGAAAACAGTAGAAACCAAAAGAATAAAAATATGATATAATAACCAGAAATTTCATGGAAAGGACCATGAAGGGAAAGAAAGCAGTGAAAGAAGGTGAAGAATAATGGAACAAGGGGGTAGGGCAGCAGGTGCTATTAGATATAGGGCGATCCAGTAGGCCCTTCTGTAAGGAAGTGATATTTGAGAAAACACAGTGATTTAAAAAGAAGAGTGTTTGAGGCAGAGGGAAAATACCTTAATATAAAAATTAACTTGGTGTATTCAAAAAATACCAAGAAGGCCAGTGTGAACAAGGTGGAGTAAGTGACACAGAGCAACAAATGAAGCTGGAGGGCTTGCTTGGACATATAATACGGAACTTGTAGAGCATTCAGAGCATAATGTTTAGCCACTGAAGAGCTCTGAGCAGGGATGAGGGATGAAGTGAACCATGCTTGTTTCTTCTGAATTCTTTGAAATTGAATTAAAAATTTACATAAAGCAAAATGAGAACATCTGAAGTATACAGATCAATGACTTTTTACAAAAATATACACCATGTAACCACCAGGCAGATTCATGCTTTTAAAAGATCACTGTAGGGAGTGACAGGGAAATTAAAGCAAAAGAAAAGAACATGGAGACTAGTTAGGAAGAAATGACTATAGTTTATGTAAAAGAGATAATGCACAATTAAACTAGGATGGTAAATCCTCTGTGGAAGAATTCTCTGTGGGGCAGTTGTTAGGGGCTGAATTGTGTCCCCCCTCCCCAAAAAAATCATTTGTTAATGTCCTAACCCCTGCACCTCAGAATGTGACTGTATTTGAAGATGATCACTGTAAGATAAGGAGAGAGACCTCAGAAGAAACCAGCCTGCCAACGCCTTCATCTTGGGCTTTTAGCCTCTAGAATTGTGAGAAAATAAATTTCTGTTGTTTAAACTACCCAGTCCTGGGTATTTTGTTGTGGCAGCCCTAACAAATGAATACAGGCAGCATAAAGATTAATGGTCCCTCTCTGAACAATCCAGAGATGAGGAAGGGAAATATCATTCTCCCAACCAGACATTCGCATATTACCTGCCTTCTCTTTTATCTATAAGATATTGTCGTACCCTTGAAACCAAGTTTTAAGGTATACAAATGTGTACCCAGACTTATTATTGAGTTTAAAGTTAAAAGACTCTATAAGAATTTTATTACCTAATCCTTAGGGCTAACCACTAGAAAAGATGAGCAAATTTTAAAAATACGAGTACTGTATGAAATCCTGGGAGATGATTCCTAGTCTTAGTTTTAGAAATGAAAGAGATACAATGAGAAACCAGTATGTTTAGCAAAGACCACTAACTTTTTTCCAATATCCATTCTCCCCTACTTCCTCTCCCAAGTACTAACTCAAGTAAGTTTTAACTAGAATACATAGTCTCCCTTGTATCATGTGATTAAGTTTTGACCAATAAGATATGCAAAAGGTCTTCCAAGATGTGTCCTTAAAGAGAGCTGCACACACTTTCAACCCTGTCCTCTTTCTTAGTCTGGAATGTGGACATGATCCTTGCAGATTCAGCAGTATTTGGCAGAATGTAACTTGCTGAGAATGGCAGAGCAACAAGAAAGATGCATGGTCCTTGATGCCATGAAATGATCTAATGGTCCTAGAAATAAACGTGTCTTGTTTGTCACCATTATTTTTGGTGGGTTTTTTTTTTTTTTTACTCATAATCAAATCATCTTAACTATGTATCTCCAAAGGCACATTTTTGATAGTATAAACACATGCAATACAATGAAGGATGTTTTGTTTTTCAATACTCATTTCAATAAAATTCGGACTTTGAATTTGGATATGCACAGTAGTACAACTTGTGCATTACGCAACTCCATTGGACCTTATTCACATAGGGATCCAGGGTATGGCACCCCTGGCATTGTACAGTGACCTGGAGTCTGATGATGTTTATTTAACACTAAAACCTCTTTTACTTCCCATAAGGATAAAAATTGCACTTTCAGAAACTACTGTTTAGAAAAAAATAAACATGTCTATAATAAATTAACTGCATTTTTTATTAATCACATGGCATCTATTTACTCTTGAAATATCATAATGCATGTGTATAACACTATTCAGTCTACAAATTCTGCTTTGGATACATGTGGACTATGAATCAGAGAGACATAGGTTTCAGTTTCTTTTCCATTACTTATCCTTACTAAGAATTAGGGCCTCTGTGACCCTTGATATTTAAAATGTGGATTCTGATAGTTGGGAGGATCAAATCAGATTCATGTATAAAGCACTCAATATAGAAACTGTCAGACAGTAAGTACCCAGTACCTGCCAGACATTACTGGGTATTCAACAATGTTAGTGATCCAGTGAATGATAATACCAACAGTCTCTGACTTACGATTCGATGGATGATTTTTCGACTTTACAATGCTGTAAAAGCAACACACATTCAGTAGAAACCATACTTTGAATTTTGAATGTGGATCTTTTCCCACACTGGTGCTATGCTGTACACTCACGATGCTGGGCAACTGCAGCTCCCTCTCCATCACGTGATCATGAGCGTAAACAACTGATACACTTGCAACCATTCTGTACTCAGACAACCATTCCACTTTTCACCTTCAGTACAGTTTTCCATAAATTCAACGCCTCATTATACAATAGGCTTTGTGTGAGATGATTTTGCCCAACTGTAGGCTAATGTAAGTGTTCTGAGCACAATTAAATGGGCTAGGTTAAGCCATGATGTTGGGTAGGTTAGGTAATAGTATTAAATGCATTTTCCACTTAGGTTTTCAATTTATGATAGGTTTACCGAGACGTAACCCCATTGTAAATCAAGGGAGCTCTGTAGTCCTTCTTCATTTTGCAGATGAATACACTGAAACTGAGACAATCTGAGTTATGACCCCAGGTGTCTCTTCCACTTTTGCCAACTAACTGCTAAATCCGTGCTCTCCCCCCTCAGTGTCACAGGGAAACAGACTCTAGCAGTGAGGCTGCCCATCCAAAGTAGCTGCTATAACAAAATTATTGCCTTTATTATCTCTTAAACTTTGCCTTTCAAGTGCCTGCTTTATTTAGCAAGACTTGTATGCTTTTAAGCAAATAATAACGTCGATAACAAATGCAGAAATAATGTGTTTATACTGAAAGCCTAATCTTTTAAAACAAATTACCTCAGATCAACAATTATTTTCAACAATTTCCCAAGACTTGAACAGGTTTTAAATTGGAAAACTTTTTCTGTACAGACATTGCACTGCTACCTCACCAGAATGCTTCAGAATTTTTTTGCAGCAAGTAAAATGCTCACAAATTATCATCTCAACTTAGTTAGGGCCTTACACAGTAAGGAAGTATTTCCTTAACAGAGGAAAAGATTGAGAGTTTCAGGGGTCAGATTTCTTCAACACTTAGCCAAGGTGACAGATAGGGCTGGGAAGAACTAAATGTTGACTAGAAATCATTATTCTTGATTTGGGTTCTTAGAAATCATGACCAAGTTTGGATATATGCAAAATATTAAAATAAGTAGCTTCATGACTACCAAACCCTAGATGTATACCTTGATGATTCTACCCATGTCATTTTCCACATTCTCAGACCCTGAATATATAGTCACAAACATCCAAATCTTAATTTTTGGACCAGAAATTAATTTCAGTTAAATATACTCAGTATAAATCATCATCTTACTTTCTTAGTTGAGTCCACCCTTACATAAAGTATATGCTCAGTGAATGGTTTGTCAAGTGAGTGAAAAACTGAAATTCAAGTTTTGTTTATTGTAAGTAGGCTCCACACCAAGCATAGAACCCAACATGGGGCTTGAACTCATGACCTTGAAATCAAGACCTGAGCTGAGATCAAGAGTCAGATGCTTAACTGACGACTGAGCCACCCAGACTGCCTGAAATTCAAATATTTCTTAATGGGGGAACTTACTCTCCTACATAAAACAAAATATCTTGATTTTGATTTTTTGTTTATTTTTGTTATTTTATTTTAATTCCAGTGTAGTTAACATAGTGTTACATTAGTTTCAGGTGTACAATATAATGATTCAGCAATTCCATATATCACTAAGTACTCATTAGTGTACTCTTAATCCCCATCACCTATTTCATCCATCCCCCCACCCATCTCCCCTCTGGTAACCATCTGTTTGTTCTCTATAGTTAAGCGTCTGTTTTCTGGTTTGTCTTTTTTTCCTTTGTTCATTTGTTTTGTTTCTTAAATTCCAAATGAGTGAAAAAAATCATAGGGTATTTGTCTTTCTCTGATTTATTTTGCTAGTGTTATATTCTCTAGATCCATCCATGTTGCAAATGGCAAGATTTCATTCTTTTTTTATGGATGAATAATATTCCCTTGTGTGCATGCATATACATACACACACCACATCTTCTTTATCCCTTCATCTATCGATGGACATGGGGGGCTTCCATATTTTGGCTATTATAAATAATGCTGTAATAAACATAGTAGTGTACATATGTACATATACATATACATATGTTTTCATATTCTTTGGGAAAATACGCAGTAGTGTGATTACTGGATCATATGGTAGACCTATTTTTAACTTTTTGAAGAACTTCCATACTGTTTTCCACAGTGGCTGCACCAGTTTGCATTCCCAACAACAGTGCCGGGGGTTCCTTTTCCTCCACATCTTCACCAACACTTGTTGTTTCTTGTCTTCTTAATTTTAGCCAGTCTAACAGGTGTGA
This sequence comes from Leptonychotes weddellii, assembly GCF_054177405.1. Lineage (NCBI taxonomy): Eukaryota > Metazoa > Chordata > Mammalia > Carnivora > Phocidae > Leptonychotes > Leptonychotes weddellii. The sequence goes on from NC_138369.1 coordinate 148,525,852, forward strand.
GGTGATATCCCATTGTGGCTTATTTTTTTAAAGCAATCAAATAGTACCTAAGGGTATGTGGTGAAAAGAAACTTTCATAGTCATCCCTACACCTTTCCACATATCAGAGACAATCATGTTTAGCCACTTCTGGCTGTGTTTTCCTGTCCTCAATAATTGTACTATTAATATGTTAACTTTCAGCTTATTACCTTTGGACCTTGTCTACTAACTTCCTGTTATGGTAGAGGAGGCTTGAACTCTCTTCCCTCCCACCCCCCTTCCTCCACCTTAGTACAGTGATCTCTGCAACCTCAAACAACATCTTTAAATTCTGCCTTTTGTTCATCAATTATAGAAGGTCTCTCCGGATGCCCTCTTCTGTCCAATCTAATATCTTCCCTCATTCCCTTCCACCTCCCTTCCTCCATCAACTATAACGTTACACTGGCATTTACTTTTTCTCTTGTAATCATTTAAAATGTTTTTGTATAATTTATCTGTTAGTGTATTTAAAAGTTGAGTACCAGGAAACTAGGTTTCCATTAGTATGACTATGTAGCTATTTTTTCCTAAAGCTTCAAGCAGTATACAAACATTACATTTCCTTCTGTATAGGTCAATACCTTGGGCTCCCAGGTCTCTCCTGTACAGTTCAAATAAGAGTTTTATTGCTTTTGCTTTAAGTTTCAATGGATTTTTCTTTTTGTAATTTACCAACGGTATTTATCAGAACCTTGAGTTCTTCTAAGCTCTAGTTCATTCTATCACTTATGTCAAAGCCCCTTTATCTCAGACATCTCCCTCCTAGAATCTACTAAAAGGTTTATAGTGAATATTAATGAAAACATGAAGAGAGATTAGCACCATATCTGACACTACTAGTTAACCATCAGTGTTATTATTTATATTATTAATATAATAGCATTATTAGTAGTACAATAATGCTATTAAATTCTCAGCGGACAGAAGGTACATTAAAGCTCATTTTTCTCATTTACTATTATATCTGTTACCTGGCACAGCCTAGTTGATAAATAAATAATTGGTGCATATTTTGTAATGATCTTTAAGAATTTTTTAAAGTTGCTTAGTTGTCTAAATATTTAACATTGCACATAATCAGCAGGATCTTTAGTATAATAAAACTGCAAATGAATTATTTTTTAAATTTATCTATATTTTTGAAAATCACGGGAAAATAGATTTCAATGTGCTCTAAAATTTTTAATGTATCTGCTCAAACTAACTCATCC
>NC_138369.1:148527186-148561482 GCF_054177405.1 Leptonychotes weddellii
CCCCCTTCATTTTTCCCTTCCTGCTATCTTCCATAGTTTTTCAGAGTAATTTCAGTATGTGGGCTTTTAAAATGTTTAAATATCAATTTTCAAGGAAGTGAATAAAAAAATATTTTATGATAGTCACAACTGTTACAACTTTTAATTAATAATTAAACTAACTAATAATTGTAGATTGTAGTTGTAAGAAGTAATATAGGGAGCTCCATTAAGCCCTTTGCCAGTTTCCCCAATGGTAACATCTTGCATAACTCCATTGTGATATCACAATCAGGAAATTGACACCCATACAATCTGCTGAACTTACTCCAATTTCGCTGGTTCTAAATGCACTCCTGAGTTTGTGTGCGTGCACATAGTTTATCATTATGTGCAGAGTCTTGTAACCATCACCAGAGGCAAGATAGAAAGCGTAACCATCACTTGCTATTGTTTTTTAACTTTAGATTTTTTTATCACTAAGATTTAAAAGAAAAAATTGAGTTTCCTAGAAGCTTTCCTGTCTTTTACAGATAAGATCCAACCAATCCCAAACATGGCTGTAAGTATTCTTGGTTTCCCTCAAATGTTGGTAAAATACATCTTTCTAATTCAACCAGAATTTGTCAGCAACTCTGAAAACTCCAATGAGCTTTGGGGGAAAATATCTGACAAGGATATTTCTAGCTTTTGATCTTTTCTTTAATGAGATACTGGAATAGCTGTCTTAACATGAAATGTATTCCGTTGCCTTACTCTTTCATGTAACCTTTTGAGTGAGCACCAGGTATCCCTCCCATACTCCTCAGATTATCCTCACCCCAAGGCAAGCAAAACTGAAAGAGAAATTAAAGAAACATCATGATGGTGCTGGTCTGCATGAAAACACCCTGATTATCTTTTTCTAATCAGATGGGAGTAATTTTCTTGCTCTCCAACTGACTAATTTTCTCCACTCTCCCCCCTCCCCCCAATCAGGTATCGAGCTGTTAAATGTTTACAGATTAATTTGCATGAAATGGTCCCTTAGCAACAATCACTCACAGGATCAAATTCCTTTGCTCTTAGATTCAGACTTTTTTTTTCTGATGATACACCTGTTTTTTAAATAAAGATTTAAAGTTGAAAATAAAACTCAAATCCCAGAATGCAGCCTACATAAGCCCATAGCTTTTAAAATCAATTTAAAAGACCATGGCTTTTAGACTGATGTAAAGTGTTTTCAAGCCCCAGAATATTTTTATGTGTTTTAGATCACATCTATACACAAGAAAAATTTATATCAGGCTGATTAGTTTAAAGATTTTATTTATTTATTGGAGAGAGAATGAGTGAGAGAGAGCAGGAGAGGGGGGAGGGTCAGAGGGAGAAGCAGACTCCCTGCTAAGCAGGGAGCCTGATGTGGGACTCGATCCTGGGACTCCAGGATCACGACCTGAGCCGAAGGCAGTCGCTTAACCAACTGAGCCACCCAGGCGCCCAGGCTGATTAGTTTAAAAATGCAGTTTCAGTCTGCTGTCGAAGTCAAGTCAATAGGTCACCAGACTTTGCTCTCTACCTCTCTACAACTCTGACTTCTATGCCCTGTAAGCTGAAGTAATTGATGCCAAGAGTGATAAGGAATGGCAATAATGAAAGGTTCATGGTGTAACAAGACTGGCCTTTTTTTGGCATTGATTGATTTGATGATTTTGTCAAATCAAAAACAGTTTAAAGAATTAGCTTCCAATTCTGTCAAATGATTATTACCTTGCTAACTTGATTTATCAGTTGGTTTTAGTCCCAAATTATAGCCGGTTGAGAGGTTGTAGAGGATTCTAATGCAAAGGTAAACCGCGACTTCCCATATACAGAAGAGGGCAAACTATGGACCATTTTTCTTATTAAGGAAGAGACGACTGGAGGTGGGAGGTGGCAGAGATTCCCAAACTGTCCTCTTCTCCAACCAGGGAGGCAGTGGCTTTTCAGCTGTAGAATCTGTGAAACGGGGCAGTAAATCCCCAACTACCAGGTCTTTGCCACAGTTTTGTTGCTGTTGTTCTACCTGGTTCTCAGAAAGCTCAAGGTTAAAGGAAAACTGTTTTTCAATTATTTAGTTGCAGAAATCTGGTGTCAGGACCTTAGTGACCTAAGCTGTTATGCCTTCACCAACCCAAAGGGCGAGACTTTACCTAGATCAACTGTGTTATCGCAACACCGCAAGTTGCTCTAGGCAACTGAAGGGAGGGAGTATTAAACCTGGATTATTCAACATCATCATACCAGTCATCCTGGATGTTTGCAATGGACTTGGGACTTCCCCAGACCCTTTGTCAGATAGGCAGAAAAAGATTACCATCACCATTTTACAGATCATCAATATAATATTTGTATTGGGGTCCTCCAGCAAACAGAACCCATAGGATACATCTATCTAAACAGATATAGATAGATAGAGAAGACAGAGACAGAGACAGAAAAAAAGGGAGAAAGGGAGGGAGAGAATGAGAAAATGAGTAAGGAGGTCCGGGATAACTGATGGTTTAGTTTTAGTCCAAGCCCAAAGACCTGAGAACCAAGAGAGCCAATGATATAGTTCCAAACCAAAGCCTGACATGCTTGAGACCCAGGAAGAACAGATATTTCAGTTTGGGCCCAAAGGCAGGAAAAAGAGGATATCCCAGTTAAAAGGCAGTCAGGTAGTGGGAATCCTCATTCACTCTGGGGTGGGGAGGGGGTCAGCGTTTTTGTTCTATTCAGGCTTTTGACTGATTGGATGGGGCCCAGCTGCATTAGGGAGGGTAATCTGCTTTTCTCAGTCTACTGATTTAATCTCATCCCAAAACACACAGAATAACGTTTGACCAAATATTTGGATACCCATAGTCCAGTCAAAGTCAACACAAAAAAATAACCATCACAATGTGTCAACTAATCTTATTGTGGTAATCATTTCACAATATATGTATATCAAATCATCACGTCATACACCTTAAATTTACATAAGGTTATATATTAATTATATCTTAATAAAGCTGGAAGAATTAATCATCACAATATTATTTCAACATGTGCATGAAACACACGCCATCCAGAAACATCTGCATTCCCTGCAGTCTATTTTGTCAACTTCATATTTAGTGACAGTAAACCTGGGTTGACAGAGAGGCCAGCAGAGGATTTGCATGAATATTTTGCTTATTTGTGATATATGGTACCACATTCCTGTGGGAAATATTGTTTGGCATAATCCGCGGTGCTACCATCATTCAGATTAATTGTTCTGACCTTGGTCTACAAGCATAAACAGAAATGTATTTCAGATAATGTTAGTTCCCGTCATAATTATATTCTGTGCACATTCAGGTGGAGAGGAGTTAAGGAGCATCTGTGTTTGCCAGCGGGAGCAAGAAACCTTGAACCAAAAACAAATGCATAAATCTCATCTTAGGTAGGATGCTAGCTATAAGATGAACACTGACCATGGACAGGGAGATGTGCAACTGCAAATCTTTACCTCAGCCAAAACTACAGGATCCAGAAGATAACATTAATGATAAATTACCATAATCTTGTGCCTATAAAATGAATCTTCTGAACTGGCTTGAAAACCTTTGTGTGATTACGGCTATTAGAGACTGGGTATAATAAACACCTTTTAATATATTTTAAAATTTGCTGCAGGCTTGCCAGTGTTTAAAAAAGCAACAACTGTCAAATGACTATGTATTGACAGTACTCCGAATCACACTGCATTCATCAAAGCTAATTCTATTGGAGAAATTTATGAAATTATGACAATATGGTGACTGATAATAATAGTAAAGAAACTTAGGGTCCTAAAAGTAACTTTGCAATTTATAAACATTTGGTTTACAAATATTTACCCAACCTGCTATATATGAAAAAATCAATCTGTATCTGTTTTTTTAAATTGTGCATGTTTATTTTAAAATATGTGTTAAAATAATGTAAATTGGGGAGGGGTGACCATGTTCCAGTTTCAAGGAAGGAAATGGAGTAACTGGGATGATTGGAGAAATAATCTTTCCTCTAGCAGAGAAAATACTCAACAGGGTTTGATAAAACCAAGACAATCCATCCGCAATGAAGCTCATTTTTCATTTTGCTTTGACCATGCATGGGGGCAAGAAAAGGTGGGGAAAGAGAGAGAGAAGAGCAAGAGAGGGAGGGAGGGAGGAAGAAGTTAGGAAGGAAGGAAGGAAGGAAGGAAGGAAGGAAGGAAGGAAGGAAGGAAGGAAGGAAGGAAGGAAGGAAGGAAGGAAGGAAGAAAGGAAGGGAGGGAGGGAGGGAGGGAGGGAGGGGTGGGGGAGGAAGGGAGGTTGGTTGTGTCTGTCCAAGACATGGAACAGAACCACAGGCAGCAGCCTTGTTTTCCCTTGCAGAGTACTTTTAGAAGCAAAAAGCAAATCGAAATCATCTCTCAGAAGCTAAACAGATAGCTTTAAAAGTTTTGAATCTACCCTGAAGTAGGAAGTAGCTGCAGCACCTGTAGCAAGATTCATTGCATAGGATGAGAAGCAAAAGGAAGAGTCAAGTGGCATTTTGTGCAGACATAAAATTAATTAGGTGAGAAAAGTAAAAATTATTCTTATGGGTAAGAATAAAAGTCAATATTTAGCTAAGCAATTATTGATAGCATCTGATTCAGTGGGTATATATGCCATCATTGTATTTAGCTATTCTTTAAAATGCACTTCACACCAAATCCTTCTGTTCATCACTGTAAATGAATATATTATCCACTGCTATTTTGCTAGCTATGCTTTTAATAAGCATAACTAAAACATTTGACTTCATTTCTCAGTTATATTGAGTAATCTATGCATCAACATCCAAAGTATCAGCCTTTACCTAACATCAGCTTCTGAAAAAGCAGACAAGACTGCTAGGGGGCAAAAACTATTTCTATTGAGCCATTTTTCATTTCCAAAGCTGCAAAATTTATTAGTCAGAATATTTTAAGTTACATATGAATTAAACCTAGCCAACACCAGCTTAAGTAAAGGGAAACTGAGCCATATAACTAGGAAGCCCAAAAGTGAAATTCAGGTATGGCTAGATCAAGGAGTTCAATGACCCTCTTTCCATATTTTGGCTCCATTCCTTGCTGCTTTTTGCATATTGGCCTCATCCTCTCTTTCAACAAACGGACTCTCTCTATGGAAAGATAGATGGCTCGCTGGTCTATTTTAACAGCTTATAATCTAAAAGGATGTGTTTCTCTCTCTTAACATCTATGTATAAAATATCATAGAAAGGTTATTATTGACCCTGTTAAAAACAGGTGTCCATTGAACTGTTAATGGGAAAAGAAATCCAATATTTAGAGGAGCCTAGGGCATAATTCCTGTTGTCAAGAACTGGATGAGACACTGATTGACATGTTGTGATGCATGCTTAAAACATGGGGCCATCTCCTATTAGAAAAAAAGGTATGGGAAAGCCAAAACCATAGATTTCCACTGCTTTAAGTGGCCCAAAATGTCCATGAGACATACTAATTTATATTTTTTCTCACTTGACTCCAGAATCCTGTGTTTTAAAATAGACATCTCCAATTCCAACATATTGTACATAGCCACCACTTATTCAAAGCACCATATTAAGCATTACAAAGTTATAAAAAAAAAAGAGAAAATAACTCTTCCAGTGACCTTCTAACCTATAAAGCTCTTATGGGAAAAAAAAAAGAAAACATGAAAATGCATTTTGAAAAAAAAAAAGTTATAAAATTATAATGAAAACTCCTTTCAGCATATATTTTATATCATACTCCACAAGTCAAAGATCTTACACAAATACAGGATAGTTCTCATGTATAAGTAAGCATTTACTTATTTTCTTTATTTATTGACTTAATCATTTCTCTTCCCTGAGGTTACATTTGGCAAATTAACACACCAGGACACTAAATAGGACTGAGGTGATCTTAAAGAATTTAGATAACTTTCAATTTGCCCGAAACCCAAGTTTGCCCAAAGATGACCTAATTAAGAAGGTTTTAAAACACTCCCAAGAGAAGGCTCATGTTGCCACTGAATAGAAAGCTGTGATACAGTATTTCTGTTAAACATTATCTATTGCCCTGTTTTTCTACATACATGCTTAAGCAGTAGAAAAAATCTGTGCAAGAATATCTAAGAACAAGGACATCAAGGGAGGAATTCAAACATCATGCCTCAACACAGACTCTATTTAACATCATGCTTACTGTGCCTTCTTTCTTTCATTAGCCTCTGGATTATAGATTTTTTTTAATGTGACTATTGGTCAATAAATCAGTAAGTTCCTGGAGTGCATTACATCTATCTGTCACTCTATATGTTTCTATAAATTGCTTTTTTTTTTTCTTTCAGACTTGAAAGAGAAGACAGTCATGCCAGAAATAAAAGTATCATCAGGAGAAAATGTTCAGACTATAAGCCATTCTGCATCATTGGAAAAAATACCGAAGTAAACATACTACCCAGGGAGGAGTCCTGCCGAGCCATCCAGAACAACTTTTACCAAAATATAATTACAGGGGCTGTAAATATATTTGCTTTAATGGCTGGTACTACACCTACAATTATAAGCACTCCATTTACCTGATGCACCTCTGAACAAATAAAGCAATAAAGGGCTTTGAAATACTGGACAGCAGAGGGTGTTTCTCATTGGTTCTCAGTGAGTTACACTGACAATCTCAGTGATAGAGAGGCCATTAGCCTCCTGCTCTCTATGGTGATTCCACACCTGAAGTGCCACTGACTTCTCCAGACATACCCATCACTCTTGTTGTTTTGCTTTTTCTGACCGAATGGGTCATTTTTACTACTTTTTCAAACTTGAGGTACCAAAGGATGATGGAAACAGTAACCAGAAATGTTCTTTAATCAAAAAACTTTCTATCGGGGCGCCTGGGTGGCTCAGTCGTTAAGCGCCTGCCTTCGGCTCAGGTCATGATTCCAGGGTCCTGGGACCGAGCCCCGCATCAGGCTCCCTGCTCGGCAGGAAGCCTGCTTCTCCCTCTCCCTCTCCCTCTGCTTGTGTTCCCTCTCTAGCTCTCTCTCTCTCTAATTAAAAAAAAAATCTTTAAAAAAAAAAACAAAAAACTTTCTATCTAGAGTTTTATATACAGAAGAGAAATCTGAAGGATAAATACCCTCACTTAGCCTTCTCACTAATCATAGATTTTAGTATAAATGAAGAGGTCACGTCAGATATAAGACAGTAAGCAGGTACAAAACTGCAAACCTGGGGCCTAAAGGAAATTAAGTTAGTACAAAAATGTAGAAAATGCAGGGTAAAATATCACAAGTCCACGATCCCTTCCCTGAAAGCCAAATGAGTTTTAGAATTCAGAATTTTTCCAATTTGAAAAAGATAGCATCATGTCCACACCATGCATTTCATAACCCCGCCCCCCCCAGCAGGTTGTGGCACAGTACCCATAATCAAACACTCCCATAATCTGCGGTGAAACTTCGGAATATTCCAAGAGGGTCGAATAAAGGCTCAGGATATATGCATCAATTCACTTCAGGCTTTTCCCACCAAATATCTTTGCAGAAAACTTAGGAAAAAATAGTCTTTATTTTCAGAGCTGTTTTGAGATACAAAAAAAAAAAAAAGGAATATTGTAGCTTCATAGATCTGGCTGCTTCTTTTGCACAGACCTGTCTCCTCAGCCTTTCTTTCTTTGCTCGTAGACTCTGCCCAGACCTGCCCAATTCTGAGCCTTGCATACAGCCCAGGCTCAACCTGAGAATCCTGCTGTAAGTGTACATACTTCCAGAAGGAGTCTTTAAGTGCTTAAACCCACAAAAGCATGCCTGTTATCATTCGCATTAAATTCCCCTACCACTCTTGGATTAATTCCGTTCAAAGAACCACTTACCATGAGAGTAAATATGTTTTGTGATAAGGCTGTTAAACATCCAGAATGCAAAAATATGTTTTAGATCAACTGTGATATGTAGTGAAGTCACAGCCAATTAACCAAATTACTCAGAAGATTTTATTTAAGGGGGGCGCCTGGGTGGCTCAGTCGTTAAGCGTCTGCCTTCGGCTCGGGTCGTGATCCCGGGGTCCTGGGATCGAGCCCCGCATCGGGCTCCCTGCTCGGCGGGAAGCCTGCTTCTCCCTCTCCCACTCCCCCTGCTTGTGTTCCCGCTCTCGCTCTCTCTCTCTCTGTCAAATAAATAAATAAAATCTTTAAAAAAAAAAAAAGATTTTATTTAAGGATTGTTTGGGGTAAGAAAGAGACATTCTATAGTCCAAACTCAAATGCTCCTACCTTAGTCTGTTCAGGTTGCTGTATCAAAATAGCACAGACGGGTGGCTTATAAACAACAGAAATTTATTTCTCACGGTTCTGGAGGTTCTGGCGGTCCGATGCTAGTGTGTCAGCCCCGTCTGCTGAGGACTCGTCCTGGCCACAGACTCATGGTTGTGTACTCACACGGTGGAAGGGTCTAGACAGCTCTTTGGAGTGTCTGTTATAAGGGCACCAATCCCATTCAAGAAAGCTCCACCCTCAAGGCCCTCCCCAGGCTCACCTCCTAAAAACATCATCTTTGGGGGTTAGGATTTCAATATATGCGTTTGAGGGGGACACAACATTCAGACCATAGCAGTTGCCATCAAATATCATACCTAGCCGGTATTCCTATTTATGGTATACTTAGTACTCGTTGACATAAAGAGTTGGGAGGGCAATGCTAAAAAACACATATTTATGCAATTAAATTAGTTAATTCAATTCCATGCACATAGAAACGAAAGAGGGAAGGAGAAATAGCAAGTTAAATAATGCAGGTGAATCTTGTCACCATTTTACTCAGTCGTGAATGACCTAGCGTGATCATGAGGTAAGAGGGACCTGCTCTAGCCTACTGGGTCTGGACTCCATGAGCCCACATCACGCACACGTGCTCTGTACCTATTCTAATATTCTGCCATATGTTTTTGTTTGTTTTGTTTTGTATCATATGGCCCCTAAAAATAAGTCAGATGCTTCATCTGGAGCTCACTTCAAGAAACAAGAAAGAAAATGAGCTGCATAAAACTAATTTGGGTTGGGGTGCGCGGGTGGCTCAGTCAGTTAAGTGTCTGCCTTTGGCTTAGGTCATGATCTCAGGGGCCTGGGATTGAGTGGCAGTCTCCCTGCTCAGCCCAGAGCCTTCTTCTCCCTTTCTCTCTCCCTCTGCTCCTCCCCCTTGCTTGTGCTCTCCTGCACTGTCTCTCAAATAAATAAAATCTTTAAAAAAAAAAAAAAACTTATTCATGTTACTCTGATACTACACCTTATGGGACATTTCAAGAGCAACTCTTGACTATGATTTTCACTGTGTGCTCTTATTTTATAATCCAATCTCTGAGAAAAGTGCAATTTGACTGCATATGTAAGTCATTCAAGGCATTAATGAACATTCATTATTAGCAGATGACTTTGTTTAAGGACGGACTAGGATAAGAAACAAGCATGCTGTAGGCTAAACTCAAATATACGGATGATTCAGAAAAAGACAGCAGAAGACAAGCACATACATTTTTAAATTCACTGCTTCCCTTTGCACACAGCCTAGAGATTTATATGGAAATGCAGACTCATCTCCAAATTGCTATACCCTTTAAGACTACTAAGTCTTGAGGATAATACCACAAAAATCAAGAAACTGCTAATGAGATAATTGCTGCGTTTTTACAGGTTATTCTCGGATCACAGATCATCTGTATCCATCATCTCCTACTCTATTGTGTGACAGTTCATGGATGTGTCATAATGATACTAATATTCCTTTATACAAACTTAATGTTAAAATTTGAATAATATAGAAGCTACTAATTTCCTTCTCAACTCTTATTAAAGAACATTGCTCAGAGCTTTTGTGGTTCTTATTCTATTTTGGAATTTTTCTTTAAAAAAAAATTTTCACTGAGATTTCTCATTTGTTATTTATATCGAACAAGCATAGAATTAGCCCTTTTATTCCAGTTTCCTCCTGTGTAAATCAAAACAGTAGATTAAATATTTAAGATCCTATCTGACCCTAATGGTATATGAATTTATGAACCAATGTATTGAAAAAGAACTTGAGAGCCTGTGACCTAGGCTATACAAGTACCTTCAAGTGCATATCAATGTAACATTACATGTTGGGCTTCGTAGATGGGATAGTTGAAATCGAGGCCTTAACTCTCCAAATCAACAGCAAAAAGCCCTACTCTGACAATTTTTAGAATTTCCCTTAAGAAAGAACATTATTGAGCTTCCTTCACTACCTCAGTTCCCAGCCAAGTAGGACTCTGAACCCATTTAAAAAATGTTAAGATGTATGAAAAACACTAGTAGAGTCAGGACACTTGCATTTGAGATCTATCTCTGCCATTTTCCAGCTCTACAGCCTTAAGCAAGTCACTGAATTTCTCCAAGTCTTAATTTTCTCCAGTTATAAAATGGGAATAACCATTTCTATTTATCTATCAACTCACTGTAGATGTGAGGGCATTTTGTAAACATGATCGATCCTAAGTCCTACTCAAATGGGAGTAAAAATTAAAACTCCTGTGCACCCCTCCCCCAGGAAATTATTTCTCCCAGGAGATATTAGGAACCTCGACTTAAATGAAAAATTTCAGAAAAATGTAAACCAGCGCTCAATGTAGGCTTCCTTCGAATGTGCATCCCCTGTGCATAACTCCTCAGCTTAGGCCTAACAAGGGGGTGGTCCCAGTGGTGGGTTTATGTGTACACAGTTGATACCTTATTTCCTTCCGATGGCTGGTGACAAATTTAGAACATTTCTATTGTTCAGTGAAAGGAACAGACAAGAAATATAGAAGCAGTTCATCCCCTTGCCTTCCAAAGGAAACTTCTTTAAATTTAAAGGCCTCCAGAGAAGAAAATGCCATTATGTACTCTAGGGCTACTTTCTAACGTGTAATACCTTCTACTAACAGGAGATTCTCTCCTCTATTGTCTAACCTAACCAGAATCTTCCTTGCTTCTATGTCTTCCATCCATATAAGATGTTGGGAACTATTAGGAAAATTTACAACCTTAAATAAAGCTACAAAACATTTGCCGGTGAAAGAAAATAAATGAAAAATAAGGCTAATTTGAAAATATATTATTTAATTTGTGTTATTGGAAACCCAACAATTAATAGGGCTCGGAACTAAAAATTTAGAAAAAGAGCCATATATGGTGAAAGAAGATGGGTTAAGTTTTTTAAGCCTGAAATTTCTGACACATCTCAGCAGATAGGTTTCTAACCAGGAGCCCAATTTCTCATAAAGCATTATGGTACTAATTTCCACTTATTACAAAACAGCTTTTTTGCCTGTATGACATTGCCTCTTGGACCCCATACATGACTTTAATTAAGATCTAACTTATTCATGACTATAATTCAGATCTAACAACCAGTCTAGTCAGATCAGGGTAATTAGTCCCAGAGGGTATTTTCAGAGAGCTCATTTTTCTTTTCATCTTTATATTTGGGCAAACAACTTGGGGTACTGGTTCATTTGAGGAATTCTATAATTCAGAGAGCTCAAAAATGTGGGAGTGAATTAGCTAAATAAATTATTTTAAAGAGATTCTTACATAGGGCTTGTATGCTGGTTAATTTGGTTTGTGTGCCTTTACTGTGGTCCAGAACAGAAACAATAAGGATGATTAACCAACATCAAGCTAATAAACTTTTAACACCATGTTACCAAGTTTATTAGAAAATTTAAAGACAAGAATTTAACCCTTCCATATCACATACCCACTTGAATTTCCGCGGATCTGAAAGCATTTATAGCCTACTTATTTCTATTTTTGTTGCTGTTGTAGTTGTTATTGAGAACTCTATTAAGAACTTATATATCCAGTCAACTGGAAAGATAAAACATCTTATATTGGCCAGGGTGAGATAAAGCAAAGCTATTTTCTCATTTAAAGTATTGCTACTATAGTGTTCTTTTTTTAAACTGTCATCGCCTGATGCTATAGGACAGCCAACCCTATTCTTACTCTTCACCATACTTGAAGCCACCTCAACATTATAAAAGTCTCTTTCTTCCCATTTTGTCCCTCCCCATTACCCTTATTTTGTAACACATTATCACCGCAATTCTAAATATTATAGCCAAAAACCCAGAGCCTGAAGGGCTTTTAGAATACAGCTTATTAAATTCTTAGCCTAACATCTAGCTTAGCCCATGTTTAGTTCAATATATTCTAAAGAGCAAGGCATGGAACCAAGAATAATTTTAAAATTCAGAATTACTCAACAATATGCAATGCATGCTGTTTGGTCTATACCTGGTAGTCAAAAATTATTTAACCTTTTGAATCATTTCTAAGAAAAAAACATGAGTAATGCCATGTGCTAAATTAATCCAACAGATGGCCATTCAGTAGATGGTTAATGTTGATGACCACAACCAAAAGTATAGGACAATATGTACCTTCCCATCCAAAACCCTGTAGTGCAAATGGAATAAGACTGGAACATTGGGCTGTAAATCAAGAGACCAAAATTACCACCTCAGAACTTCTTACCTGTAAGAAGGCATTAAGCAGATGGGTATTAAAGAGGGAACGTACTGAACGGAGCACTGGGTGTTATACGCAAACAATGAATCATGGAACACTACATCAAAAACTAATGATGTAATGTACGGTGATTAACATAACATAACTAAAAAAAAAAGCAGAGCTGGTAGTCATTGAAATGGAAAGAGAGGTAAACATTAAGTCTTAAAAACCTAGGTTTGAATTCTAGCTCCATTATATTAGTAGCTACAAAACCTCAGAAGTATTACTTACTTTTTGAGTCTTCTATGCTTCAAAGTGAAATGGAAATAGTGATTCCAACCTCACAGGACTGTGAACCTATGAGGATTAACTAAAATAAAATTGTGTATGCCCATTTAGGAAGAAGAGCACCTAAAATAAAGTAGATTCTTTTATCTTTACTTCTTTTCCCCCACTCCTCTTTCCCTTTCTTTCCTTTTTTCTTCCTTTCTTTCTTCCTTTCTTCCTTCCTTCCTTCTTTCCTTCCTTCCTTCTTTCTTTCCTTCCTTCTTGCCTTCCTTCCTTCTCTCCTTCCTTCCTTGCTTCCTTCCTTCCCCCCAAGTGGATCTCAAAGAGGGATATTTCTCCTCTAAACTGCTAGCTATGAATGTGGATTACAGATGTTGTCTCTGAATAGAAAAGTTGGAGGAAGAGTCTCCTTTCTCAATCCCCCCAATTTTTTTCCTTTTCACCAATTCCTCTTTCTCCATCAAATTAATTTTAAGATTAATAATAGCTGTTATAGGGGCGCCTGGGTGACTCAGTCGTTAAGCGTCTGCCTTCAGCTCAGGTCATGATCCCAGGGTCCTGGGATCGAGCCCCACATCGGGCTCCCTGCTCCACGGAGAGCCTGCTTCTCCCTCTCCCACTCCCCCTGCTTGTGTTCCCTCTCTCGCTGTGTCTCTCTCTGTCAAATAAATAAAATATTAAAAAAAAAATAATAGCTGTTATAGCTGACCTAAATGACAGTAAGGAATTGATGCCAAATTACTTAAAATGTATCAAAACATTATTGTAATAGCCAAAGGTATGTCTCTACCTGGACCAGAGAGAGAAAAGAGCATGTTCAAAAGCTTAACATGAAGAGGCAAGGATATTCAAGGAGCAGTGGGGGATCCAGAGTGACAAGAGAGGAGACAAGTGGCACTGTGTAGTAAGGAGGAGTGGCTGGGGATGAATGAGACTGAACTGGTAGCTCAGGCCAGGTAGAGGAGTGTGTTCTGTGTTTCATAAGTCAAGGTTTCCTCTGTATTCACTAGATCTGTTTTAACCAGTGGTCCCCAGCAATAATATCAATTATATCTAATACACAAACCTCTCTTTTATTCTGGTCCCACTCAGAGATGAATTTAGTTACAAAAGTTCCAAAAGAACCTTATTGTAGACGTCTGTAAGACAGCCCACATCATGAGGAACTTGTAGAAGGTATCATATTATAGAAGGAGGGCAAATTATTCCAATGTGAATAAACATACATCTGAAAAATCATGATCTATCCCATCACAGCATCATGATGATTGGATTATTTTATTAGGACAAAATTGGGAAATTAATTGTACTTCTATCTTAATTTTTCAAAAGAAAAAAAGCAGTAAAAAGTCATGAAATTTCATCAGAAGGAAGGGAGTTTTATTTTGTGTTTAATTGTTGGAAACTCCTACTAAAACTTGAATCTATGAAGGAAGAGGCAATCTTAATGTCACACTGAACAAACTCAACTACTCAGATCCAGCTTATATTTCTAGCCACTTCTCCCTGCAGTCCTCCTTCTTCACAAACCCCCACACCTACAATCCCATAAACTCAGATACTGCATTACTCACAGATTACTGAACCTATCTCACCTTGTCTTACTTTCAAGCCTTTGCACTTGCTACTTCCTCTGCCTAGGATATTTCCCTCTACCTTATATACCTGGCCAAGGATCAGCTATCAGTTTTGTTTGAGTCATTCTTTTATAAAAGTTTTGTCAAATTATATGTGAATGAGATAAATGTAAAATAACTGGTTGGATGTCCTGGGTCACAAGTTGGAAAGAGATACTTATGGGAAAGGTAGTGGGGTCTGAGGTAACATGGAAATCAGTGACTTTTCATGATAACGAAGTCTAGATGCAGAACCCAAATACTTATGGGGCATCTGCCATATATATTCATTGATGCCAGTGCTCAAATGCTTAAGCCTCTCATTACAGAATCTCCCTGGTTCTACTTTTGCCCTTTCCACTTAAAAATGGACTTAGTTACTCACTTTTTCATAGATGGATCTCTGCTTTTGCTTTTTCCAAGTACAAGTCTGGTTCTTAAGCTCAGATGTCATTGACCATCTTTTCATCAAGTCCAAGGCCACTATTTTCCTAAATCAAGAAACTGAAGCCCAGAAATCTGCAATGACTTGCTCAAAGCCATATGATCACATACATACCAAATCAGGACCATGTTGTAGACCTCCTGACAATGAGGTCAGCATATTTTCCTCCCCTAGAATTTCAAAAAGTATGTTTCTGTGAAACACTAGCTTCTTGGGGTGTTGATAGTGCTTAATACATTAGTTCTGTGATCAACTATGTTTGGGAAATTCTGAATTTAACAGAGTTAAGCTGATTTATTTACTGGGAAATCTTCAGTATACTAACGGGTATTATTTAATAAATATAACAATGTGTCCAAATTCTACTTGACTGAAAATAATAATTAGCAGTGGAAAATTTAGTAAGCATTTTATAAAAATAGTAGAGCACATTGGTTAGAACAACGTGCTTGCATTTAAATGTCAAATGTTACTATCAGGTATGACTTTGTCAAGTAATTTCATCTCTCTCTGCTTCAGTTTATCTGGAAAATCAAAATATAACATATATTATATAATACATAATAAAATTATAACAGCACCTGCCTCAGAGAGTTGTATAAGGACCACATGTGTTATATATGTAAAGCCCTTAGAGCAATGTCTGGCACAAAAGAAGGGTCCAATAATGGTTAGCTCATATTAGAGGAGATAGATTACACTGCAATCCAGGCAGCAAATATCTTAATAAACCTCAATTAGTATTTTATTATCTCCTAAAGGCCTTCTTTGGTTTGTCCACCATGGCTTTTTCCATGATTCTTTCTACACAGTATTCAGATATAGCCCCTGCTCTTTTCCCTTCCTTTTTATGTAGAGTTGTTTCTTTGTTCTGCATAAAACTTGGGTGCCAGCCAAACCACCCTTCTACCCTGAGTTAATTTCTTCACAGCTTCTTTTTAAGAAAGCAGGATCTCCCTTCCTCAGCACCACACAGTAGAATTCTCCTACCATTAAGAAGAGAACTCTTTTCTTGGCATACATAGAAAGTCTTTTCTTTCTTAACATCCTTAAAGGGCCAGTCTTTGGGAAATAGTGACTTGCAGGCACATTCTTCATACTTAAAATCTGTAATTTACATTCATATTTCTCGGGCTTGTTCCACTTTGAGACTGTTAGAATTCATGTAACACAGCTTAGATGGCTGTAACAAAGAGCCTCAAAACTGTATCAGCTTAAGTAAGATAGGAATTGGCTTCCCTCTCATCTGCAGGTCTGTTTAGGCAATTCATGGTTGGTAGGGAACATCAGTGGAGCTGGGAAACCAGGCTGCTTTTATCTTTTGTTCTGCTCCTCTTTAAAACTTAGCTTCCACCTCTTAGCCCATGATGGCTGCTCTTTTCCCACCATCATATCTACATCTCAGCCAGCAGAAAAGAAGGAAAAGGCAAGGGGAAGATGGCACACATGTTCTCCATAAGGGCATGACCCAGACGTGACACAAATCATAAGTCTGAAGGACACACTTCATGAGTCAACTAGGACATATTTAGCCATGTGGTTATGTGCTAGCCAAAAGTTCTATTGCCTTTAAGGAAAAAAAGAAAAATGGCTGTTAGATGCCAAACAGCAGGCTCTGCCATGTCTGGTTGAAGTGAAGCTGATAATTACATGACTGACAGTCCCTATGGACAAGACTCCCACAACAAAAATCTCCCCGCCCCTACTTTCCACTCTAAACTTTGGCTAATTCCTTCAGCCAAAATATTCTAAGCAGTCCTTAAAATGAAACAGAGGTATTATTTGAAGAGCTGAAGTGAGGATAGGTTTCTAAAAGGAAGGAAGGAAGAAAGCATACAAAAAAGAATGGAGGTGCATTTTCAAGGTTTTGTAAGCACTTGAATTTAATCAATTTTGTAATTATTAAAATTTAAATAATTTTATGAAATACAATCACTTGAAGTTTTAAAGATAGATGGCTTCCTGGTCTTGGAATATATGCCTCCTCTGTCTGCATCTACTTGTTTGGCTAAAGCATTTTGATCTATTGTGAGTGGCAAGATGAAATTAGTTTCTATTCTTTGTTTCTACCATTTCTTAAATAATTTCTGCTGTATGGCATTTGTTTTATATTTTTATTGTTAATAATAAAAGTTAACATTTTCAGCACTTCTGCTTAACTTCCCTCTACTAAAAGTCTAGTGATGTATATACTATTGTTGTCCCCATTTCACAGATTTAAAAAAATCGGGACTAGCAAGGGGTATATATAGCCAGGATGCCAGCCCATGTAATCAACTCCCTGTAGACACCAAGCCTTAAAAGTCTGTGCAATATTTTTATCAAGCTAGCAATCTCTTTATGAAAAACAAAACAAACAAAAAACAGAGCAGGTGATCAAACATTCCATGCAAACAACCACTGCAGAAGAAACAAGAGATTGTTTAAGATAACAGAAAAACTAAAGACATGACTTAAAAAAAAAAAAAAAAAAGTAGGGTTATCACTTCAGTGTTTCTAATTCCAGGATTTCAGTGATTCCTCACAAAGACCGTGACCAGACCACTTCTTTTACCAGACAGAAATGAAAGTAGAAAATACAAAATATTTTCGGTAAGGAATAGCCTGGAGTTAAATTATTTAGAACAGACGAATGATAATGTGCGTAGTTTTAACTAATCATTTTCCAAGCGTAGGTAACAGAGATGGAGAGAAATCCCCAATCCATCTTCTTATTTAAAATGTGTGCTGCATTACACAGCCCTAGATGAACAGGAGAGTGTGAGCTGGGACTGGGCACTGAGCACTGGGGAGGCTGGGAGAGGTCGCTTGCTTGCCTTGAGCGTTCAGATGCTGCGAGAAATGTGCCGGCGGGAATTGTAACCAGAAGCTTAGAGCTCAGCGCCCGGCTGCCGCTGCCCTAGGCTGTGCATGCATTTCTATGCTGATTTACTAGGTGGCGATATAATCTTAGAAATAAGTATCCACGTGCGGGTGCAAAAATTGCAGCTCTCCATTTTCCCGCTGATGCTTTTTTCATTCCCAGTATTACTTTGCTCTCAGTTTTGCCCTCTTTACTGAAATTTTGTGTCATCTGAAAAACTATTAAACCATACAAACTGGCTTGAGGAAGAAAAGTTCAAAATCCCTCTGTGCCATCATCTGAATACAGGTGTTGCTACTGCCAGTTCCTGAGGGCTGGCTAACCTTCATATTTATTTCTTATATATCTGTGCATCTGGCATTCTCTTTCTTCCTGAGATATTAGAGAAGTAAACTCTTTCTCTCATGTACATATTTCTCAACACTCCAAGAGATAGGTCTCCTTATGGCCAATAAAAAAAAGCAATTCACCATCAGATAAATATTTTTGTAAGTCTAAATTCCTCACCCTACTCCCTCCGCTTATCCTATCTTCTTGCGTCTACCTCCAAACCCAAAGTGCATAGCAATTCTGGAAGACCTTATAAATTCTCAATAAGTAAATATCAGTGAAAGTGCTTTATAAGCAGCTAAAAAGCATAAAAACACTACTAGCTCCTATTAGTTTCTAATATCCATTTCTAATATCCAGGGCCAAAGTGGGAAATAACTCATTTTGAACTGGGGACAATGAGAAGCTTCCTCCTTCCCTGGGTACTTTTAGTTATCCTGAGAAAATACCATCCTACTGGCCCAGCACTGATAACCCAAAAAATGCCACCACTACAAGGTCATATAATTTACCCACTAACATTAGATTTGATGGGGCAGCAAACAGATGGCATTTCTGGAAGTACCAGAGCAACACAATCAAGGCATGGCTTGTGGAAGATTAGCCTGGCAATGAGAGTGGGAGGGATTAGAAAGGGAAACAGATTAAGCCCAGAAACGAGATAGAAAAGCAAGGAGATAATTTTAGGCTCCAGGAGAGGAAGGTCTGGGGCCAGCAAAGTGGCAGTGAGAATGCATTAACAAAAATAAGCACCTTATAAGCTAGTTATTATAATCCCTACCTCCTCCATGAGGACACTGAGGCCTGGAAAAGTTAAGAGATTTCCTAGGGCAATTCTCTCCCCATTCATTAGTGCGCAGGTAAATGTTAATACAGCACAATAACCACGTCTCTACCTTTTTTTTCTGTCAGAGCAACCAAAGACAAGCATTGCTATATTAATAATTGCTTGGGACTCAGTTCTATTTATTATATAGCTGCTGCATGCAACAGGGAAACAGGAAAACAACACATAGCATTCGCTATGGAACACCACCTGCTTCATCTATCTAAGAATTTGTAAAATACTTCATCGGTCATAAAGTGCTTTCTTCCTAAGTCTTTAACATTTAGTTGCTTCTAAGCACTACTGAGGCAGGCGTCAACCATAAGAGGATGGACATACTGGCCAGGCCACCAAGAACTGGATAAGCAAATTACTTATCCTCATCCTTCTGGTCCAAGCTCTGGCCACCAACAAAATTCAAAGAACATGGACATCAATTAATCTTCTAAGCTGGTCCATGCAATGTCCCATCCAACCAGACAGGTCCCTTAGAGTTGTGCTGGTCCACGGTTCAAGAAGCAGAAGTAGAAAGCAGATCTTTTCACTCCTTTCCCAGGATTGTTTCCATGGAGTGTCCAGTTTCCTGCTGGTGACCTGAAGATGTCAGTGACATGTAGGGAGCAAATTAAGATCTGCTCAACAAAAAGAGTTATGCACTGATGGTAAAAGTCTGCAAGTAGTCTATTACATAGTAATAGGCATCTATCTTCAAACAACATCATTATTTAGCTCATTTACTTGAAATAAAATGCTGGATATAATTGTAGTTAGGACCATCACTGTTACTTAAGAAAATAGGGGCTTAAATAGTCTTATATTGTAGATATTTCCTTTTTAGGACATCTGTCATCTCATGAATCATTTCTTTTCAGGTTTCTTCCTTTAAGTAAGATGAACACTTCTGTGGATCATGTTCATTTTTTTTTTTTTTTTTTTAGTGGGAAGAATAAAACAGGGGCAAGAAATATAATGGGAGTTTGGAAAATGTAAATATTTATACCCTGAGGAGAATTAAGTCAATTCGATATGGTAATGTTTTCAATGAAATGCTAATAAGCAAATGACTGTGTAATCTCACATTCTCCTATGACAATCATTTGACAAATCTCAAAATCGGCTCTGTGATATGATACAAAGGGGCAAACCTTCAAGGGCTGTTTTCTTTTGGTGGCTGCTTAATTTTGGACTGCAAAAAAAGGACACTTGGTGAAAGCAAATACTGTATTACAGTTGAATTATGGCTACACTGACTAATTGCAGTTTTGTTCCCTAAAAACCTGTGTGGGTTGGCAGAGCCATGATGAGGCATTGTTTGTAAGAGGAGAGAAGCAGCTGTGGGGAATTGGGCTGCAGAGGACTCATTGACTTCAGTGCCAGCCTTAAGATTTGTGAGGTTAGGAGACTAGAGTAAAATATGAAGCTGCCTGACAGCAAAGCTGTTTAAAACTGACCTTGCTCACCTTGGAGAATAACCAAGGAACTGATTGTTCCACTGCAGTCTACAACTGCCAACCATGAGGAGGCTCAACGTCAGGTTGGCCGGAGCAGTCACCACCAGGGAGAGTTTGTGCATAGCCATGCAAGTAATATTGGAAAATTCACCCACCCACAGCAGAGTTCTTCCTTCACTGAGTACCACAATATTTGTATAAACTTGCTGCTTTTTCCAATATACCTAACTTATCACTAGCTATTCTATTTGCAAGAAAGCCTTTCCTTTAGCAAGAGGGTGAGAGAGGGTGATTATAGCCAGTCATGGTTCCCTGACTAATAATGTTGTTCTGTCCACAGGGTGGCCTAGATTAGAACAGAACATCAAGAAGGAGGAAACAGGATTTTTTTTAAAGCCTCTGACAAATGAGGAAATGAAAAAACGAAAATGTATCCTGTTTTCTTCCCAGGGATAATGAGGCAAAAATATCTCTTCTGAGGGAGCCCAGAAAGGTCAAATAAATTACAAATTTAAAAGCTAGATTGGACCTCTGGGCTATAAGGGACCTATTCTGACCAATTCTCTCACTACACAAATAAAGAAAACTGGGGTTCAGAAAGCTATGTGAATTTGCTCAAGGTCAGGCTATATACTATATTATTCAGTGTTCTCCAGGAAAACAGAACCAACAGAATGTACAGATAGATAAATAGATGATAGATAGATAGAAATATTTATTATTATAAGGGAGGTAGAGCTACAGAAAGAGATAGAGAGATTTAATATAAGTAATTGGCACACACCATTATGGAGCCCGATAAGTCCCAAGATCTGTAGTTAGCAAGCTGGAGACACAGGAGAGCGAAGGGTATACTTCCAGTGGGAATGTTGGTTGGCTCTAGAACCAAGAAGAGCTGATGTTTCTGTTCAAGACTGAAGGCAGGGGAAAAACCATGTCCTAGCCCCAAGAAATTCCCTCCTACTTGAAGCAGGCTCAGCCTTTTTTTCTATTCAGGCCTTCAACTGATTAGATGGGGCCCGCCCATTTTACTCTGTCTACTCATTCAAATACTAATCTTTTTCAAAAACACCCTCACTGACACGCCAAGAATAATGTTTCACAAAATGCCTGGGCACGCTGTGGCCCAGTCAAGTTGACATGTTAGATTAAACATCACACACAGCTCACTGGAAAAAGATTCCAGCTTTGACCAGCTCTCCTGATTTCTAGTCCAATTCTCTTTACACTATGCCACATTGCCAATTCAAAATGAAATTATGTGCAAGGCATTTGTATAAGGCTCATTGGTTCATTTTAATCAAGTCAAGATCCCTTGGGATGAATTATGTGGGACGTTGTTCACTGTACTGATATTTGGATTAGAAAAATAAGAATTATTGAATTGTATTTGAAGTTCTCAGGAACCCAAAACAATGTGCTTGGAAGAGTCATTCCTCACAGATAATCAGTGTTCTATCAACAGTGTCAGGGTTGGGGTAGAGTGTATCCTCTGCCTGAGTACCCATAACTTCCTAGAGTAGAGTTTATAAAACTAGTACTAAAGAGAGAGGTCTCTCTCAAACACTGTCCACTTCCACCACCACACACCCTTAAGATCTGTAAAATTTACCCAAACAGGTCACATTATGTCTATTTTTCTAAAGAGGCTATCAATTGGTTTTCATAAAACAAAATCATTCATTTAATAATTTTCCTGGAAGATGTACTAGCAAACTTCACCTCTGGGTTCTCATAATCTATTGTCTGATTATATAAGACCAGGAATTTGGGGATGAAAGATACAAGCCAAAAGATGAATCTATAGCATGTGTGCCCATGTGCATTTTCCCCACTAAAAGAGAGGAGATGGGCTTAATAACAAGGAAACCTCACAAAACAATAGTCACAAGGGCGAATTCTAATTTTTCCCTAGAATGATTCAATAATGACAAAATAGGTGTTTTTTATTTTCCTAAATTCATGAGAATCATGCCCTCTACATTGGAATATATATGGAATAAAGGTGGAAAAATAAGGGCGATTCCATTATTGTTCAGAATTCTGTTGTTCGTGTATTGAATGGGGCTCATCTAGTCTCATTTTCTGTGTGCTGTGAGAACTAAGCCTACATGAGTATTTCTCCAAATGAGAAAGCAAAAACAATTATATCATTTCTATTTTATTTCAGCTTACTTAATAAAGGAGAAACAAGAGAGTTTAAAATTAATTGCAAGAGCCAGACTAGTATTGGGCAAGTTAACGAGGCACTTTTATGAGCTGTAATTTTTATTTCTTTATTTGTCCAATTAATTATTTATTATATGCATTGGATATGGCCAGTGTATAATAGCCTTCTGGGTGCATTTAATGCTGTAATTACCCTAAAATGAGCCCTGCCCTTACAACTTGTAACCTAATCAGACTCAGGAAAGCAGAACATTCACATATGGAGTAAATGGAATTTGCTGAGCTCTCTCTCAAAGTGAGATTTCAAAGAAAGTTATTTTCACCCAACAAGAGGCTGTGATGATTTCTGTGTCTATTAATCAATGAGTCAATAAATAATTAATTACCTATCATGTATAAGACACCGTGGTAAGCAAAATGAGATTACAAGAGCACATGACATGCTGTATATCCTAAAGCATATCTAGCCATGACCACCTACTATGTGCCAGGCACACTACATACAGCCTCTTTCAAAGCTTTACATTAATTCAACAATGAAGACATTATCATCCCCATTCCCTCCTCTTACAGACCAGAAAGCTGATTCCGTAGCTTGAATGGTACATATCAACAGTTTCCCTGTTAGCTGTAGCACTAGCCAGACATAATATGTGGTTCCCATTCTCGGTGATATTTAGAAAATTCATTAACTTGCTTATGTGCTGATAAAATAAAATTAGTACTTTTTAATATTGTTTTTATTAGGTGAAATTCCCATAACATAAAACTAACCACTTTAAAGTGTAAAAGTCAGTGGAATTTAGTACCTTCACAATGATGACAAATTTATATTTTAAATTGTCTAGCTTGCTGGTGTTTTAGGAAGAAGGCTCACTGACCTGAGAGTCCAAAGTTCTGCTTTTAGTTCACATTCATCCAAACCAAATCTGTGACCTTGGCTAGGTTGTTAAACATCTCTAGAACTGACGTATCTCTCTGTAGAATGGTCAATGATTTTCACTGTTTGAATCCAAATCACCTTGAGAAGTGTTTAAAAATATCTGGCACTGTTCCATTCCCAGAGCCTAATTTCAGTAGACTTAGCATGTGGATTTTTAACAAGTTAAGTTTAAGAACTAAGAGACAATTATCTTAGATTATTTTAGATAATTTCTAAGATTCTTTCATAACCTTATGTCTTATGATTCTGAGAGCCATGATTTCATAGTACAAAGCCAGAGTTACAAAAAAAAAAAAAAAAAAAAGCTCCTTAAAAAAAAAAAGTCTCAAATTGAATAGAGGGGCATTAGATTTAAGACTTGTGTAAAGCTATCTGACATTTTTTTTTAATGATTAAAATTATTTGGAAAGTTATATACAAAGTAGATGTCTTTAGTCAACCAAAAAACAAAGGGCTCATGTCATTTGTATTTATCAAATACCCATACTAATTCCTTTCTCAGCTACTTCCTTCCTTGATCTCCGTTTGCCATTTATAGCTTAAGTTCAAATGGAACATTCAAATTGTTGATTGCTGGCCAATGCAGCGCTTAAATGGCCTACTATTACTTAATTTAACATCCATTCAAAATAGCCACTCTCTGCTATATATCCACTCTATTTTCATGCTTCTGAGGTGTCTGATGGGTCAATACTGTTGGTTCCACTGAGTGAGTATAAATTTGTACAAGTTGATTCTAAATAGTTTATATTTCTATCAGCCACACCAATGTGAAAATGATTTCTTGACAAATAAGAAATATGAATGTGGAGCTGAACATTGTGAGAAATGAATTCAAGTCATGATGACTTTATTTTCCTAAGATCTAGTCTTACTGGGCAACAATATTCTTGGTATATTACTTTCTACCAAAGCTCATTTCTGGTATATATGAGAATGGTTTTTTTCCCAGTCCATTTCATAACAGATGTCATAAATTTTGCATTTCCTATTAGTCCATCTTCCCTATTCAGGAATCTCCCAGTGAAGATTGTTGTTCTCAACCTTTTTAAAAAATGCAATGCAGTCTTTTTAAAAATGCTGCACAATGGACTTAAGTATTCTTCCCTGATTATCAGATAATGGCCTTTCCTGATCTTATTAGAAGATATCACTGCACACTATTTCAATAACAGGTGTCTGTCTTGTTTTATGATGTCTTGCAAAAGAATAAGACCCTCCTCTCTCACCCTTAACTCACTCCCCACACACACACACATACACAAAGCCCTAAATCCTTGAAAGTCTTCTTCCTCCTTTGATGAGCTTATGACTGCTTTTAATATTTCACTGGGACAAAGGAGAGGGAAAGAGGAGTGAGAGTTTGTACTGAAGGGCTGTGGATCCTAAGATACTTTGCTTAATTCAGCTCTGTATTCCCACCCAGCCTGCCCTACAGGATTTTCCGTTTCTGTTTAATCATCTGGCCCAGCCCACCTGTTCTTACCATCACTGAGACCCTGAGATCAGCCCTAACAAATCCCAAACTCCCACAGAAGTCACCATTCCCTTTGTCCATCAGATTTCTTCCTCTGTTAAAAGCACCTGCTGTGTTAATCATCCCCTTTCCATCCCAAGATGTGCATTTGCCAAATAACAGCCAATGGTGTTTTCAAGCAGGAGTAGGAAAAAAGTACACAACACATGAGAAATAGCCACAACTAAACCAAATCCTCCTGGACAGCTTAAGAGTTTCCCAGCAGTAAAATGATCTCCAAAATTCAAGCCAGCCAGTGAAACAGACAGGTGGTAGCCCTATAATAATTTCTGTTGTAGTAAATGTGATTAACTCATTGTTTATTTATTTGATAACAGCTAATAATTACATAAAATATGGCGATAGTAACCAGAGGTCAGAAATTCAAAGTCCATACCAGTTACATGTACAACATTCATATGTGAGTAAGGAAACTTTCAGGTCTAAGTATCAAAGATAAGCTAAAGACCAAAAACAATATCCACAACCATAAGCAAACCCACTCCCTAGGTAAACTCAACCCTCTCACTTGCTAACATTTCTGAGGGAAACAGAAGGTCTCCATTTAACAAATAAGCCTTTAGGAAATGAAATTCCTTACCAAGCCAGGTTGTCAGATAAGAATTTCTTATGCTTGAAGAACAGAACTTGTTTGAAATGCCTCCAATCTGGTAATTAGCTGAATACACCAGCTCTAGTCCAAGAGTTCATCCACTTTTGAAGCAAGATTGGGGAGGACATGCCATCCAGAGGGCATGTAACAAGTCTTCCAGGCTGAAAAATACCTGGTACTTTTAAGAACCCAGGTCAATGTGGCTGGAGTGAAGTGAGTGAAGGAAGAGTAACTAGAGTTGAAAATGGAGGGGGAGGCCCAATCTACATCCCTGTTCACAGCTGAAGAGATTTAAGGGTCCATTCCAAAGGGAAATCACTCTAGTGGGTTTATATTCTCTGGTTGCTGTGTATGGAATGAACCAGAGGACAGAAATAGGAGAAGCTTGAAGGCAAATTGGCATGCTATGACTGCCCAGAACTTGGCCAGCACTATCTTCTGTGTCACCAAAATATCCACCTCATGTATGAAAAATATCCAGCCATGCCCTCAGTGCTCAGTAGGGTAAATCACTCTCCCTATTATGTTATCCCTTTGTGCTATATATTTCTTTCACTTGGCATAGTATATTGCATACATTTCTGCTACTGAATTAAATAAAATAATATAAGCGAGGTACTTATCTCTGTGTTTGATACACAATAATTTTGCAAATATTAGTTCCTTCTCTTTCTCCTGAGTCACTCTTCATTTTCTCTCCCCTTCAGGGAAGACTGCTGTGGATTACTTTACCTAGAAATTTTCAGTAATGCCACAATCAAAGGAGTTTGCAGAGCATGGCTGATAGGGCAAAAGAGGAAGTTGGAAAATATGGGTAAACAAAGTTGGGGTGCCAGCCATAGATACTGAAAGCCAAAGAATCAGGGCTTTGGTGACTCAGATGAGAGCTTGTAGGAGTTTGAAGATCACATGAAGGAAGGGATGGTCCTTTGTGAAGACCTGGGCCAGATTGACTTTACTGGTGGGGAAGCAGCTTAAGTGATAAGAATAGGGGAATAGTCCCTGCATCTTCTTCACTGATATTTCCCCATCACACAGCCTAGGGCTAGGTATATAAGAGAGCTTAACAGTGGTGTGGACAATTATAAGTAACTATGCTGCAGAGAGAGAAGCTGTTGAATTGAGGTGCATTCAAAACCTTCTTTGGGGTAAATACCCAGTAGTGTTATTGCTGGGTCATAGGGTAGCTTTATTTTCAACTTTTTGAGGAACCTCCATACTGTTGTCCAGAGTGGCTGCACCAGCTTGCATTCCCACCAACAGTGTAGGAGGGTTCCCCTTTGCATCCTCGCCAACATCTGTCATTTCCTGATCTGTTCATTTTAGCATTCTGACTGGTGTGAGGTGGTATCTCATTGAGGTTTTGATTTGGATTTCCCTGATGCCGAGTGATGTTGAACCCTTTCTCATGTGTGTTTGGCCATTTGGATGTCTTCTTTGCAGAAATGTCTGTTCATGTCTTCTGAGGAGATGGCTGAAGAGCCCAGGGAAAATGACTCTATCTAACCTTGTGTTGTATGGAGAATTAAAGTGTAGCCTGGTCTTGTAGATAACTCTCATGTAAACAACATGAACACAATCAGAGAAGAGTGGCCATGGCTTGATTGTTGGAATGCAGAAAGGAAGGACAACCAAGGAAGAAAAACGCATAATTATGTTTTACTAACAAGATCATCCCATAATAGATTCATGGTAAAGAAGTATAAGAACAGCAGAGGGCTCTTTTTCAAGAGTGCCAGAAATATAACTCAGATCTAATGTGGTTTCAAGTTTTTGAGCACTTTCCTCTATTTGGGGCTCCCTTCCATCCTTGCCATACATTGTACTTTAAAGTTTTAACTATTGGTCTAAGTCTGGTGTTATCCTCTTCTTTCTGGCAAAGGTCACAGTCTAGCCATTTGACTAGTCAATGGCTCATTAAGCCATTTAATGAGTGGCTTATTTATTTCTTCCAACTCCTGATAGGGATAGAAGTCCATCCAGTACTCATTTATAGGAATACTCCCCAAAAAGTCACTTGAAGTTTCAATGCCCCTAAAGAGCACTATTTATCAAAGTATTTGCCCAACTCCCTGGTAAATCTCTGAGGGTTATCAAAGAAACTATGGAAGCCAAATTCTAACAGTTGGAGATAAAGAACCCACCTGCATCTGATTCACACTGTAAGGATCTCAGGTTTAAACTGAAGCCTATTCCCAGAGATGGTTCCCAAAGAAGGGCAACTGTAAAAGGAGGATTTGCAGACCTAGTCCACCCACACTCAGGTAAGGACTGATGGGGTCCAGGCACCAGTGACTATGGTAAATGGTGAGACAGTTTAGGGTTATCTGAGTGTGAGACAGAGTGTTTTCAGGAGGAAAATTTTCTGGCTTTGGTTAGACATGACTCTATTGGAGAGGGTGCTGGCAACTGTGGAATTACCTTGCGATTTAGCGTTATGTACTTCCTCAATAAAAGTAATTTATCATCCTGTAACCACTCTTCAACTTTACACTCTCCCACACCCCATCACACACATATACATGCATACATACTTGAACGCACACCAAGATTTGAACAAGGCAACCAAAAATCTAACACTGAGGCTGATGGCAAGCTAAGACAAGATAATCAAAACAAAGTAGAAAAAAAATGTCTTAGGAACAAATAACACAGTATGCTTGGATGAACTTGCCTTATGTAGACTTTTCCAAAATGTATATTTTCAGACAGATGCATTTTTTCTCATTGTTCAATAATAAAGGGAAAGATAGGAAGAGATAAAAATGGCTTACAGGGTGAGGACATAGTGCTAGAAAATGTGGGTGGATTGCATATCTTGCTTACCCCCAAACCTCAACAGCAACCATACTTTTTTTTCCACCTGACATAGTCTCCAATTCCCTGCATACCCACCAAACCAAGGCATAAATTAGATGCCAGAATCCTCAATATATACTAATTTTCTGATTAAATTCATGAGTAATAAATAATTTGCATATACATTTGGATCGGCTAGTTTTTCACCATGATGGATAAAATTATTTATTTCCCTTTGGTGAGTCAAAGGCATACAGTTACTTAACAGCCTTGCCTGAATCTACTTCCAAAAACATTCACTGTAAGTCTTATTTCAAAAGCTCTAGTGTTTTCCTTCCCCTAACCAAGCTATAAAATCTGGCTCTGTCTTGTTTAATGCATCCCCTCATCTCATTACCATATCCTGTTCATATAAACAGTATAAATAAAAATTTAAAAAGAAGGGAGCATTACATTCATGGCTTAAACTTGTGTAAGTTTTTACTTAAATATAGCCAATTAATAAGTATTAAATGAATATGCTATGCCTTGCTTATGTTTGCAAACATAATTCTTTTTAAAATTTTGTGCAAGTAGGTAAATAGTTTACGTGACAGCTTCTATCCTAAGTTCTAATTATTCTGTATGAAGATAGGTATGTAATAATGAGCCACCTTCAACTCCTGAACAGGAAATTGCAAGTGCTTTGTTCCTTAGTAGTGATACATTCAGCAATCATTAACCACCTTAACTCTTTGTTCCATAAGCAGTAATAAAACTAGTATTCTTTTAAGAGCTAAGACCATAGACATTTTGCCTAAGATTATGAGTGAAATCGTTCTCAGGATAAGCATTTAAAGTATGTGGAGTGTTTAAGATTTTAATCAAGCACAGCTCTGGACCACAGTGCATGGGATATGAAATATTGATGAAATCTTAGTTGATGAATGAGCACACTTAATGATACATTCCATTCCTATTTAGTTGATTAACTAAAATCTGAGACATTTGAAGTAAACAAAAACAAAAAGGTGGGGCCTACATTATACAAACTTTCAGATAACATTTCCCTTTTGATGGATATGGGAAAGAAAAAAAAAGTAAGAAGTACACTTAATCTTTGTATCTTAAGCAAAACAGCAGGTACCAGGGTCTAAATTCCTTAAAAAAAAAAAAAAAACTAACAAGATTTAGGTTTTCATATTCATATTGAATAAATTCTCTTAAATCAGTCTTCATTTCTCTCAACCCTTTATTCCTTTATTGCCAGTATTAGGACTCTTGTTGTGGAAAGTGATAGAACCAGGTTAAACTAACTCAAGGAATATCAGGAGTGTTTGTTGGTCAACTCCAGCAATGGCACTTAACCAACAGACCACTGAAATATACAGATGCTGGAACAGTTACAGTCAGATCACTGACCACAATAAGGAATTTCTCTCTCTCTCCTTGTCTATTTTCCTCTCCCTCTCCCCACGTTTATGAATGCTGGCTTAATTATTCTTCTTCCTCACTGTGCATGGCAGAAAACCTAGGCACCCACAATTTCCATGTTTAAATATCTTACAAGTGCCATTATAGAGACTGACTTATTCTACTTAAAACTAAAAATTCCTGAGGTTCCCCTATGCCCACACCTTTGTGTCATTAATTCTCCTCTGATTGTCCTATTTCAACTGTTACAGGTTTCCTATTGTGACCCTGACTGATATAAACATGCAATCAAGAATCACCATGTATTTCAATGCCATAACAGTGGAAAACACATTCAAGAAAGAGAATAACTTGACCTGAGTTAAGAACAGTTAATAGAATTCCATGATGTAGGGCTCCATGGAAACAGTACATCAAAAACTAATTATGTAATGTATGGTGATTAACGTAACAGAAAGAGAAAGAAAGAAAGAAAGAAAGAAAGAAAGAAAGAAAGAAAGAAAGAAAGAAAGAAAGAAAGAAAGGAAGGAAGGAAGAAAGAAAGAAAGAAAAGAAAGAAAAGAAAGAAAGAAAGAGAATAGTTAATAGAGCAAGGAAAACAGGATTTTAAAATATATCCTTGGAGACTTGTGCAAAAATACTGCAATCTAAGTAAAGGGGACTTTTGCTTCCAGATATGATGAAGTAACTAATATTAATTACTTCCTTCTGTCAAAAATAATTTGTCCATTTACTGGACAAAATGTATGAGGCCACTACTTTTAGGCATTAGATAACAGGGAGTGCAATACTACAAACCTTGAGTGAAGGGAAAGCTCATGAGATGAGTCCCATGATCACCCCAGTTTTCAGCCTGGAGATATTTCCTGAACTTGGCACAGTGAGCTGGAATTCAGAGAGAATATGGAGGTCCTATTGAACTGAGAAGGTAGACATCAGGGTTTAGGGTAGCTGAAGTAGCTGGAACCCAAGGGCCTGGCCATCAGACAGGAAGAGTTGTGCAGGGAACAGGCAGAACTCTGGGGGATCAAGGCAAGTCTTCATTAAGGGATGAGCTGTACATGTGCAAGGCAAACTTTATCAGACTTACCAGAAAACAGCTAGGTAGCATTTAGAGCTCAACATTAGAGGTTGAACAGGGCTGGAAGTGGGAGTCTGCTCCAAGCAGAGAGAAAAGAACTTTTTTTTTTTTAAACAATATACTTTTATTATTTCATGGTGTCTGTGTGTCAGGAGTCTGGGTGTGGCTTAGCTGAGTGCTTCTGGCTGAGTCTTGAAGTTTGTTTGTTTGTTTGTTTTTTAATTTTATTTTATTATGTTATGATAGTCACCATAACTTTTAAATACTGGAAGTATCACAGGGATCCAGTTAAGACATTTTAAGTTTTAGTATGAACTACTCTAGACCTGTCCAAAGAAACCAAGAGCCAAGCCCTGCCAAGAGCCTCAGGGAACATATAATTTGGAGGAATTTTAATTTTGACAAGTTTGAGTGTCTTGGCAAACACCTTATGCTTTTGTTTGATCTGTATTGAGCAAGTGGAAGCCATGTTTACACAAGCTAAAGGTATTTCATGAATGATTAATTTTTTTTACTAGAACAAAAGTCAAGACACTTAGAAGATAACAGAATCCATATTCTCTACAATGTATTATCTAAATTGTCTGGAATGCAAGAATAAATTATAAGATATGCAAAGAAATAAGAAAATGTGATCCATAGTCATGCAAAAAAGTAGACAACAGAAACCAGCCCTGTGATAGGCTTAATGTCATCTTTAGCAAATGAAGTTGTTAAAGGAACTACTGTAGAAGCCAAAGGAAAGATAAGGGAAAAAATTTAAATATGGTATTTATGAGCAAGCTGAAAAGTATCCTTAGCAAAAAAATGGAAACGTAAAATAATAAAAGGACTGAATGGAAATTCTAAAACTGGAAAGTAAGTGAACTTAGAAAAGAAAATCACTGAAAGGACTTTCAGCAGATTGGAGATCATTGAAGAAGAACTCAGTAAATTTGATGATAGGTCAATAGAAATTACCCAATCTGAAGAATAGCAAGAAAATTGAAGAAAACTGAAGAGAGCAATAGTGACCTGTTAGATAGGAAAATTGTCTTAACATGAATGTCCTAGAAGTAGAAGACATTGTGAATGTAGCAAAGAAGTATTTAAGGAAATAGTGGCCAAATTTTTCTCAATTTTGATGAAAAACATTGACTTATAAACCTATAAGCTCAGAAAATGCCATATAGGGTAAATACAAAGAAAATATCTAAGTACATCAGGACTGAACTACTAAAAAGCAAATATAAGGAGAAACTTTTGAAAAATGGAGAAAAGAGGCACATTACTTGCAGGGGGAAAACAATGAACTGACAGCTGATAATGACACAAATTATACCTGATTACTCATGAGAAATAATGGAAACTAGAAGATAGAAGAAAATATTTGAAGTGCTAAAAGAAAAAAAAATTGTCACCCCGAAGTTATGTATCCAGTGGAAATATGTTTCAGAAACAAGAATGAAATAAAGACATGTCCAAATAAATTAAATCTGATGGGATTCATTACCAGCAGGACTTCACTACAAGAAATGTAAAAGGATGTTCTTTAGAATGCAGGAAAATAATGGCAGGTGGAAACTCAGATCTATTGGGAGGAACACAGAGCACTGGAAATGGAGGAGATAGGGGTAAATATAAAATAGTACTTTTTTTTCTTGTCATAAATTCCTTAAAAGGCAACTGACTCTGAGGCAAAAATAACATTGTAAGGTGGTGTTTATAACATTTGCTGAAAAAAACAATGTGAAGATAATAGTAGAGAAATGGAGTGATGGGTAAATGGAATTGTACTGTTATAAGTTTATTACATTTATCAAGTGGGAAGTAGGAAGTATCAGGGATGAAGTAAAAAGTGGGAAATAGGAAGTCATGCAATGTTAACTTTACACAGACTTTGGTAAGTTAAGCTGCACATTGTTAGGCCTAGAGACACAAAAACAATAACAAAACTAAAGACGTATAGTGAAAAAAGAATAGGAATAGATACAATAAAATTTAATACTAAAAAAGTATTGAATTAACCTCAAAGAAGGTAGGAAGGGAATAAAGGGAGAGAAAAAAGCAAAAGGAACAAAGGGAGAAGAAATGGCAAAATGATAGACATAAGCCCAACCACATTAAGAGTAAATTGACTAAACACTCCAATTAAGAGGTTGGAGGTATCAGTCTGGATAAACAGCAAGACCCAACTGGGCAATAAAATTAGTCTCAAAAGAATTCAAAATATAACTTGTCTGTTCCCTGACCATTACAATCAAAACAATGAAATATATAGAAAACTACCCCCAATTTATTTGGAACTTAATTAGTATGCTTCTAAATAACATTTAAATCAAAACAGAAATCACAAGAGATTTTAAAGAAAATTTCAAATTGAAGAAAAATGAAAACATTATATGTCAACTGAAGAAGCATTTAGAAGGAAATTCATAGTTTTAAATGCCTCTATTAGAAAAGGAAGATGTAAAATAATCCAATAGTTCACATTAAAAAGCTAGAAAAATAAGCAAATTGAAATTAATTAAATAAGAGGAAAGACGTAAAGAACAGAACTCAAATAAGTAGAAAACAAACAAAAAAAGAATATGTAATAAGTAAAAAGTTAGCTTTTAGCAAATAGTAATAAAATTGATAAACCTTTTACAACATTAATAAGGAAAAAATAAACAAAAAGTATCAATATCAAGAATAAAAACAAGGATATCACTTTAGATATTATAGGCATTAAACAGCTAAGTGAATATTATGAACAATTTTATAACAATAAGTTTGATCATTTATTTTTTATTTTTTTTAAATGTTTTATTTATTTATTCATGAGAGTCAGAGAGAGAGAGAGAGGAAGAGGCAGAGGGAGAAGCAGGCTCCCTGCCTAGCAGGGAGCCCGATGCAGGACTCGATTCCAGGACCCTGGGATCATGACCTGAGCTGAAGGCATACGCTTAACCATCTGAGCCACCCAGGCGCCCCAAGTTTGATCATTTAGATTGAATAGAAAATTACTTGAAAGACACAATTTACCAAAATTGAAATAAGAAAAAAGAGTGAATCTGAATAACCCTATAATTATTTTAAAAAATTTTTTACAGGGGGGGGCGGAGCAAGATGGCGGAGGAGTAGGAGACCTGGATTTCGTCTCCTCTGAGGAATTCAGCTGCATAGGGATCAAACCATTCTGAACACCTACAAACTCAACAGGAGATCGAAGAAAGGAATAGCAACAACTCTCTCATCAGAAAAGCGACCACTTTCTGGAAGGTAGGACGTGCGGAGAAGTGAATCTGAGGCGATATTCGGGAGGATAGACGGTGGGGGAGGGGCCTCCGTTGGCCGCTTCTGGCAAGTGATAGAGCCACGGAGCACAAAATCGGAACTTTTAAAAGTCTGCTCCGCTGAGGGACGTCACTCCGGTGGCTAAGCGGGGGGTGGAACCCTCCAGGACAGTGTGGTCTCAGGACCCTT
>NC_138369.1:148561982-148584268 GCF_054177405.1 Leptonychotes weddellii
TAAGTGCTGTGAATTGTGCAAGACTGTTGAATCTCAGATCTGTACCTCTGAAACAAATAATGCAATATATGTTAAGAAAAAAAAAAAAGAAGAAGAAGAAGAAGGTAGCGGGAGTGGAAGAATGAAGCGGGGGAAATCGGAGGGGTAGACGAACCATGAGAGACGATGGACTCTGAAAAACAAACTGAGGGTTCTAGAGGGGAGGGGAGTGGGAGGATGGGTTAGCCTGGTGGTGGGTATTGAGGAGGGCACATTCTGCATGGAGCACTGGGTGTTATGCACAAACAATGAATCATGGAACACTACATCTAAAACTAATGATGCAATGTATGGGGATTAACATAAGATTAAAAAAAAATAATAAAAAAAAAATTTTTTTACAAATGAAATTTGTAAAAAAACAAATCTTTCCCCAAGTAAAACTTCAGACCAAGTTGGTTCCACTGGTAAATTTAATCAAACAGTTAAGGAAAAAAATAATACTAATTAATCCAAATTTTTGCTTAAAAAGAGCAGCAGTCATCAAAAAAAAAAATGAAATCTTGCTATTTGCAACGACGTGGATGGAACTAGAAGGTATTACGCTAAGCGAAATAAGTCAATCAGAGAAAGGCAATTATCATATGATCTCACTGGTAAGTGAAATTTGACAAAAAAGGCAGAGGATCATAGGGGAAGGGAGGGAAAAATGAAACAAGATGAAACCAGAGAGGGAGACAAACCATAAGAGACTCTTAATCTCAGGAAACAAACTGAGGGTTGCTGGAGTGGTGGGGGGTGGCAGGGATGGGGTGGCTGGGTGATGGACATTGGGGAGGGTATATACTATGGTGAGGGCTGTGAACTGTGTTAAGACTGATGAATCACAGACCTGTACCCCTGAAACAAATAATACATTATATATTAATATAAATAAATAAATAAATAAAAAGAGAGGCAGAGAAAAAAAAATCCTAACTCATTCTGTGAAGCCAGCATAATCTTGATACCAAAGCCAGAGAGATATTACAAGAAAAGAAAACTACTCCCAATATCATTCATGACATAGACAGAAAAATCTTCAAAAATACTAGAAAAATCAAATTCGGTCATATATGTGAAGGATGATATGAAGATAAAAGAAAATGACAAGGAATGCAAGGTTAGTTTCACATTAAAAAATCAATCAATATCAACTGCCACACTTAAGGAATAAAGAATATATATCATATGATCATTCTAAAAGTTACAGAGAAAGTATTTGACAAAATCCAAAACCCACTGTTAATAAGCCTCAAAACCTAAAAATAGAAACAAATTTTCTCACCTAATAAAGATCATCCTCCAAAAAACCATCAACTAACATCATAATAATGGTGGAAGACTAAACGTTTTCCCTTAGATTAGGAACAAAGGCTAACAGGATCACTTTTACTGTATTGAAGGTCCTAGCTAGGTGATAAGGCAACCTTATCTTATATAACTTGTCTTTTCAAAAAAGGCATGTATACTGAAAAACAAGAGGCTAAAAAAAAGTTATATTTGTAGACAACTTAATTATCCATATGGAAAATTATTTTTAAAACATATTTAAAAATACTGCATTAACACAATTTTAGAAAGCATGTAGTATAAAAGGTCAATATAAAAAACAAATTGTATTCTGTACATCAGCAATAAACCTCTGGAACTTAAAATTTAAAAAACTAAATCATCAAAAACGTGAAATATTTGGGATCAGTTTAATGAAATTCATTTAAAACCTCTACAGTGAAAACTTCAAAACATTGCTGAGAGAAAATAAAAAGGCTCTGAACTAGGTAAGAGAAATAACATTCATGATTTAGTCAACTCCATATTGCTAGAATGTCCATTCTCTCTAATTGATCTATAGATTCAGCACAATCCCTAATACAATCCAAACATCCTTTTTTGCAGACACTGACTAGATGATTCTAAAATTTATATAGAAGTGCAAAGACCTAGAATAAGCAAGACAACTTTGGAAAAGAACGGTGAGATAACTTACTGGATTTCCCCTAACACTACAGAAATCAAGATTATGGTATTAGCTTAAAGGTAAGCATGTAGATCCATAGACAAGAGTATAGAGTCCCAAAATAAACCTACACATATACATTAATTTATTTCAACAAAGGGGCCAACATGATCTAATAAAATTAAGATATTCTTCTTGGAAAAAGATATTAATCATTTTCTAAGCAGTGGCACCTAGAGATGGAAAGTAAAGGAACCCTTCTCACAGACCCAAGGATTCTGCCATAAGGACCAATGTGACTCTAAGAGGTTACAGGTAATTGGGCAAAGATGAGCTTAGTTCTGCACTTGCTCAGCTTCCTGTACTTGATTTAATGCACTGAGTCACTCTATCCCTGTATTTGATTTAAAGTAGCATATTAACGTTTTTCTAATTGATGTGTAGACAGTTGGCAGCTAAGTTGCAGTTATATTTTTTTTTATTTTTTAAAGATTTTATTTATTTGAGAGGGAGAGATAAAGAGAGAGAGACAGAGAGCGCAAGAGCAGGGGGGAGGGAGAAGCAGATTTCCGGCAGAGCAGGGAGCCCCTTGCAAGGCTGGATCCCAGGATGCTTAACTGATTGAGCCACTCAGGTGCACCCTGTGTTAATGTATTTTTTAAAAACCCATACATGGAATGAGCATCATAAAAAGAGGAGTCATTTTTTAAAATCATATGGACTTAGGTTTCACTAGTCTACTTCCTTGTTTTATGACAGAACTTCTTGGCAGAAAAAAAAAAAATGTTTCCATTAATTAGATCTAACCTGTTTCAATTATGAATGAAGGACCCTTAACAGAAAATTGATTTTTGTTTTATACAATAAATAAGTGCAAATAGAACATATTCTTTTGTAAAATAGATTATCTCTCATCTAAGTTATTTTTAATTGCAAAAGCTCTTTTTGCTGGATTCATTTTTTTTTTTTAATTTCTTAATGAGATTTAGCTTGATCTGAGTAAGAATAAAAAAACTGTATAAATGCCTCATTTGTTCCTGCTCATTTGAATAACGGCCAAAGTAATATTGTCTCAAAGAGACTTTTTTTTTCAAATGTGGTTTATGCAGTAATAAGTTCTAGTCATCATTACTACAAAACTAAATATCACCAAAATTCATTCATTCCCATTTGACACACAGGATGTGCTCAAGATTTGGAGGTCCTACATCAAACAAATTACATATTCCCTTTATTTCCTGACAAAGTCCATGCAATGTTAACTTTCACTGTATCCTTTTTTGATAGTCTGTTAATTTTTAAAATGACCTTCTTCCCAAAGAACTGAAATACAAAAATAGGACAAAAAAGGAAAAGTCATGTTATCACCAATTGCTTTTTAAATACAAAGGCTATTATTGGTAACAGATGGATTTTTGTTCTGAAGAGTTTCATCTTCCTCTTCTTTCTCCCACCAACACAAAATTAAGCTTTGGTAATTAAATATTTCAGTGAATTTGGGTTGTGAAAAAGACCAATTTGGACTTTGGACCATTTAGCATTTATTGTCAATAAGAGATAAATGTGGATGCTTTAGTCTGAACTATGTTAAATGTCTACAAAGCAGTTTCAGGAGATGATTGTAAATCCTCCAATACAACTCATACCCTTTCAATCAGGCAGAATTCCCTCTATTTGTACGATTTCGCCTAATATATAAGAAAAAGCCTCAAACATTTTCATCTTTATTCTCTACTTTGAGCGATTTAATTTTATAATGGTCAAATTTGATTCAATATTCACTGTTCCCATTATTTTACGTTTTCCTTTATAAATAGAAAAACATGGAGTAGGGAGGAAAAAAGTACAATATATAGAGAGTCCATTGTATATAAAGTTATTTGCATACTATTGAAATCAACAGATCTTTGAACTGTGTCTCCTGGCTTGCTCCAACTTCACAATCATCACATAAAGGAGATGAGTCATCATTAATGTAATTATTCAAGCAGTAAGAGTGGCGGCAATGACCTTCAGAGAAAAGGAGTCAGCTCTTAAAGTCCCTGAATTCTTTTTTTTTTTTTAAAGATTTTTTATTTATTTATTTGAGAGAGAGAGAACACCTGAGAGGGGATAGGGTCAGAGGACGAAGCAGACTCCCTGCGGAGCAGGAAGCCCAATGCAGGACTCGATCCAGAGACTCCAGGATCATGACCTGAGCCGAAGGCAGTCGCTTAACCAACTGAGCCACCCAGGCGCCCTTTTTTTTTTTTTTTTAAAGATTTTTTATTTAAAGTCCCTGAATTCTAAGTTGCAAATAAAACAAACATGCATTGGCATATTAATGGGTACATCATACAGTAGTTTTTACTTCTCTATAACTGGATTATACTGGCCATTACCTCAGAAGAATTTCCCAACTGGAGGGAACATATTGCAAAAGAATGTCAGGGGGAATCATGCATGTACTTTAGAAGAAAATTCTGCCCCAGAGCATGCTCTTAAAATGACAAATGACCAGAATCTGAAATCCGTCCTTTGCCATGATGATAAAAAGCACCACACTGAGTGCTAAAGGGTTCTTATGCACTGTTGAGCCAATCTTTTCAGTTGCCAATCTTTATAAATGTCTTCTTCTCCCCTTTAATCTGTCCCTGGTTCTGCTGGCTAGTAAAAGTGGAATCATATGTGGTTTGTGACTGCAGGGGGCTTGCTGGGCCTATGAGAGAGCCCTCTCCATCCCTGGTCTTTGTCTCCATTTGAGAGTTCCTTACTACTGGCCTGAATATAAGGTTATCTAATAGGTTGCTATAGTAAAGTGTGTTTTTTCCCCAGTATTTAATCACCAAAGTTGCTTAAACAGCAACCAATATAATATGGTGGTGGTTGTCTCTTTTATAGCACAATTGAATGTTCTGGGAATCTGTGAATCCTTATGCAAATGTTTTATAAATAGCACCACCTAGGGACTTAACCAAATGCATCATGGCATGCCAGAAGAATTCCTTCAGGGCTGCTAATTGTTGTGCCCAGTATTAAAGCACATTCTTTAATTCAACCCATGTTACAATGTGGAATTGCTCTCTTATGGAGAGGTATCTCCCCTCTTGTAGGTTAAGAATGAGAAAGTAGCCTTGTCAGAGAGGGAATGCACCATTGCTTTGTATCAGGAGTTAGAATTTGTATGGCAGCCGTTTACAGAAGCTGTCTGAGAAAGCTAGCTATCCAACACCTGGAAACCTCACGGCCTATAGGATGCTGGCAGAGTAAAGAAGCCACTCGTCCCATGGAAAGCTGAGTTTAAATGCAGCCCTTCCCACTAGAAGAAGGGAAAGAAGCTCCCTGGTCTCCCTGCTACCTTTTTGCCCACATAACCCTCACTGAACCTTAGGGGAATCCTTTCTGCTTACTGCACCATACATTCTGTTCAGAAGAACAGCCTAATAAAGCATTGTATCATGTGGTTTTGAAATAAGTCTGTAAAGCTCAAGTTAATTTCATTTCAAGACTTTGCTCCAAAAATTACTCATGACCAAACCTTCAATGATAAAAGTAACACTCTGGTTATCCCAAAAACAGACAAAAAATCCTGAACTACCCATGTTTTACCATCAAAGTGATACTGACTTAGTAGGAAAAGCTGACAATCATAAAACACAAAAGAAAACTGCCTTAAAAGATAACTTTTTTCCCAAAATACATTTTGTGGACTCTATCTCATTTGACTCTTTAAGAAGTTTGGCTAGAGAAACATGTGCTCAGTGGTTTTTATTTGGTTGCTCTTTTGATCCAAGGACCAGAATTCTGTTAGCAAATCCTTTGCCTGCACCACAGTTGTGACTTACTCACCTTTTGTGTTATTGAGATCATCTATTTCTATACTAGTACATGTGTGTCTTTTTAACCATTGGCAGCTTGAGCAAAACAAGAAAGATGAATTATTTTAGGTATGTAGGAATTCCAGGTGGGTATACTATATGCCATTTACTGACACCACGCTGGTTGGAAGATTGCTGGTGTAAATGTCTTTATGTTTCTGAACACACATGCATCAGTCTTATTTCATATATGACTCCAAAGGAAGCTTGAGTCCTACAGGTGTTTCCTTCTGCATGTAAGTAATCATTCTAGAAAGGAAATAATTACCAACTAGTCCATTTGTTTCATAAATCTGAAATTGGATTGATAATATTTTCTAAAATAAACATATCATGTCATAAAGAAGATAAATCACTTCTCTCAAAATGGACATATCTGATTTTGAAATAGCACTTACAAAGTGCTTTAGGATAGGTAAGACTGGAAAAGAGTGCCGTCATATCAGCGGAGCTTAGAACTGATAAACAGCCACTTTACAAATCATAAATACATTACAAATACATTCTACGTATTTATGCTTGAACTGCTCTGCTCCTCTACCAGAGTGTTTCTGTGCCAATATACCGCAGCATGAGGCAGTGCTAAGTTGATGCGACTGTATGTTAATATTCACAGATTTACTGAGGCATCATATTACGAGAGTGATTAGGTTTGATACACATAACACCACGGTGTCAGCAATGCTGATGTTGGCTCAGAAGCCATTCAAATTAGCATTGCTCATGGCATTTTTTATATACTAAGATGTTGCTCATAATAGCAATATTGAAGAAAATACTTCTTCTGTAGGTGTCACATGACACCCCCAACCGTCAGAGAAACAGATTAAGCAGTTTAAAGGCAGGATTTGGAAAACAAAGGGATGAAGCTTACAGGAATTATGCAATCATTTATAAATGACTGTTCCAAAATTCTTGTTTTTATATCTTTATTGCAATTTTAGGCTATGTTTACATTATGAAGACATAACTCTCGTGTATGCTGTTGGGTTTTATGGAGGCTTCTTTCAGGCATTTGCATTAGGAATTCAGTTTTGAAATAAAAGTTATTCCCACATTAGGCTGATGCTGTTTATTAAAATGAAATTAATGCCCAAGCTCCCAAATGGCTCTGATGGTAATTAACCAAAATCAAGTACTAGAATATCGTAATTTTTAAAAACCAACGCCCAATTAATTTTTAAAAAGAGACAATCACCTAATATAGATCAAATTTTAATGAATTTACTTAGTCTTCCACCATTTCAAGAGCTTTGTCAAACATTTCCTATTTTCCCAATAAAAGCAGAATAGTAGCACATTAAAGATACCTCTTCAGAATGAGATTTCTTTGCTGAAACGTGTTCTCAGTTGAGATTATTTACATAAGCTCTTCACTACCAAATGCTCATTGCATTTTATAATATACTCTAATTTTAGTCATCACAGTGGAAAATAGCATTCCCATTTTTCAGCTGAGTAACTGAAAAACAAAAAGGATAAGTCACTTATCTCACTCAAATGAGAAAGGGCATACATACCTACACAAAATTCATGGCCAAAATGTTTGTAATTTCTCCAATTTACTGTATGACTCCTCTGCGTTCTCCTTTTGTTAGCTGTGTGTGAACAGAATCCCACCATTACATAACACTTAGAGTTTACAGGAAATCTTAACATATATTATTTCACATAATCCCCACAACCCTGAGAAGGTGAGTATTTTTATCCCATTTTGCACATGAGGAAAATGGAAGTTTTCAAAAGATAAACTGACTTTTCCAAAGTCACGTGTATAATAATTGGGATAGAAGGGAATTCAGATTTCAAAACAGCATTCTTTCCTCTTCACCCTTATTCCAGTTAACTTTTCCTGAGTCCTTGCAGTCTCTGCCAGTAAAAGCATATTCTGTCCTTCAAGATCTGTCTCAATACCACCTGCTCCACAAAGTCCCTAATGCCCCAGTGTTCCCATAAGGAATGTGTGAATATCTTGCAGGTAATTTATAATATGTGGCTATTTCTTTCTCCAGAACAGAGCAGGAAAGGGAAATGACTGGTGAGCCTGCATATAATACTTGTTCAAAGAACACTGATTGAACAAATGGATGAATTAATGGATACAATCATTAACTAAGGAAAATGATTACTTTTAAATTTTTTTCACATAATGGGATGCCTGGGTGGCTCAGTTGGTTGAATGTCCCTCTTGATTTCAGCTCAGTTCACAACCTTTTTGTGGGATGGAGCTCCGTGTTGGGCTCCATGCTCAACAGGGGGGTCTGCTTCTCTCCCCCACCCCTGCTCATGCTCTCTTTCTCTAAAATAAATAAATAAATCTTAATTTTTTTTTTCCACATAACAACAGTCATGGGGTAATAGTTGACAGTATGCTTAAAATATTATCTGGCCTCCCCTCCTGGAAAAGGAGTATCTGTGGATCTACTCTAGCCTGAGTGTAGGAGAAGGCAGGGCTAATGCTCTGCTGTGGCAAAGAACAAGGTGGGAACTAAGTCCCAGTTCCAGGTGAGTGTTGTCCAGGAAGCTGGCAAGTTCTGAAAATTCATGTCTACGGGAGCAGGCAGGGGTGAATACTGGATCTTACAAAACTGTAGATACTGTAGTCATAACAGAAACTTTTCAATGAAGCTTTTTTTTATTGAATCAAGAGATGTTCCTCCTGTTTTAAGTTATCCACACAAGGTCCCAGAGCGTCTAATACAGAGATAATTAATGACTTTAAAAAAAGAAACAACCCAAAGTCCAGATTACTGTAGAGGAGAAAGGGTCCTCTGTGGTCAACCAGCTTGTTCTCCTCCCAAAATGCTTTGCAGGATGAGATCAGCTTAATGACTTTCCCATGGTACAGCATCTGGTCCTTAATCTTGAAGAGGGTGAGGCCTTATTTGTCAACACACATAGGATGATCTGTCTCTCGGATGCAGACTCACATTAACTTAACTCACAAAACTTATAAATACAACTAGAGTGATCACAAATTTATCTCAGTATAAAATCTACTTGATTCAGTTTCTTAACTCTGCCTGACACATTTTCTCCCTAAAGACAAAATATATGAGAAGTCCAATTAGAATCCGGTTTCCTAAATGAGAATACAGTTGAAAACGTGGATAATCATATAAAGCCACCGTCTTGACAGAAGGGCAGAGAGAGTCTAATTCATTGGCCACAGGTCTTTGTCCACTCACCAGATTATGCCCGCATTTACTCACTTACCTCTCTAACTCCCCATTTTCTTTGTCCTAGAGGCTGTTAGTACTCTCTTGTGATAGATTCACTCATTTTTTAAAAAATCTGTGTGAATATATATATATATATATATATATTAGTATATCTACTGGGTTATCATCAAGACT
Source organism: Leptonychotes weddellii (assembly GCF_054177405.1). NCBI lineage: Eukaryota > Metazoa > Chordata > Mammalia > Carnivora > Phocidae > Leptonychotes > Leptonychotes weddellii. The sequence goes on from NC_138369.1 coordinate 148,571,174, forward strand.
TGCAGGCCTGGGATTGAGTTGCCTCTTGGGCAGTTTTGTGCATTTCTCACCTCTGCTGACATTAAAATTTTACTCTTAGAGCAAGGGAGGCTATCAGATTTTTCTCATTTCAAAGTTCCTAGGGGGACCCCACTGTATCATGAAGTCCTAACAGCAGTTGGATAAAAGAACAATTAACAGAAAAAAAATGTTTCCCAGTGGACTTTACTGAGTAGAGAGTAAGGCTCTCACAATGTCAAGAGAAGTATAATTGCCACAGAGCCTTGCCAGAGTCCTTAGTACTCTCCCGACCCTGCAGATGAAGCAGGTTGACTCCAGCTGCAGTGTAGACCTTCAGGTCTGTGATTGCAGGCAAAGAAGATCTAAGTTCTCGCCCCACATTCTGGGTTTCTGCACCCCTTGTTGTTCAGCTCTCTCTGAACTCCTACTAGAGTATGACAACTGGGCATCTCAGGTGGGCCTAGAGACCATATTCCATCACGTGCTCCTGTATTAAATACTCTGTGAGACAAGGGGCACAGACAGCCTGACATGACCCTATGGGTTTAGACCTGGGACAATAAATACTTTGACCTAAATTTCCCTCATTCTTCTCTCCAGTCTCCTCTCATCCCCTCCTGTCAGCCCCTTAAAGAGCAAGGTGGAGAAGAATCCGAGGGAATAAGGGATATCTGAAACAGTACATAAAAATGCAAACAAGCAGTGGGACTGGTCACGTTCCTTTTCTAGCCTCAGTTTCTTATTTTTAGAACGGGAATAGAAATAGCTACAGAATTACAGTAATAAAGGAGCGACTTCATGGAAGAGTGTGTAGCAAAGCACCTGGTATGTAGTAAGAGCTTTAACTGTACCAGCTATCATTGTTGCAGGTGTCATCACTATTTTAACCACTACCCCAAGCCTCTCTTCAGCCCCCATCCACTGTGAACAATCCTGCCAGCTAAGCTCCATCTTCCTGAGGTTGGATTCCTGTTCATGAACCCTGGTTTATATGTAATCCCTTCTTACCAATGATCCAAGTGATCAATGGTGAATCCTTGCCCTCCTGCCTTCCAGATTCCCCCTAACTGTGGTCCACCTGATCATTATCACACCTTCAACTTTTCTGCTAAGAACTGTTTTACTGAACTACCCACTGACGAACCCTGCTGAATACTAGTCTTACCATAGGTTAAGAATAGGGGTAGTCCCTAGGTTTGGGACTTTCTAACCTGTGTCTTTGTTCTTGACTGGCTACAGTTGCTATAATCATATTCCAAGATATGACAAGGACAAGAGTTTTATTTTTAAACGCTTGGTGTTATTTAGAACCGTATGCATTTCTGTAGCATTTAAGAGTGACATTTAGAGAATGAAAGGATGCACCATTAGGAATTATGGGTCTGTATACAAATGAATACAAATGCAAACACAAAATGCCTTGGTCATTCCCTGTTTCCTTCCTGAGTCTATGGTTTATGGGTGAAGGCTTCATTGGCCACAGAAACCATTTTGGAAGGATCATTACCAATTGCATAAAAGTTTGACAGTCAAAACATATTAGGTGATTGTTGGCCATAACTTACTGAAAATATGAACATAAGTGGAGCAAAGCTGAGACTGGGGGATTGTTCTGAGACTCTGAATACCAACAATATATTTGGATCCAGTAATTTACTGTTGCCAACTTAGTATGGCCCTATGAAGCACTTTAAACTCTATTGCTGGCTAGAGTGGTCTTTTGATGGGTGAGAGGTTTTTGTTTTATTTTCCAACAGGTTTATATGTTTTTCTTTCCTTGGCAACAAGAGTCCACTATTGCTATTCTATCCTCGAAGCCCTATTCTCCTCTGCCCAGCTTGGGATGTTAGGAAGTGATATGGAAAATGATTATACCTTCACTCCAGGAACGTGCCCCAGAATGAAGCAGAAAGTCTGGCTTTGTTTTCTCAAAGACTGAGAATCTAATAAAAAGGTGAGCTGCCATAGGGATGAGGATGTGTGAACCTGAGGGAGTAAGACATCTCTCACTTAAGCTAGGCACCTGGAAAGTGTCTAAATGAACATAACTTATACCCCAAGATTTCTCAGTTTGATTTAATTTCTTGTGTTCTAAATGACTGACTTAGTGTGACATATTCCCTACGGAAGGTAAAAGTACAAGATTGTAGTTGGGAGTACATAAATAATAATGTCTGTAATAAAGGATAATCAGAAGATGTGAAATCCTCACCCAATGCTACTGATTCCTGGCCTTAAGGCCTTGCATGTATCTTTGCAAAGCTTTAAATGTGGCCTGTGATATAAATCAGAAACAAGGAATGATTATGAATTGTGTTGATGCTATGATTAATAGTAAGATCACATCTTTGAAAAATGAAAAATGGCATTATAATTTAAAGTTTCTTTAGTGTTATACAAACAACATGGGGAATTAAATGAATTTGAATATTTAAATCTGGGGGGAAATAGCTATTACAGCCATTTGTCAGTAACTCAAATGATTTCTGTGGCTTTTCTTTGGTCTGTTGATTGAGAATTTTAAGTGATGGGGTAATCATTTGAAACTGGTAGGATTCCCTTAGATGCATGCAGAAGAGTGGCTCACAGTGGTCTAGCTAAAACACAGAATCTAGGGGAATAATGTTTTCCTACACCACTGAACTTGTCCCTTATAATGTGGTGCACCACCTAGACAATAATTAGCTGTGAGATCTTGGACTATTCACTTCGACTTACACTTCAACTGTAAAATAAGAGGTTTGGTTAAGATGATCTTTTATTCCCTTACAACTATTAAATTAAGGGATTCCAAGGTACTTCCTGACATCCTCTAGAGTGGCAGGACCACCAAATAAGCTGAAGTTTATTCTCAATCTCATGCAAACAAAGCTCTAATTTTAACAACTACATGATGTATTTTTGGTGGACAATTTGGTCGACAATTTCTTTAATACCCCTAAGTGTCTTCAGGAACTAAAAAAGAGCTCTTCCTAGAAAGTTATATTTATTATTATCAGTTTCCAATGGAACATAAAAAGAGTGTCAAGTATTCATTTTATATCCTTTTCCCAAGCCATTTGCTCCTCCTTCTCCTCCTAGACATTATATTTCTTTCATATCACTCTTCATCAATTTCCTGGAATTGTCTGCTCACAATTCAATGCTCACAAATGAAATGAGTGTCTTTTCCACAAAGATGCTTGCCTCCAATACATGTGTCACCATGTTTTGGACCATTTCACCCCAACACCTTTGCTATAATTGAAAAACCCCTAAGCAAAGGCACTCAACCCTACAGTGACTTACACAGTCTACGATGTATGGCCCAGAGTTAAATATCTATTCATTGTAGATGCTCTGTGCAGGACCATGATCATCTGTCTCTGTTAGATTATTTTCCTGAGAAACTTTAATTCAAAGTATAGAGAAATTAGAAGATATAGTAGCACAGAAGAAGACACATAGAGAGTTTGCAATAAACAAGAGCCATAAGATAGAGTAACCATGAGTAAAGCCTGGAGGTAAGCCTGACCTCAGTCAAAAGCAGAAACAGAAGTAGAGAAAAAATTACAGAGAGAAATTGAGTTAAGGACTAAATCATTACTAGAATTGTTGTTGGACAACTAGAGCAGCTTGAATTTTTACTGAGTTCCAGTTCTCCATGAGGCCTGATTATGTAGCTGCTGCTAAGACTTTGTTCCTGACTTCTCTGTATGAATTCTGACCAAAAGGTGCATACCTTTCTGTTTTTTCAACCTGCATACCTTCTCTTTGCAACCTGAGTCAATGTAGGTAAGCTTCAATAAAATCAACTTGTTGTATCTGGTCCAAAACGGGCTTGTTCCTGAATATGCGAAAGCCTAGTTTATGTCAACAAGGGTAGCAGAAGGGAGTGACAGTCCACACTGGTCTATATTTACATTTTCAGTAAAGAGTTTTAATAAAAGAATAAGAGGTAAAGGAATCTAAAACTAAAAACTAAAAGTTTTTTATAAGTATCCATAAGTTAATTTATCCCCGCTATCCCTATTCATCATTTGCAGAGATATTCAAGATTGAGGTGTAATGAAATTATTTTATAAATAAAGTTGGGTTAATGTTATTGCTTTCATGAATCCCTGGTATCAGCAATACGCCTTATCATTCTTTACCAGAGAATGTCAAAAGAATTGTATAAATTAAACCACAAAATGCTTACTCTGTCTGCTGGTTGTTGAAGTATTTATCAGTGTGCTAATTACAGTCCTGTTTATGAGGCTGGAAATGCTCAGGGCCAATTTCTCACGTAGTTCCTGTTGGTGGGCATAGTTTCCAGAAAAGCATGGTTACATCTGGTGTGTATCTTGTAGCTCAGCATTGATATTTTATTCATTTTATAGCTAGCAGCAGTTTAGAAGGCAATATCTTTCTGAAACAGTGGATTCAGTACAAATAGCAATGTAGCTATGATATGGTTGCTCTGTTCTATGAAGTGGAAAACTTTAAAAGGAAAACCTGTGTGATTTGAATATCCCTGTAAACCGTGTTTAATGCACCTTTAAATGAAAGGAGAGGAGTTGATCACAGAAACAAAAGCACTCAATACATCCCTCACCCTGATCTGATGCAAAGTAAAACTCATGGGATATCAGGAGAATGAAAACCATTATTGTAGGGCCATTTCAACTACCAAGGAGCCCAGAAAAACGTTTTGACACATGGCAAAAAGGCAATGTTTTCTCCACTCTGATTTAGTCTGTCAGGCAATGAGCCAACAACAAACTTACTTGTTTTGCCCAATATAATGTTAATTTGAGGATGAGTACATTTTCTTTCTCCTTTAGTCTATTCTTATGCTTAAATTGGTATTCAAAACAGTTGGGATTAAGACCATGCATTCCTCACAGTAGAAGATGACTAGTTTTCATTGACCATACGGCTGGGTAAGATGCAGCTGTAGCTGCTGACCAATTTTACTCATTTATTTAGAAAGATGGATGGCTCTGGCTGGATTTGAAAATCCATAAAGGGACAATGCTATTTATCTAGTTAATTACACCATCTAAGGTATGGCAAAAACTTTTAACAGTATCTTGCCCAAGCCATCAATACTGTGGTCCCCAAATAACCCTTCTCATTACATTTTACACACAGTACATAGTAGTGTCCTGTGATTTACATGAAGAATGAAAGAAGATTGGAGAACCCTGACGGGATCCTCCCAATGTTACCTGATTAATAGATGTGGTAAACACTGATAATCCTGAACCTTGGTGGTGGTGAAGGCCAAGAAAGTATTTTCTAACTCTGCTTCACCCAGAAAGGCAATTTAGGGCTAAAGAGAACCATGAAATATTGGGTTAGAGATGGGATACAGAAAATGAAGAGAATGGCCATTGATAAAATGCCATTTTTTTTTCTGTGATGAATTTTCACCTTACTCTGAATACCAAGCTAACTAGGTCAGGCTAATACAAGTTGTCATTAAATGGCAAACAAAATTCAGGGAGTTATGGATGTGCTTTTTTGTTGTTGCTGTATGACAGTGGGGATTTTTCATAGGTCTTAGTAAAACACTTCAGAACAAAGACTTGGATCCACAGTGACACTTTTGGTAGCTTCTCCCTCAGTCTTTTATCTATGACCTTCACCTAACATTTTTATCCTAGTGAATTCTGGTTAAAATAAATATCAAAAGAATGTACAGCCTAAGAGTAGTACATAAGAAAAAAAAAAAAAAGAAGGGACTATCAAAGCCAACCTCTGTCCCCTGAGTTTGGGGATTTTTTTTTTTTTTTTAATCCAGCCACTGCTCTATCTTTGGTTCCTCTATTTTTTTTTTTTTTTTTTTTTACTATAGCTCAGTATTAACAAAGACACCTGTAAATAAAGAGACTTAATATATCTTCTGATTTAGCACCTTCCTTGTGAAGGATGTTCCACTGGGCATTACAGAATTGGAGAGAAAATGGTGATTCAGTCCTTACCCTCCAGACTTATCAGACTATGTTGTAAATGGCAAATTCAGATAGAAAGAAGGGTGAATATGGATACAGTCTAGAAAATGGAGAACGGGTAAAGAGAGATTGATTCCTACTAGGGAGATTCCTACCAGCCTTTTTGGAAAGGCTGAACAGAAAAATAAAATTTTAAGTAGGGACTTGGAGAACAAAAATTCAAACAGTGGAAAGAGAAATTGACAATTTGGTACAAAGAAAAACCATATGAAAAAATTTGCAATCCATATTTATCCAATTAAAAAGTTAACTACTTAAATGAGGCAAAGTTAGAACAAATTTAGAAGAGGGCATCTTTTCTGATGTGCTAGAGAGCAGGGTATTGGTGGGATGTGAGGGGAAATACTAGATAAAAACATTATAAAGAGAGACGATGACCCACTTCAATGGAGTGTTGTCCATCATGCTAAGGGACCATGGAAAGTATTTGAAAAAGGAAGTAATCTAAAAGATATACTTTAAAAGGTACCTCTGTTAAGAATGGATTAGAATGTGGAATGGCAAAGATACCATTTAATTACTAGAGTGTTGGTAAATTTCAATAACATGTTTAAAGCAACTAACAATTCTTCAGTGTGTTAAAATTTACAAAGTTCTCTCACAGACATTTTCTCATTTGAATACAGCCTGATAATAAAGGTAAAAGGACAGGACTGAATATGAAGCACAGATACGAGATATTGTGGAGGCTGAATTGAGGACTCTGACCACTACTTGAATGGAGAGTGAGGAAACTGGCCAAGGACTTCAGTCTGAGTTGAGAGCTCCCCATCATCATTACCAGCAACAACATGTTGAGGACCAACTAGGTGTTAGGCCCTGTGCTAAGAATTTATATTAGATAATCTCATTTAATCTTAACAATAACTATATGTGCTCACCCTATGTCACAGATGAGAAGACCAAGGCATAGGGGAAATAAAAAATTTGTCCAAGATCAGATAGGTAGCAAGTGGCAAAGCCAAGACTTATTTGAATCTGAAGAGGTCATAATACTGGTCAGTGACAGCCTAAAAAACAAGCTTTGTTTATATCTGCATGTTTTGTATAAATTATGCAGATCTTACAAAAAGTTTAATTTGACTTTTTTTCAGGTTATTCATTATTTGATTCAAGGATAAACGGTACTTGCTTTTAAAATATGAGCCAGGAGCCTGCCAGATTTTATTATAATGGCAACAGATCCCATTTAAAGAAACTTGGCAAAACTTGCCACACTAGATTTTGACTCAAATGGTGTACCAATTAGGGGAAGCTTTTCTGCCAAGATGCTGTAGCATCATGATAGAGTCACCTTTACTCTCAGACACCGCTTAGATCAAAAATCCTCAAGCCTTGAGTGAAGAAAATAATCTTCCTTTTACCACCTAGTCACATATGACTATATTTGCATTCCCAACATCACCATATGCAGTCACAAAGTCATTTCCAACATGCCTGCCTTTCAGCACTCTTGTATAAACTATTATGGGTTTCTTCTGGAGCCTAATTTAAATCTTTGTGGCCAGCAGGACCACTTAGAAGTTACTGCTTCAGAGCACTAAGTGGGCCCTTGGCGGCATGAAACAATTAATGACTTGTCCAGAAATCCTTGGTTATAGCTTAAATCAAGAATAAGAATGAGGCTTTCTATTGCTACATCTTCTACAATGTATTTTTTTTTTAAGATTTTATTTATTTATTTGACAGAGACAGAGACAGCGAGAGCAGGAACACAGCAGGGGGAGTGGGAGAGGGAGAAGCAGGCTTCCCGCTGAGCAGGGAGCCCGAAGTGGGACTCGATCCCAGGACTCTGGGATCACGACAGGAGCCGAAGGCAGACGCTTAACGGCTGAGCCACCCAGGCGCCCCCAATGTATTTTTATAAAAGTGTAAATGTGTACACGTCAGATGGATTCTCTATGATTTTTATCTATGCTATGCTTAAAATCACAGGCTGCCTAGTGAGGGTTTCTTTTTCTCTATGTAATTTATTTAATTAGTCAATTACATTCTCTAGAGAGAGGTTGTATTTGAAAAGACCTATGCAAAGAAAGGCTTAAAGGTGCAGAGTCATACTATTACCAGCATTTAGGGGCTCTAGTTAACAAGATAAAGCCACCCAGTCACAAAATACTAAACAGATGATGAGCATCTCATCATCTGATGAGAAAGATGATGGTCATCATCTCTTTCCATAAAGTAAATATAATCATGTTTCTCATCTCGTCTTTCCCTTGTATAGGTGTGTCACTTATTTTGTTCATAAATTTTTTCCTGTTTATTTCCTAGAGAGGAAATAAACAACAGTCTGTGTGAAAACTTTTTCCAGAGAAAGCACAGGCAGGGAGAGATAGTCTATTTAAAGAGTATTGTGTCTTTGGTTAAGCAGGAAATGAATTTGCTACAAAAGGTTGGGACCCGCTCTGATAGAATTGAAGGTAATTAAAATCTAATGGTAGAATCTAACCATTTAAATTGCAATTTAAATTGAGCAAATAGGATTGAAATCAGAATACTTGACAAGCTTAAAATGGGACTATAAGAGATTCACTGTGTGCATGTGAAATATTTGCTTACTCTGGATTGAAATGCACATTGCATGGATGAAATGAAATACTTTCTAAATTTATATGACTTTTCATTAGTATAAAAAGATGGTTGTGAGGATTTGCATCTTACAATATATAATGACAACAACTGGCATGAAATTAAAGGCTTTCAGTAACAAGCAAAAGATGATTAGGTATTTGCTGTTTATGAGATCTTATTATTTTAGTATGTATACTTTATTATATAAAGTCTGAAGATGGGAATTGTAAATTATCAAATTACATTTATTGCTGGTTTAACCTACGGCTAGATGGTTAGGCTTAACAGATATTCTCTCTCCAAGTATGGAAAACTTAAAATGCCAATGCGTGTGTTTCCACATGTAATTATACTACTTTTGTTAATTTGTTAATATATTGAAGTAGTTTGACATATGAAGAAGAAGAAATGTGGTTTTTGCATTTCTTACAGGAAATTAATAAAGCACAATAATAAGGAATCTAATGGAAATTTATGGAGATTATGATTTGCCAAAGTAAATGTAAGCATCCCAAATTTTTACTCAACATTCTTTCCAACATATCACTAATTCCTCCCACTTTACATGCTACCTCAAACCCTGGGTACAATTTACTTTTATTACTAACCACCACAAATTACTCATAATGTCATCACATTGCATCTGTCAGACTCCATCTTGTTCCAAATAACCAGGGAAAGGGTTTTCAGGCCTCATTGGCCAGTAAAATCTAGATCTCTGAACAAGGCTATGAAGTGAAATACACTGATAGAAGAATACTTAAAGCCCTAACAATAAAGACACTTAATTGAAATCATTTTCAAATTAAGGGTTTTGTTGCTTGTGATACATTTATACGTACAACCCCCTCCATGTATATACACACATGCATGCATTTTTTAAAAACTTTAGTTTCCTGAGAATGTATCTCGAGGAAATGAGTGCTTCATTCATAGTAAAAGACTCGACCACCATGTAATATAACCACATACCCTCAAGGGAAATCATTATCCCAAGAAGGAAAGGGAAACACAGGGAGGGAAAATGTTTCAATAGAAGTAAGAAAACCTGGGTCTTGCTCCATTAGCTTTATTAAAATTACAGAGAAGCAGATGTTCATGAAAGGCAATGTATTTATGTGTTTTCCCATAGAAACAATGTCGAAATTGAGAGCTGTGTTCTTGACAAGAGACTTGGCATAGAAGTAAGCCTAGCTTAGGCCAACGATGTCATAAAAACAAGCATAAAATTCTTCCATATATTTAATAGTAAAATTATGCTCAGAGTCCAATAAAATGAACATAAATATCCTATACACATTGATTATACAAGAGGACACTCTGTGCTATAAAGTATACATCCTGCACATAAATAAAATTGTGCTATACTATAAATCAAAGCTACTTAAAATTAATATGCTAGCTATAATAAAAATTCAACATTTAATTAACAGTATTTTTGCTTGCCTTCTTAGAAATGTTATAATTTGAATGGCCTGAATGATCTCTGAAATTGCTGCCTAGGGAAGTTTTTCTCTTCAAGAGATTCCCTATCTTGACCTGCATGATCCAGGCTGTAAGAGATTCTGAGACTGTCCAGCAGACTAAAGCATAAGAGAAGTAAGCTGAGAATAAGCATAAATAAGAACCCACATAAACAGAATCTCCTGGGGGTGGCCAACCATCTAAAATTCAAAATCAAGCCTCAGGAGACTTAGACTTGATCTCAGCTGGTGTAAAATTCCAAGGGGGAGAAGTGATAAAGGAGAAGACCCAAAGAAGAACTTTCTAATACTGGGGCTTTGGTCAAAGAGCTCTGCAGCTCGTGATTCTAGCAGGACAGGACCCAGGTAGCAGTTGATAGGAATAAAGGCCGAGAAAAGTGCTCTGCAAGTTGTCAGAAAAGTAGAGAACTTTCGGGGATCACAGTCAGAGATTAGAACTGACGTCCAGTCACAAGAGGTGACAAGTATCGGCAAAGAGTACATCCTAATGGACACACAGATGACCAGATAAAGCCAAGAGATCCGATGGCAATGGGTCTTAGAAGAAGCAAGACAAACTTAAGACCCTATCATCACCCATGATGGAGAAGGGACCCTTAATACTGCCATGTTTGTCTTCCTTAGCTCTACTCTGGATCTACAGTATCCTGCATTTCCTCAGCCTGGAGCAAGCAGGGACCTGCACTTTGCACAACACACAGGCACTCAAATGTCATTCAGTGACCCTATGCTGATGCTCATAAGTCGAGTTCTTGTTTCCAGAGTCTCAGTGGTAGATACACATTCTTTCTAACAAATTACTTTGGTAATATACAATATATGTAAAGTACTATCTATAGCTTTAGTTTAAGCTTTTGAAGAAGATTCAAACCTTGTGAATTTGGTCCTTATGTTCATTTATTTCTTACTTGTTAAATCATTTGCTCTTCTCCCTCATCTCATTCTAACAAGAGTGCTAAGGCTGCCAAAGAAAATACGAATAGGAAGCTGGGGGATACGTTTGGAAAGGACGAACAATATCTGTACTCCTCTGCCTTGATGCTATGCTATCTAGGGAGGTATTTATGGTTTAATTATATGTGTATGAGTTTGAAGCTTTTCATTTCAGTTTTTGGAATTGCATTTATTACCTCACTTTATTTGCAAAACTTTAGCATAGATACAGAGGGGATTATTATTATCCCCATTTTACAGATGAGAAAACTAACTTGGAGAAGCAGTAAGCGGTAAATGCAAATCCGTGTTTTAAAAACTTGAGGCAGGGATCTTATATGGATTCTGTGCTCAAGTCCTTTCACATGATAGATCCTCAAAAATATTTGCTGATGAATTCATTGATTTTTTTTCCACCAAAGTACTATGTTTTAGGATATAAGCAGGATAAGGAAGAAAAGTGAAAGCACAACAGGGCTAAAGGAGTAAGGAAAATGGTAACAGCTAACATGAATTGAATGCTTGCTATATGTCAGTCATTGATTAAGGAACTTATACTCATTTATTCTTTAGAACTGCTTTTGAGGGATGCCTGGTGGCTCAGATGGTTAAGTGTCTGCCTTCAGCTCAGGACATGATCTCAGGTCTGGGATCTACCCTGTGTCAGAATCCCTGCTCAGAGAGGAGTTTGCTTCTCCCTCTGCCCCCCTCCCCCACTTACTCTCTCTCTCTCAAATAAATAAATAAAATCTTAAAAAATATATTCCTTAGAACCATTTGTGAAGGTAAGTAGTATTTTCTTCCACATTGTACATGAGGAAAATACATGATATCTTCAGGGAAGAGATTCAAACCCAGGTAGGCTGATTCACGGCCCATGCTCTTCACCTCCCACCACTGTATAGAAACAAATTAAGAAGTTAGAAGTCACAATAATGGCAAAAAGCAGGTGCAACAGTAAGGAAAAACCAGGCAGGGTGGAAGGTCTAATATCTACTGAGTGCCTGAACTTTACGCAGATTATCCCCGGTCCTCAAATTAACCCAGTTAAATTAATTAAAGAATGAGGCCATTAGACTGAGGTGGCCAATGTGAGCAAACCAAAATCCAAGCCTGGTAATGCTTCAAGATAATGAAATCAAAATGCTGAGGACAACCAATCACAAAAGCCAGCAAGGCTTTCAGCTACAGCCAATGAATAATTTCCTTTCTTTGCTTCTGCCTTTTCTCTACGTAAGTCCTTCCACATTAAGGACTATTAGTTTCCAACGTATTACTTTTTTTTTTTTACATGTATATATATACCTTTTTATTGTGGTAAAATGTCCAAGCTCTCTCCACAACCCCCATCTTCCCCCAGGAGCTACCTTTTAGCACAACAGTGGTGAGAGTGGGCACCCTTGACGTGTTCCTGATCTTAAGAGAAAGGCTCTCAGCTTTTCCCCATTGAGGATGATATTTGCTGTGGGTTTTTCATAGATGGATTTTGTGAGCTTGAGGAATGTTCCGTCTCTCCCTATACCCTGGAGAGTTTTAATTAGGAAAGGATGTTGTATTTTGTCAAATGCTTTTGCTGCATCAATTGAGAGGACCATATGGCTCTTCTCTCTCCTCTTACTAAATGTGTTCTATCACATTGATTGATTTGTGAATGTTGAACCACTCTTGCATCCCGGGGATAAATCCCACTTGGTCGTGGTGGATGATCCTTTTAATGTATTGTTGGACCCTATTAGCTAGGGTTCTGTTGAGGATTTTGGAATCCATATTCATCAGGGATATCGGTCTGAAATTCTCCTTTTTGAAGGGGTCTTTGCCTGGTTTGGGGATTAAGGTAATGCTGGCCTCATAGAATGAGTTTGGAAGTTTTCCTTCTGTTTCAATTTTTTGAAGGAGCTTCAGTAGAATAGGTATTATTTCGTCTTTGAATGTTTGGTAGAATTCCTCAGGGAATCCATCAGGCCCTGGACTCTTGTTTTTTGGGAGGTTTTTGATCACTGCTTCAATCTCGGTACTGCTTGTTGGCCTATTCAGGTTGTCAATTTCTTCCTGTTTCAGTCTTGGCAGCTTATAGGTTTCCAGGAAGGCATCCATTTCATCCAGATTGCTCAGTTTATTGGCATATAGTT
>NC_138369.1:148584768-148690026 GCF_054177405.1 Leptonychotes weddellii
GAAGGGCCATATGCACCCCAATGTTCATAGCAGCAATGTCCACAATAGCCAAACTGTGGAAAGAGCCGAGATGCCCTTCAACAGATGAATGCATAAAGAAAATGTGGTCCATATATACAATGGAATATTACTCAGCCATCAGAAAGAATGAATACCCAATTTCTACATCAACATGGATGGGACTGGAGGAGATTATGCTAAGTGAAATAAGTCAAGCAGAGAAAGTCAATTATCATATGGTTTCACTTATTTGTGGAACATAAGGAATAGCATGGAGGACATTAGGAGAAGGAAGGGAAATATGGGGGGAGGAATTGGAGGGAGAGATGAACCATGAGAGACTATGGACTCTGAGAAACAAACAGGGTTTTAGAGGGGAGAGGGGAGGGGGGATTGGTTAGCCGTTGATGGGTATTAAGGAGGGCACGTACTGCATGGAGCACTGGGTGTTATACGAAAACAATGGATCGTGGATCACTACATCAAAAACTAATGATGTATTGTATGGTGACTAACATAACATAATAAAATTTAAAAAATAAATAAATAAAATAAATGAGTTGGATAGTTTCCCAAAAAAGTAACATGCTAGAGAGCCATACAAGAAGGTTAAAATTAAAACCAATTACTTTTCCTTACTGACCATAGTTAACATTTCTATCAATTTCCTTCCTGTCATTTTCTGTGTGAGCTTATATTATGGATACGGTTCAGTGTTCTTTCTTTTCATATCCCAGCATACTCTTATTTGGTAAAGGTTTTTTATAGCTGATTTTCAGGGTCTACATATTCTTATCTCCCAGAAAAGTACTACTGTACATCTAAGAATTCTCCATTTGGGAACATTTAAGTGGCATCTAATACTTTTTGATTAAAAATAATACAGTGATAAATATCCTTGTACATAAATCAATATATCTACCATTCTAAGGCCATGAGTAAATGATGACATTATTTGAGTAATATAGGCTTAAGTCAGATCCTCTGATAACCCTGGGCACATGGACACGCACAGTATATTTCCCAGACACCCTTGCTGGTAGTGTGACTATGTGACTAAGTTCTGGCCAGTGGAATATGAAAGTGTCCTGTGGCAGCTCCCAGGAAACTTCCTTACACAACTGATGCCCTTTGCCTCTGTTTTTGGACCTTTCTCTATTTGGGATCATGGGATAAAGGCTACAGATCAAGGACCGTGGAGTGTAAAATGAGAGAAATTTTCATTACACATCCAGTGACAAAGTGGAAAAAAAGCATTAAAGTTTTATTAAATCTCTTGATGAGAGATAGTGAATCACCTTTGTTCCAATTTGTATTTCAAGAGTGAGGGTGATGCCAAAAAAACGGTGATTTATCTCTGCAGGATTTAAGAGAGATTCCCGGGTCCCTTTCTCTCCCCAGTGGGAACTGTGCATTATTCTCTGCTACCTTATTTTAGCAACATCAAAATATATGTTAGGAAAACAATACCTTTTAAAAAGCAAATCATTTCCAATTCCCAAGTGGTAAATAATTTCTAAAAAGTACTATATTTCTTCTTGATTAATTTTTCATTTTAGTCAATTGTTCACCACTGAAAAAAAGAAAAAGTTCAAACTACATACAAGAGGAGAACTAGCTTAAGGACCTGTATAACTTTGAGGCAAAGTTGCATGAAATTGTCAAACCATAACTCTCCTAGGATCTTCCAGTGTTAGTTGATTAGCCAAACTAGCAGGACTATTCAGTAATGGATTCCTCTTTGGGCAATGCTAATAGAGCTCTACTCTTGATGAAAACTAACCTCAAAATTTGGGCCACATCGACTTGCACTAAACCTCCATATAATGATGGCACTTCACTTTTCAACATGGAAAATGAAAGGGAAAATTGAGGTAATTATGTCAGCAATTTAAGTAAAACAGAAAATATCCAGATACTTGAGGCACAGGAAACTGGAGCTTTGAACTATGCAGAGATAACAATCTGAGCTCTCGATCTCACTTTTTCAAGAATACGAAGCATTTTACAAATGAAGTTTACTGACCAGAGATTTCCAAATCTTATGTCTAGTACCTGTGAGCAGAAAGCCCCAAACTATTTGTCTTCCAGCTCTCTCAGCAAAAAGTGGCATTAACCAAGGTTATTTTTCAGTTCTCCTGTGTTATTCAAATTTGTAGAGACTGATGCTGTTTACCAACAAACAATCAGGCAAGATATTCTCACAAACATGAAAAGGTGACATGTTTATCCAGTTTCCACTTCCTTTGAGCCTCTGAAGGAGATGGGCCACCATCACGAGAAATGAGTAACAGCTATCAGAGATTCTCCCTTTGTCTCCCACTAGTGAACTCATTCCCACTAAGGAGGTGCCTCTCCTCCTAGCCTCCAGTACTTCCTTTGCCACATTTGCCCCCAATATCTGTGCTTTCCTGTTTTATGTTCTTTACTGCTCTGGCCTATTGTCACTGTTGATGTCATCACTCACTATGCTCCAGGGCCAGCCCTGAGGAATGTGGGCCCATCAGTACTTTGATGCCAAGCCTCCTTCTGCCTTGTTTCTCCTGATGCTATAGGATAATTTGGCATGACTTTGGAGCTCATCACTGTCCACCTACTCGTGGCCCTATCTTTTTTCTATTTGATCCATATTATTAGCTAACATAAAAGAGGACCCTCTGCTCATAAGTCCCTACCTTTAGACATTTAGTGTTTCAAAATCATTGCAATCACAGACTGCCAAATTTTGTAATATTTTTATTAATTCATTCTGTTACTGTTACTAGATTGATTAGGACTTTTGATTTTCAGAAGTGCCAGACAGACGGATGGTGGGTTTTCAAGTTTACCAGCTGTGATGTTTATTTTGTATCAACTTGACTAGATCACAGGTCACCAGACATTTGGTCAAACATTTTTCTGGGTGTGTCTGTGAGGTGTTTCTGGATGAAACTAACATTTGAATAAATGAGTAAAGCAGATTGCCCTCCCTGATGTGGGTGGCCTCATTTAGTCATTTGAAAGTCTGGATAGAAGAAAAAGGCTGAACGTCCTGTGACTAGGAGAGAATTGTTTCCACAGGACTGTTTTTCAAGCTGGGACACTGGTTTATTCCTGTCTTTGAAACTGAATGGAAATAATAGCTCTTTTTTGGTCTTAAGATGCTAACTTTCAGACTGGAAATACACCATCAGCTCTCCTGGTTCTCAGACCTTTGGATTCAGGCTAGAACTACACCACCAGCTCTCCTGGGCCTTGCTGACTACAGATCTTGAGACTTGTCAGCCTCCATAATTATGTAAACTAATTCCCTAAAATAAATCTCTTTATATACAGTACATATATCCCATTAGTTCTTTTTTCCTGGAGAACCCTAATACAACAGGTAGTCCTGGCATTTGTTTTATTTACTACCTACCTTTTTTTCTAAATTAAAAATTTGGATTGTTTTATATTAAATGTCTCCCCACTTGTAAATAATTGAGGAACCTCATTCTCAAAAGCAATTGATCTGTGATCGACTTGCTTTTTCCCTTATAAATATGGAATGAAAGCCAACGTGTACTAGCTTAATAGCCTCCAAAGTCATAATAGAAGTCTCTCCATCCTGTTATAATACTCTTCAAGTGTTCTGGAAATCCTTCAAATTATGCCTCATGTGTGTTCACAAACAAGTGTCTCCCATGGACTTCTTCTCCTGCTCTTTTCTCACTTCTAGAAGTTTACTACCTTACATTTTCCACAGCAGACAATGTCCCGTCCTGAACCATCATTTCTGTGATGCTCCCAAAGCTAAATGCCAGCACTTGAAGATCCAGACAGTATTCATTTCTGTAAGATTAGATTCTTCCTGAGTCAGGAAACGCTTTTTTCCTCAACTCTGTGTCACTTCCCAAAACAAGGGACAACAGCCGGACCCTGGGAACTGTCATGAGAGTCTGTGAAACTCTAGGCAGAGGCTGAGCTCCTTGTCTTTCCAGTTCTGACTTTCCCCTCAAAGTTTTAAAAATTATAGGCTCAGTGTTAGTCAGTGCTCAAACTCAAGGTAAAGTACACTTCTTTACCGTCAGCTGATCTGAATATGTCTCCTGACACAGAGCCGTAACCAGGAAGCTCAATATGGAGAGAACAAACTTCATCTAGCTTCAGAGATCACTGCCTTACCCTGTTGCATTAGGTAGCTTATTTTAAGTTCAATCTTTCTTAAAGTCTGTGAAAGTAGGAAGAGAATGTTGAGAGTAGGAAAGAGAAATCCCTTTTAAAAAACCAGGTGACTATTTTAAAGATATTCATTTGTAATTATTTTATTAAACAATCATCTTTTACATGTCATCAGACCTTACCCCTGAAGTACAAAAAAAAAAAAAAACAGTTTGAGGTATTAAAACTGAAGGAACATTTGCACATATTTTGTAAGGCTTTTACACTATAGTAACCAAAATATTCAGTGCAACTAAATACTACATATAATTGCAGGTTGAGAAGAACAAAGCTATATAAAACAAAACGGGTTTGTCTCATTATAGCTCTGATCCTCCCATTTATGGTGACAGGGTGGCAAAAAAATAATGTGAGATGTAAGTTGCTTGCAAAATAATGTGTCCATTATTCAATTTTTAAAAAGTGGTATATAGAATGTAAAAGGTCAACACCTGAAACAGTCGCCATCCCCAAAGCACAAAATCAAACTGACCAACTGGTTTCAGTGATAAAGTCCTATTCACAGGACTTAATCCTCAGATTAATGGGAATTCACTTAAAGGATCTGAAATAGATTTACTAGACTATTTTAACACTATCCATGTACATATAAGGTCACATAAGTCACATCCATGGTCCATACTTTTTTTTTTTCTGTAAGATTTTTCCCTTTAAAGTAGAAAATAAATTTTTAATACAGATAAAGTTCAGAATGGTCACTTCAAAGGGATTTTGAAGTAACACAGGAAAGAGGAGTTTGGCTTTTTAAGTGTTAGACTTTTTTAATATTGGATAAATTATCCAAAGACTTTCCAGATCCCATTTCACTTTGACTGTATCTAAACCTTGAAAGAGAAAGTTGAGGGAATCATATAACTAATGATTATAATATAAACACTTTCTTCTGATCTGTTCAGGCAAATTGGAGAAAAGGTGTTTTTTGATTTGATGATTGATTTAATTATTAATTTCAGAGCATAGCTACTTCATTTGAAACAAATTTAAAATTGCATAGTGATTTGCATATAGTATAGTAAATTAAGTTCTGAATAATGGGTCACAAATGTTGAATAGAAATTAGTCTCTACAGCAGTGGTTACAGGTAACATAGCACTTCAAGTAGCCACACATTCTAGGTTTTGATGTTTGTCTCTGAATTGTTCTATTCAGTTGTGTACATAGGCTGAAAAAAGGGAAGGTTGATTTTTTTTTTTTGTAAGAACATAGGTTGCTTAAAACTTGGCTTTTAAAAAATTTTTGCAAAACTGATAAAGGACCACAGTTTACTACATAGGAAAATACTGTTTATTCCATGGCAATCATGATACTTTCAAGAAGACACCTGAACGAGTAGGGGTCCTCCAGATTCTTTGTTTAGCCAGCATCAGAAATTTGTGGGAAAAGGACATTTTTTTCATAGAGACTCCAACAATGTTCTTCAAAACACACTTACCCTGCTTCCTCTTTGTCATAGTGGGGAAAAAGGGAAGCTAGGTTGTTAAAAACCCCCATGGGAACCCTACGTGTATGTGTGGGGACACTGTCCTCTCCCACAGCGATGGTTTGTTTTCCCATGTAATGGCTCTTGAATGGAGAATAATGATCTTTACAGTTGCCTCCCTGCTGGAGGCACAGCTGCAAAAGCAGCTGAGCTGTTTACCTGGGAGGAGAGTCAACATGTGCTGATGTTCTCCCTTGAACCAGGAGAAAACTGATCACAGCCATTTCTATCCAAAAGAATAATGATCTACGGTCACCTAGTATCCGTTAGAGGTTAATGACTATTTTTACTGTTTGCTACACAAGTAGATGCTCCAGGTTAAGATACATTTCCCAAGAGTTTGTTGTTTTGTTTTGTTTTTTTAATGAATGTCATCAGACATGGAAATCAGCCAAAAACACAGATCATAGAATAAGTAATTAAATCTCAGGTGTCCAAATTGGCCAGTCCAATTAAAACATATCCCCAAGCTGGAATTATCTGGAATAAAACAAAAAAGTAACTTTCATTTTAGGACCACATATACAAATCTAAATGCCATCACACTGGGTTTTAACGTTTAGGGGGAAAAATGTAACAATTGTATTTTTTCTATGCCCATCTTTTATCTCTATAACAACCAATAATCAAAAGAAAATTGAAATAAAATGAAATATGACTGATCCTGTAAGATCTAAGTCCTGAATATTGTTTGCTTATTGTCATTATACCCATTGGTGCCATATAAATCGGGCTGACCACATACATAAGTGACAAGAACAATATCATCAAAATTCTTTCACTATCATCATGCTAACGAGCTACACTGAAATCTATCAAGCCTACAAATATCAAATGCTGGCTGGCATTCAGTTTGGATGAAACACTGACCAGTCACCCATGGTATGGTCAGTGAATCCTTCTCCCAAGAGGAGGGACCTGTTACAGTCAGTCAAAGACTGGGTTTCTTATGCCATTCAACACCAAACTGGTGGGTGCCTTCCTATGTAGAAGGGCCAGTGAGCACAGGAGAAGGGAAAAGCTCATGACTCCCAGAATGACCATTCCTGATATCAGTGCGCTGGTGACGGCATTCAGTTGGAAAGGAGGTTCACTTGGAGAACCTGCAAGCAATAAAATACACACAGTGGAAAGATCCAATATCAGACTCATCTCACCTTATCCCAATTTATACCTGCAAAACATGTCTTTAGTATCTTGTAAAGTAACAGCATGACATTGATTCATGCTATAATCTATTTGACTATAATTCAATCCAATAACCAAAGGATCATGCAGTTTAGAGGTCTGGTATCCCCTGGGCTGCCAAAAAAAAAAAAATTCTTCTATAAAATGCAATAAAAATTGACCAACAGGTCACATATGAGTTCAGAAGTCCTCAGTGAACTGTTATGTAAAATATAACAAACTTGTAAAATCAGAACTCATCATACTTAGTTGTTTAGAGTTTTGCAACTAATCATCAAAAAATTCTTAAAATTTTTAAAAATCATACTTTTATTTTCAGTATATGTTCATTATCTTACCAAGCTGTGAATTGTTGGTTGGAGTCTCATCTGGGAGAGAAAAGAAAAAGAAAAGTGATATTGTAAATCTAAACATTTACTTATGTTTATTATAATTCTGTGATTACTTTTTACCTACATGTGGCCTCACCTTCACCCACAAGATCCATGGGTAAAGGAATCATGAAAATCTTCCTAACCCATTATCCTTTCCCATTTTCTGTTCCACATGTCTGAGATTTTATTATCTATCCATTCCACAAGCCCACACCCTGCCAGTGCCCTGGGCATACAAACGTAATCGCAAAATATACTATACGATATTCTTTCCTGCTAACCTTGCTTTGTCATTATCTCTTTAGTCAGGTTAGTGGGAGCAGTAATTGTTAACAGCTATTACATTTTTTATAGGCCTATAACCTGCCATTTGTTATTTTGTTTTAGAGAAGTATTCATTATTTAGTGCCGCTCTATTTTAAGTGTTGCCAATTTGCCCATCATAATCTGCAAAAACGTCATTTTAACTTCCAAAACGATAAATTCACACTTAGTAACTAAACGAAAGGAAAACATGATTCCTAATCTTGAGTTGTAGGGGTTTTTGCATCTGTTAAGTAAAAGATGAAAGCTGTTGATTTTTTACTTATCCCTGGCAAACATAATAATGGATGCAATGAATGCATTCACCTGGTTTCCCAACTTGTGTTAAACCCATTTGGTAATCGTATAGCCATTAACCCCTTCTTCTACAATTAGTGGATTTCATTTTTGTTCTTAAATATGTAGGTGTGTATGTGTCTTTGAGTGTCCGTTATCCGAACTATAAAACGTGTGCAGTTGACTGTTTGATTTGGGAGTATAAATATTATTACAATTAACATGTGTGTAATGCCATACAGTTTACAAAGTGCTGCTTCATGTCATTACATTTTGTCCTCGTAAGAGCCATATGGTTTCGCCATTATTGCTACCCCCATTTTACAGATGAAGAAACTTCCATCTGTCCCAGGCTCCATGATGAAGTAAACATATGTTTAAATAAAAGTTCAGTTTCAGACTCCTTTTTCTAAAATAATATAAACTAGTCAAGTATGGAAAATATTTTTAAAGATGAATATATCAAGCTATGAAACCCCAGGATTAGTATTTGAAACAACTGATTGGGAGAACCTGGTGTGATATTTATAAGCCATCTGATGCCATTTCTTTTAAGACATATGAGTCTCAGCAGAAATGATGATTCTGCTGTTTGAGCCTGAAGTACAATGCTCCAAATTAATAGAGTGCTTATTTATAGTATTCTTTAGAATGGTGTAGTGCATCACTATAGAACAAAAAGAAAAAAAAAAGCACAAATTTTCATTATAGGACACCCTTAGGAAAACCCTAACGTCCAACCAACACTATTTTATAAAGACACTTGTTTCTCATAGAAATGGATGGAATGAATGAACTGTGATCAATTCTTCCAAAGGATTCCCAAGATAAGCTGCCTCACTGGAACATGGAGGAGAATATATAATGCTCTAAAATTCCTTTTTCAAAGTTATTCTTTGTTTACAAATCACACTTATTTGCTTTTATTTATTTATTTGTTTATTTATTTATTTATTTTTAAGACTAGAAAGCTCCTTCCTCCTACATGTCCCAAATTAGGTGAAAGTGCTAGGACTGGCTGCCCGCACTATTTTCTGCATCCTGAAGTTAATTAAAGAAGTCAGAATATTCCCTCCTCTCCCACATTACCACCAACACTCGTGTAAGAACCCTGCTCCAGGTGTCACTCACAATGACGGGGCTATGGACAAAATTTTCACATGAGACAAACTGTCAAATGAGCCATACCAGCCACAGGTTCTAGGACTCTGAAAAACTGCAAGCATCCTACCTCTGGCAGGGGGCTAAAATCAAAGCATGTACTATTTGAATAGTATTTGGAATTGCATTTGATAGTGGATAAAGGTAGAGAGAATCACTTTATCTAGTTGCTATTTCCGGTTTCCTTCAACTTCCAGTATCCTGCAATTTGGTCTAGACCGAACGGGGAGGTAGACATTTTCTAGGAGACTTTTTTCACCACACACTCTGTTTTTTTTTTCTCTTACACGCACTTGGTCTTACCATGTACATATATGCTAAAAGAAACCTTCTGGAATTAGAACAGGTTGGAATACTAAACTTGGTGGGCTCTTCAAAAAGCATGCAGCTAGCTGAGGACCCATAGGAGGAAAGTGATAGGAGCAACACCACGGCTGTTGGAAAGCCAGAAGGAGCAGATAAATTCTTTTTCTCTGCTTTTCTCTCATATAAGTAGTAGAAATGGAAAAAGTAAACATTAGTGCAAAGATATGTACAGAATAAATATTTTTCCTTTCTTAGCACCAGCGAACTATTTTTTAATCTTCAATTACCTACCTATATAGTAAAATGAACCACATATTTCAAATTCAGAACTTCCAATTTTTGTTTGTTTGTTTGTTTTTTTAGAGAGAGGAAGGGAGAAGGGGCTGAGGGGCAGGGAGAGAGAGAATTTTTTTTAAAGATTTATTTGTTTTATTTGAGAGAGAAAGAGAGCAGGGAATGGGGCAGAGGGCGAGAGAGATGATCATCAAGCAGACTCTCCACTGACTGCAGAGTCTGATTCAGGGCTTGATCCCAGGACCATAAGATCGTGACCTGAGCCAAAATCAAGTGTTGGAAGCTCAACCAACTGAGCCACCCTACCGCCCAAGAGAAAGAGTATCTTAAGCAGACTCCACACCCAGCACAGAGCTGACCCAGGGCTCGATCTCACAACCCTGAGATCCTAACCAGAGAAATCCATTCAAGACAAGTCCAACTGACTGAGCCCACTCAGGCATCCTGAGAATTTCCAAACTTTTTACCCTCCATTGTGTTATGTTTGTTAATAATCCAGGTCTACTTTTGAACACTAACATTCCTGAGAGCAAAGACTATGGCCTGTTCTCTAGTGTATTCCCAGTTCCTAGCAGAGTGCCTGTCTCATGTGGAGGTTTGAATGAATTATTAACTCCCCATAAAACTCAATGACATGAGTTGAATATCTTGGCTTGGACTTCTCCATTGGAATTTATGTAATAAAACAATTAGGTACTATTGCTTTCCAGTACTTGCAATTGTGAATTTCCAGAATTGTACCCCATGATAAGCATTTCCCTACTGAATAGTTTTACCATGTGGGGGGTGTAAAATAAGAACACTTCAGGAGTTTTGAGGATTTGAAACTTTGAAGATGTGAATATTTTCCTAAATCAACCAACAAAAGGATTTACAATGTTGGGTAAAATAACCAGAATGTCTTTGATTTCATTAAAACAAAATAAAAGTACTGATCTTAAAACTTATTAAACTTGACCTAAGTTGGATGTCTAAGGGGAAAGGAGCGGTTCAATGAGTAAACAGAGCAAAAATTCCAAGTACCAGAGAGCTTTGAAGAGAGCAAATCAAGCCTGAAATTGGACTTGTCTATATAAAATCGGCCACAGGACCTGGAGAGATAAATTCTAGCTGACCTAAGGTAAAAATAAAATGAAACTGAGGGGAAAAAAGTAGCCCTGGTCATTAAGCTATGTTTACATAGGATTTTCCTGTGGCTGGATATGGCTTGATTTCTGAGTTCTGTATTTATATAGAATTTAAAATAATAATTTTTAAATTATGATACTATAGTATCATAATGTAAACATTATTATACATGGTCCTCTACACAGTGAGGTCACCATGATTGCCCAGAAATGAGCACCATCATATGGCTATTTATCAAAATTATAAAAAATAAATCCACAGAGAGTAAGAGAGGAATGAAGGGCATCTGGAAGGTTTGAACATGATTCTTTGGGGGCTTTGCCGGTGAGGAGACTGAGGTTACTAAGATAACACTACTGTATTAGAAAATGAATGTTATCCTTGAGGTGAAAATGGATTGAAATTGGAAAGGAAGAAATTCAGGCATCACATCAGAGGCATTGTGCTCAAGGCATTAGCTGTTTGAGGTTTGAGCACAGATATCTGGGGCGAGTGAATATGGTGTAGGTGAAACCTACAAACCTGCACAGCTGGTTGGCTATGGTAGAATTAGAAACTTCTACTTGGTTAATCTTTACTGGGATTTGGTGATCTTAAAAATGTTGGTCTTTGTAAAAACTTATCTTACACTAACAAATTAATTAAAATGTGTAATATCTAAATTTGATTTGGCCCAGGTAAGAAGGAAGCAAGGAGGTTAATAAGGAGGAAAAGCCACCTACTCAACATGGGCAGAGATGCTACTTTCAAGGGTTTTTTTTCTCTTATATAAAACTGACTCTAGATATGCTCCATAGAAATAAAAATATTTTTTATTGTGCCTATCCAAAAGCATTCCTAATTATTGGCAACCAGAGTTGAGTTTCCATGCAGTGTAATTCTATGAGCTATTTCTGACAGCCAGACAGAGATAAGAATTGGGCCTTTCACAAACCACAAATCGGTCATTTTCAAACCATTCAAAACACATACCAAACCTCAGGGAGTGCAGACGAAGTTGGAAACTTCATATTTAATAAATTTCTGCATTATTTTTAAAAACACTTTAGCTTGTTTTTAAATAATGCTATGTCTACACAAACACCGAGGAGTGAATAATTCAAGCATTTGTCTGAACTTTTTAGGCCAAAACCATTCTTTGCTTCATTACCTATTTCAGGCAAAACTTTAACAGGACGCATGGGAGAAAAAGTAAGGATAATCTATTCTGCTTTTTTTAAGACAAATTTAGAGCTATAGAGTAAGAATCTAAAAGGCAACTTCTTCAAACCCCTTGTTTTAAAAATGAAGAAATATTTGCCCAGAGAGGTAACATAAAACCCCATGTCATGTAGCTTGTTTAGACAAAAGCTGGAGCTAGAACCAGTTTTTCTGACTTAACTTTGTGTTGTTTACCCTGCCTGTCTGTTGTACCCAGTTGATTCTGAATGTCTCCGGGTTCACACTGATATAAAGCAATATCCCTTTGGAGAGTGTGTGCACATGTACATGCATGCACAAATATTTGTATATATGAGAATATATGTGTATAAGCAGTCGTGTCTACTAGATTCATGACCATGACTGGAAGGGGTATGTAATATCCAGGATCCTGAGAAGAAACAAATGGTACTCAAACTGGGCATTTTAAGAAAAGTTTAATAGGACTATTTATAAAGATATAGGGAATTCACAGAGAAAGTCAAGTTCCCTGGGCTACAGGAAGGTTTCTGGCTCTGTGGGAAAAGTTGTCTGGGAGGAACCCT
The DNA here is from genome assembly GCF_054177405.1 of Leptonychotes weddellii. Lineage (NCBI taxonomy): Eukaryota > Metazoa > Chordata > Mammalia > Carnivora > Phocidae > Leptonychotes > Leptonychotes weddellii. The sequence goes on from NC_138369.1 coordinate 148,597,245, forward strand.
GTGAACTTCACTTTCCATCCTCTGATAGCACCACCTACTGGCCAAACCCAACCAAACGCTGGATGGCAAAGCAGTGGACGGGGGCAGTTCACACAGGCCAGTCTTCAGGGGCAGAGAGCAGGGCAGGGAAAAGGGAGAGTGAAACATGTCCAGCACGGTATATTTGTATACTTCTGTGTGTGTGTGTGTGTGTGCATGTGCAAAAAGGGAAATACTGTAAAGACAATATTGCCCTTTGTGTGAAAGTTGAGTAAACAGGAAACTACTGTGAAATTAAAGTTGCTTAGCAGTTTATCTTGTTTCACAGTTAATTAGTGCTGTATAGAAACCACTTTGAGTTCTCCTTAGAAGCCAAGTAATATGCCATTTTGGAACAATATATTACTACACACAAAAGGAGGAATGTTCCTACCACTCCGAGTAATGATGGGACCAGCAGAGAGGATGGCGTTTCCAGACGTGCTCTGGGGGCTCCAAGTGGTCCTCCTCCCCGCATCTCTCCTTTCTCTGTGGCCGCAAATCTGAGGTGTTAATGAAAACAAATGAAATTCCACACCGGCACAAAATTGGTTCTTTATGGCCATTTGGAAAGCAGATTCTTTTGGAAGAGATACCACATGTTTAATTTTATTCATTTACTTCTGTGCATTTATTTAATTACTTTGCATATAACTGCTACAGTGTTTCTTATTCTGGCTTGGGTCACATTTCTTATTTCCTCCCATTATAATTGTGCTTTGCCTCATTAATTTACATAGCTCAATGGTTCTCCTGAAAAAGAGCTGTGTTTATCAAACTTTTCTACTTTTATTTCTCTCAAGACTTTAATAAATCTTTTCCTGAAATTTTGGTCAGCGCAGAGTCAAGGTAATGTGGACTCGCCATTTAACCCCATCTGATATAGCTAGTTAGGACTAAAGTAATCAATTGTTGTGAAGAAATGCATGAATTTGAGCATAAATAAAAATGTATGAAAGCTATTTCAAATTTTAAAATGTGCCTTCATTTTTCTCAGGATAATATTGATATGACCTTAGGGAGACTGTCAGAAATATCTTTTTTTATTCACTAGGAAATTGATTAATATGATGGCTGTATGCAATTCAGATCCACACCTATTTTATAACTTCTAACTTGTAATCCAAGGGATTCCTGGGCTATCAGTCCCAAATCTACCTTTCTAGAGCTGGCCCTACCCCCTCCCTAGGTTTTCCAATCATCCTCTACTCTGTCCCATAACCTTACTGAAGGTCTGGTAGTTCCCTGGTTACTCTGTCTTATGTGTCTGTGAATTTGGTCAGCCTTTGGAATGGGGTTTCTCTCACACTCTTGATTTTGTCCCTTTGGGGTTCATCCATCTTCAAAGTCACACCCCAGGTTTCATGTCTTCCATCAAACTCCCAATCTCCCCTGTTCTTGCTCTCTCACAATGGTGAATACTGCCTCTTACAACAACCCATGCATGTGTCTGAATTTGTACCATAACATTTTTGTCTTATTTTCTTCCACGACTGTCTCATGGTCCTCAAAGATCAGCTAAATGAGTTCAGAATTTATGCACACATGTCTGTTTTCCCAATATTATGCTTGGCACAAAGTAGGCATTCAATAGATCTCTACTGCATGAATAAATAAATAAACCCTACTTCAAACTGTTTGGCCTGATGCATATTCACTTTCTATATAGAAATTAGTCCCTAACACTGGATAACCTTTCAGCTTAGATCAATTTGACAATTTAGAATAAAGTTGCTAAAAACATACAGGCATAAGGAAGGGGCAGTCATCAGCTCTGCAGAGCTTGGTAACACAGTGCAGGAAGACGGTGGACATTTTCTGATTCTTGTGTTTCACAAATCGGAACACTTCAAAGGAAAACCGGCCCTGCTGGCTTCTGCCATTTTCAATGATGGTGGTCTGAGGATCTTTGTCACAGCTACATTTTAGGGAATGTGAAAACAGGATGTTACTGGAGATTACCAGCCCACTGGAAATTGTAAACTAATTTCTGCAGTATTAAGACCTAACAAAATCATGCCATGTTACAGATATTTAATAAGAGCATAAGCTAACTCAACAAATACGACAAAAGTGACCTAGATAGTAAAGTTTAAACAGATCAATTTCTGATTATAATAGTACCATCAAATTTTAGAGGGATTATGCTTTCATAAGGTTCAAAAATCCAAACAGTATAAAATATATGTAGTGCAAAGTCTCCCTCCCATCATTGCCCTTGTCCACACCATTCCACCTCCACATTCAGATCTGCCAGAGGTGACCTCACTTGCTACTGCATCCTCCCAGGGTATATACATAGAGAAGCTGAAGCAATGAATTCTTATTGTTTCCTCCTTAAAAAAAACAATAGCACACTATCTACATTGTTTTGTCCCTTGCCTTTTAAAAAATTTAGCAAGGTATTTTAGGGATCTTTCCATATGAGTATTTAGCAAGCCACCTCATTCTTTTTGCATACTATACAGTATTCCATCACACACATACACCAGTGTTTACTTAATCAGGTCCCTACTTACGTACCTTTGCATTGTTTTAAATCTGCTTTTTACAAAGTAATAATGAATAGCCTTATAATACATTATTTTGAACATATGCAGAGTTATCTGTACAATATCATTTAATAGATTTTGCCACATTGCCCTCTATAAATATTGTTGCATTTTGTACTCCCCCAGTAATGTTTGAAAAAAATCCTTATTTCTCCCAGAGCTACATCAACGAAGTGTATGGAAAAAAAATTGGATTGTTCACTATTGGGTAGGAAAAATAAACTGTCACCATATAATTTTAATTTGCATTTTTGTCAGTGGAAATGACTATGTGCGTCTTTTCATATACATTAGAGCCATCTGTATCTCTTTATCTGAAAATTGTTTATGTCCTTTGCCTAAATTTCTATTTTGTTGTTGGCTTTTTCCTTCTGATTCCTACAGGTTCTTTATGTGCTAGGAATACTAGTCCCTTGTTTGTTATATAAGTTGCAAATTATTTTACTTTGTTGCTTAGCTTTGGACATTTCTTGAGTGTGCTTGTGTGTGTGTTCATACATACACAGGAGCTTTATTTTTATGTTAAATTTTCAATATTTCATCGTATGGCTTTTAGTAAGTCATATCTTGTTTCATTGTGCTTTACTTTATTGTGCTTGCAGAGATTGTGATTTTTACAAATTGAAGGTTGGTGGCAACCCTGCCTCGAGCAAGTCTAGTGGCACCATTTTTGCAACAGCATTTGCTTACTTCCTGTCTCTGTGTCACATTTTGGTAATTCTCACAATATTTTAAACTTTTTCATTATTATTATATTTGTTATGGTGATCTGTGATCAGTGATGTTTAATGTTGCTATTATAATTTGCATCCCCCCAAACTATGCCACTATAAGACAGTGAAGTTAACTGATAAATGTGTGTTCTGACTGTTCCACCAACCAGATGTTCCCCCATCTCTTTTTCTCTCCTCAGGCCTCCCCATTCTCTGAGATGCAATAATATTGAAATTAGGCCATTTAATAGCCCTACAATGGCGTCTAATTGTTCAAGTGAAAAGAAGAGTCACACATCTCTCATTTTAAATCAAAGCTAGAAACAATTAAGCTTAGTGAGGAAGGCATGTTGAAAGCTGAGACAGGCTGAAAACTAGGCCTCCTGCACCAGTTAGCCAAGTTGTGAAAGCAAAGGAAAAGTTCTTGAAGGAAATTAAAAGGGCTATTCCAGTGAAGACACGAATGATAAGAAAGTGAAACAGCCTTATAACTGATACGAAAAAAGTCTTAGCAGTCTGGAGAGCAGATCAAACTAGCCAAAACATTCCCTTAAACCAAAAGCTAATCCAGAACAAAGCCCTAAATCTCTTCAGTTCTATGAAAGCTGAGGGAGATGAGGAAGCTACAGAAGAAAAGTTTGAAACTCGCAGAGATTGGTTCATGAGGTTTAAAGAAAGAAGCCGTCTCCATAACATCAAAGTAGAAGGTGAAGCAGCAAGTGCTGATGTAGAAGCTGCAGCAGGTTACCCAGCAAGTTCACACGATGTCCATTCTGCAACCCAAGGATCAAGGAATAATTTTGACTTCAAGTCTTATTATTTAAGAAATACATTTTGTAAGGCTATAGGTGCCATTGATAGTGATTCCTTTGATGGATCTGGGCAAAGTTAATTGAAAACCTGGAAAGGATTCACCATTCTAGATGCCATGAAGAAGGTCAAATTATCAAATGACTGGACTTTGGAAGAAGTTGACCCCAAGCTTCATGGATGACTTGGAGGGGTTCAAGACTTCTGTGGAGAGAGTAATTGCAGATGTGGGGAAAATAGCAAGAGAACTAGCAATTAGAAGTGAAGTGTGAAAATGTGACTGAATTACTGCAATCCCATGATAAAACTTTAACAAATGAGATATTTCTTACGGATGGGCAAAGAACGTGGTTTCTTAATATGGAATCTACTCCCGGTGAAGATGCTGTGAAGATTATTGAAATGACAACAAAGGATTTCATATAAAAACAGTTGTTAAAACAGCAGGGTTTGAGATGATTGACTCCAGTTTTCAAAGAAGTTCTACTGTGGGTAAAATGTGGATAAAATCAAACAGCACTGCATACTACAGAGAAATCGTTAGTGAAAGGAACAGTCAACCAATGTGGCAAACTTCATTGTTGTCTTATTTTAAGAAATTGCCACAGCCACCCCAGCCTTCAGCAACCACCACCCTGGCCAGTAAGCATCCATCAATATTGAAGCAAGACATTCCACCAACAAACAGATAAGCTCAGATGATGGTTAGCCTTTTTTAGCAATAAAGTGTATTTTAATGAAGGTATGTACATTGTTTTTTAGGCACAATGCTATTGCACACTTAATAGACTACAGTATAATTTAAACATAACTTTATATCCCCTGCAAAATCAAAAAATTCAATTGACTCATTGTATTGAAATATGTGCTTTCCCGGAGTGGTCTGGAACCAAACCCACAATATCTCCAAGGTAGGTCTGTATTTGGACCAAAGATGGATCATTCTTACTCCAAAGTTTTAAAAATATTTCTTATGTTAATATGGTTTCTTCTGCCACTTTTAAAGCTGTAGTTTTTGCATTTAAATTAATAATCTATTTAAAGTTTATTATGGTATATTAAATGAACTATAGATCCAGGACAATATTTTCCTCATGGTTATGCACTGTCCAACACTATTTTTAAAATCTCTGTTTATTCTACTGATTCATGATAGCACAGTCTATCATATCGTAAATTCCCATATGTTTTGGATCTATTTCTCAACTCACTATTCTAATCTTTGTCTATGTGGCTAATCTTGCATAATCACATTCCTTTAATAATTTTAGAACTAAGTATAATATCTGGTAGGGCCATTTCCATGTTTTGGGGTATTTTGTGGATTTGTTAATCCCTTTTCTTGATTAGGTTAACCTGTGATTCTCTATTTGTTTTTTCAAAGAACTTTCTTTATTGCAAAATTTTGGTTCATATTTCCAATTCTGATCCAAGTGTTATTTAAGTGTTTTAAACTTCTACATAGTGGTGACTTTCTGTTTTCATATTGTTAAGCATTGTCAGCTATTAATATATAGCTCACTGACTATATCATTCAGATCTTCTATACCCTTACCTAATTGTTGGCTACCAGATCTGAGTTTCCTGAGAGAGGGGAATTAAAGTCTCCCATTTTTATTATATTTCTGACTATGTCTTTTTATAGTTCCCCTTGTTTTCACTTGATGAAACCTTTGCTTTCATCCAGGGCATCCTTTCTTTATGTTGATGTAAGTCTTCCTTCAATTTAGGGAAGTATTCCTGGAATATATTTTTAATTGCTTGTTCTATTATTTTGGATTCTTTGTAGGGAAGGGGGAATTCCAATTATGTATATTAGACATGTATTGGATTCCCTTGGCCTACATTTTATTTCTATCCTTTCTACTCTAATCCTTTTTATCTTTTCCTTTATATTTGTTTCTTTTTATTTGCATCTTCCTAGTTTTATTTTTTCTGTCCCATACTGTGCTTTCTGCTGTGTCTATTTTCCATAGAACACCTAACTGTGTCTTCCTCCTGTTTTACAGAAATGTTTCTGTAACACATTTTTTTCCTATTCCATCTTAAATTCTTCCAGTTCCCCTTTCTCATTCTTTTTTTTTAATTATATTTAATTTTAAATTCCATTTAGCATAGAGCGTTAGATTAGTTTTAGGTGTACAATATAGTAATTTAACAATTCCATACATCACCTGGTGCTCATCACAACAAATACACTCCTTAATCCCCATAGACTTACGTTTTTATCATAGTATCATATGTATGTGTATATTAAAGATAACATGCTTTACTTTCAACAATATGCATTTATACTCAAAATTTTCATATTCAATTTTAGTAAAAATATCTATCAGCACAATCTCAGTTTAGTAATTAATAAGTATTTTTTATTATGTTATGTTAATCACCATACATTACATTCATTAGTTTTTGATGTAGTGTTCCATGATTCATTGTTTGCATATAACATCCAGTGCTCCATGCAGTACGTGCCCTCTTTAATACCCATCACCAGGCTAACCCCTCCCCTCACCCCCCTCCCCTCTAGAACCCTCAGTTTGTTTCTCAGAGTCCATAGTCTCTCATGGTTCATCTCCCTCCTCCGATTTCCCCCCCTTCATTTCCCCTTTCTCATTCTTGTAGCCTTCCCTTTTACTGTCCTATCCTTTCCTACCTGAGTTCTTATAATTCTATCACTATGACTACAATTTTTTTTAAAGATTTATTTATTTATTTGACAGAGAGAGAGAGCGCACACAAGTGGGGGAAGGGACAGAGGGAGAGGGAGAGAGAGAATCTCAAGCAGACTCCCTGCTGAGTGTGGAGACCAAAGCAGGGCTTGATCCCATGACCCTGAGATCATGACCTGAGCCGAAATCAAGAGGTGGATGCTTAACCAGTCAACTGAGCCACCCAGGGACCATGCCATCATTATGATTTTTCTTTTAAGAGAACTTCATTTAGACATTAGAATAACCTTCCTAATAAAATTTCATCTTTTCAAAGTGCTATATAAATGGAATCATGCAATATGTAACCTTTTTGGGATCTGATTTTTTTACTCTGTAATTATCTAGAGATACATCTATGTTATGTGTATCATAATCCATTCTTTTTTACTTAGGAGTAGTATTTCATGCCATGGATATACCACAGTTAAATTATTTACCTATTGAAGAATATCCATTTTTTTCCAGTTTTTGGCTATTGCAAATAAAGTTATCATTAATATTTGTGTACACATTTTTTTGTGTGAGTCTCTTACATAAACCTCATAATCACTGAGAAAAATGTCCAGGAATGCAATTGCTGGATTGTAGGGTAGTTACATATTTCATTTTCTTGTTTATTATTGTATTTTTAAGTACTAAATTTTCCATTTGTTTCTTCTTTATGTCTTCCATTTCTGTTCAGAGACTTCCCATTTCATTGTTAAGGCTTTCTATTTTTTCATTTGTTATAAGGATGTTTGCTATTGCCTGTTAAAACTTTTTATGATGACTGCTTTAAAATCTTTTTTTAGATAATTCTAAACTCCCTGTCACATTTATTTTTGTCCTTTTTCCATTCATTTTGAGATCTTCCTGATTGTTGTTGTGACAAGTGATTTTTACTGAACCTAGGACATTTGGACCACTATTTTATGAGACTCAGGATCTTATATAAACCTTGTATTTTAGCTGGCTTCCTTTGCCAACACTTCATCAGGGAAGGAGGGATGCTGTCATTATTGCCAAATAGGAGTAGAAACCCAGACTCCTTCTTGGACTTTCTTGACCCCCAACGAGTGGGGATCTTGTTAATGCTGGGTAGGGTGGGAGTTTCTACTCCCCATTAGGCACCCACTAATATCTCCTTGACTAGCTGGGGTAGGAGTGGCCTTCCACCAACACCCCAAGGACTATGGTCTTGTTACTGTGGGGTAATAGTAAATGCCTGACTCTCCACTGGGACTCCTTTGACATCAACCCAATGGGGCATGTAAGGGTATTTCACTATTGCCAGGTGAGAGTAGAAGTACAGAATCCCCACTCACCTTCTCTGAAATCATCCCATAGGGGAGATTGGGATACCTTGTTATAGCCAGACAAGGATGGAAATTTGGCTGTCCACTCAGTCTTTGTTGGCCTGGGTGGGAATGAAGCCACAGTTTATTTTGTGGTTTTATTTTGTGGTATTAAACCAGAGTAGTACAATTATTGTGTAAGTTTTCTGTTTTACTTTGGCTTGAGAGGACAGGCTTTATCATCATTCATTCATTCATTTGGACAGGCTTATCACCCATTCATTTATTTATATCTGTGCCCCCTGGTATTTTGAGTTACTAACTTCTTCAGCTCTAAGTCTGGAATATATGAGACTAAAAGAAAACCCAGGGAACTCACCACAATATCATTCATCAGATCTCAAAGTACCTAGCTGGTTGACCCTGATCTCCATCTTTTTATCTTTTTATATTTATTTTGTATATAATATTAAGGGATTTTTTTGTACTTAGCAGGAGGAATAGGCAAAACTCTATCTACTCAATCTTCCCAGGAATGTTTTCAGGTCATTTATTTTTACTACAAAGAAGGATACCAATTTTTCTTTTTTCTTGTTTATTTACCTTCTCTTTCATTCCCTTTCCTTCCATTACTTTCCTTGCCCTTGTCTCCTCTCTTCACCCTTGACAATTTTTGCCTTGCCTCCTTATTCTTTCTTTCCTTCCCCTATTGTCCTTCTCTTCTCTGTTGTTTCAATTCCTTTTCTTTTTTTTTTTAAACTTTGACTTCCTTCATCCATTTCTCTCACCCCCAAGTCTCTGTGTCTGGCAACCACTAATCTGTTCTCTGTATCTATGATATCTATGAGAGGTTGTTTTTTTTTCCCATGATATCCATTCACAATTTCTTTATCCAGTCATCAATCAATGGACACTTAGGTTGTTTCCATGTTTTGGCTATTTTAAATAATGCTGCAATGAGCATGGAGGTGCATATATCTTTTTGAGTTAGTGTTTTCATTTTCTTGCATAAGTACCCAAGAGTGGAATTGCTGGATCAAATAGTGATTCTATTTTTAATTTTTTGAGGAACCTCCATAGTGTTTTCCATAGTGGCTGTACCAATTTACATTCCCACCAACAGTGCACAAGGGTTCCCTTTGCTCCACATCCTCACCAACACTTGTGATTTCTTATCTTTTTGATGTAGCCATTCTAACAGGTGTGAGGTGATATCTCTATTTAGTACTTGTTTGCATTTCTTTGATGATTGATGGTGTTGAACAGCTTTTCAGGTACCAGTTGGCCATCTCTATGTCTTCTTTAGAAAATATCTATTCATATCTTCTGCCCATTTTTTGATGAGATTGTTTTTTTACTGTTGAGTTATAGGAGTGCTTTATATATTTTATTTTTTTAAGATTTATTTATTTACTTGAAGGGGGGCAGAGGGAGACAAAGAGAGAGAATCTCAAGCAGACTCCCTACTGAGCACAGAGCCCGACTCCAGTTTCAATCTCACAACCCTGAGATCATGACCTGAACTGGTATTGAGAATTGGACACTTAACCAACTGAGTCACCCAGGTGTTCCTTTATATATTTTAGATATTAGCCTCTCATCAGATATATGTTTTGTAAATATTTTCTCCTATTTAGTAGATTGCCTTTTCATTTTGTTGATGATTTCCTTTGCTGTGCAGAAGATTTTAGCTTGATATAATCCCATTTGTTTAATTTTTCTTTTGTTGCTTTATGGTTACTTTTCAGTAAAAAAATTAATGTTGCAATGTTTAATTGCAAATCTTATCTGTTTCATAGCAACCTTTTCCAGTGAGTTTAATTTATCTTTAAATTTTTTTTTCTCAGCTATTTTTTACATTTCTTGTGTAGTACATTGGAACACTGTAAGCAGTATCTTCATTGCTTAACATTCACATTTGAAAGAGTTGGATTTCCCTAGACTTGTCCTTTTCTGAGGACTCTTTGGGCAATGTGGAACAGTAATGACCTTCCTCAAGGATTTCCTCAACTCAAGGTTACCTTGCCTTTGTTTTAGAGGGACAGACAAGTTTCCATTTAATGTGCACTAATTGTATAGTTGAGTTTTCCTTGCCTCTCTGAACCTAAAGATGTTCAAAAGTTCTACTATCAGCTCCATGTTCCTCAGCTTCACTTACAAGCCTTGTCCACCAAGGCCCTTGTCTTCCCAGGTGAATCCTTCACTTTTTAGAAGGTATACTTTTCCTGGCACTTTCTGAGTTCTGCCACTTCTGAGGCTCTGGTCATTCTCTATCCCTTCATTCTCCACATTCTCCAGGGCTGTTGGCTTGTTGGTTTTCAGCCCTGTTCCTGGCAACTCCCACTCAGAGTGGTACCCTCTCCTTCTGGGTGTGCATCTCTCCTGGCTGTTTCTGAAATCTGCTACCACCGGGACCCCTCAACATTGACTTTTCTTCCCTGCTTCTCCTGCCACCTCTCCCCACACTGCTTCCTGCAGGCCTCCCTCTGCATCATTTGCTCTTGATCTTAATTATTTTTATCAACACAAACACATATTTGGGGATTTCTCAGTTTTCTTTTTCACCTACTTTCACTAACACTGACATTTGAGAAACTGATTTAGTTACTCATTTCACTCTCTATAGTTCTAATAAGAACACCAAAGAGATTCAGCCCTAAACCATAGTCATACTAGAAGTCTGATGATCATATTCCAAATTATCAGCATGTGATCATTATAGAAATTTTGGAAAATAAGAAAAACATCAAAACAAAATGGTCCACATTCTTACCATGCATAAATAACCACTGTCAGCCTGTTGATGTATTTCCTTACAGTCTATCATATATTATACAAATGAGGTTCATTGTACATACAATTATATATGCTGATTCTTTCACTTCATATTTCAAATCACTTAAATTTTAAGGAATCACATATTTCCAAGGATAAAAATACCAAGAAGACAGAAAGGTAGAAGATAAAATAGAACCAATCTTTTTTTTCTGTTTTATAAATAGCTTTATATAATTTAGTGCCTGTATGAGCTCCCAAATCACTAGTTCTCCATAATTCACATAGCCATTTCCTCACTGCTGAACATCCAGTTTGTTCCCAAGTTTTAGTATTTTAAATATCAATAATAGATCAGAAATCATAAATATTTTAGAATATTCTTCCAAATTTGTGGGTGTAGCATCAAAGAATATGGAATTTTTTAAGGCTTTTGATACATATTAACATTTTTTTCCCAAAAATGTTGCCCAAATTAACACTTACAGCAACAGGATATAAGAATATCAGTTTGACCTTGCCTCTGACCATCATCTTAACCTTGATTAGCCAATAAAACATATTCTTTTGGTTTCCCATCATATTGCTCCCATCGTGTGTCAATACGCAGCAGTGATCTGAGCCAGCTGCATTTTATAAGCATGATTAGAAGCCATTGCTTGAATCTCAAGTCTTCTCTGCTGTCAGATAAAAATGCTGAAAGGAAACTGGGATGATTGAATGTTTTTATGATCAATGTCCCCTTTCCCTAAATGTAGATTACATTCACTCTATCATTGTCTATTGGAGAATGAAGTTGAAGTTATTGGCTCTGATAAAAAAGGAGTAGTAGGCTATATCATACTTTCATATTAAATACTGATAAATGAAGAAAAGCATTTGGGGGTCTAAATTATCCAGACCATTACTTTAATTTTACTCTCCCTGACATACAATGAGAATCTAGCTGTGAATAAATAGTACCTCCCACTGCCTTTCTCTGACTGTCAATAATATCCTAACCATGCTTTTTCTAAGACAGTGAAATATTCCCATATGTCCCAAACATGAATAAAACATCTTTGATGGACCTAACTTACTTGCAATTCTCATTCAACAATACCTTTATCAGCATTTTGTGTTGAAAACTCTTCTCAACTGTTTTACTTCCAGCTTTGTAAGGACTAAAAGCTCACAATGTAAAACTTTAAAGTTAAAGGCTACAGAAGTGTCCTACAATTTGTTTATGTAACTTGGAGTTTTCATTTCAATTATCTACAATTGGGTCTTTGCTATCAATACAAGACTTACCTAAGGAAGAGATCATATCGAATATCATCATTTGGGTTCCCTGATGGGGTTGTGTAGCAATAATCCATTAAGACATTCCATCTGCAGAAAGAGGTAAGCATAATCCAGAGTCAGAATTTCCTTTTGAGTATTAGTTACTAATCCAAGGGAAGTAAATATTGACAAATATCTTACCCCCACAGGATAGGACTATGTTTTTGTTAGTTATTTAAGAGGCTTCTTGTTTTAAAATGTTCTCCTAAGCTCAAGGTGTTTAAAAATCTGCAGCAAATTGCGATCTTACATTAAGTGGGGTTAAGGCTAATATCACATACACAAAAAAATTGTGTACATGATAGCTGTTCAAAGTCTGAAGAAACAAAAGCCAGAAGTGAGCTACAGAGATGCTTCTATGTTCACTATGAACAACAGCCTTTTGTTTCCAGAAGTTACTATCTCTAAAAATGACAGAAGATATTACAATGCCACATACAGCAAGAAGTTTGGTGCATAAATTATACACTGAAAATTATGCCAGAATCAGTGGTGGTGAGAGTGGGAGTCCATGATAGACACTGTTTTAGGTAAAAGAAAACCATGAGGCAAATACACAGCCTTCCTCTACAAGGCCATACTGTGCCTACATTATTTCATTCTAACTCTGGTGTTATAAAAATGACTAGTCTATAGGAAGTAAATGACAATAATTTTTTTAAGTCCTGCATTTGATAAGATAATTTTAAAGAATCATATATATCCAAGAATAGCAATACTAAGAAAGAAAGGGAGAAGGTAAAGAACTAAATTTCCAGAGTATACTGGAGAATACTCTTCAGGATGCAAAGTTTATGTAATAATATGTGATTGGATCTTTATAATAATATTGGATTGGATCTTCAGCTTGTGAATTCCCTTTCAATTTTGATCATTCTGGATTATCTAAAACGTGATCATATGAAACTTGATTATATGAAACTTGATCAGTTTGGGGTTTCTTACGGAGATGTTTCTGAGGATCATTTTATATAATTTTGGCCCAGATCATTATGAGGAGAGTCCTCTTGTTTTTTTAATAAATTTGTATTGAATAATAACATACGCATAAAAAAGTGCACAAATCATCAGTGTTCACAAAATGACTACATCTGATTCATCATCTTTCAGATGAAAGACTAGAACACTGTGGTATCCCAGAAGATCTGCCACTTCCAGTAATTCTCCCTCCTTCTTTATGGGAAGACTTGTTATCTTCCAATTAATGACACAAAGTGTCACTCCCTAATCTTTGTAATTTGTTATTTCTACTTATTAGCATTCCTAAATGGTGTGGCGATGACAGTATTTTTTAAATTAAAAATGAATGTACTATTTTTATGATTCATGAGGCTTTCCGTAGTCAAAATGTTTTAACCAACAGAAAAAAAAAAGAGTTTGAAAATACCTGCCATCCAGATTAGTGGCTTGTACAGCTGCAAATACTTTGGTTTTCAAAGGTAATCCGATACTTGGGATAATTAACTGCTGACTGTAGGTTGAATCCTAATGATGAAAAAAATGAGCAATTAATCTGTCATTGTCCCACTTGAAACAATAATGTCATATAAAAAAGGGAGCAAATCAACATAAATATACAGAATCAACCCCAAAGAGGATCTAGTTAATCCTTTAGTTTCTCAGCAGAACTGTTCTTAAACTATATCCAAGTAACAAATTCATTTCCATGCATAAATCTTTTTGTTTCCATGGCTTATCATATATTATTGTTAATGTTCTCTGTATTTAAATTGCATTCAATGGTTAATAGTCAGTAGTTAATACTTAACTTATTTAATAATCAATTGTCAATAGAGTTTATTTAAATTAATACTTCATTTACTTAAATTACTTAGTGGCTAATACTCAGTTTCTTTAAGTTACATCTACTTCAGTTTAAGCCCTTTGCCATTGGAGTTACAGGTCTTTATGCTTTTGATAATCTCTCATTTGCCCAAAATCACTTATCTGGCAATTTGAAAGTACCAAAATGTATTTGAAAACCAAAAAAGAGACCAACATGTCCTCTAAGTTGCCAAAATGCATGCCATGGAGTTCCTTCACCGAATTCCTTGGCAGTTACTTATAGAAGGGTGTCTCAGGGCTTCACTTCCACCTTTTTACCCTTATTTTATAACAATTCTCAAGAGCTTATTTGTATCACTGCCCAACTTACAATATTAAATCAATAGGTTAGAAATTGAGAGCTGAAAGCTTTAATTTGATAATGAAGAAGAAACAGAAAAAAATTGTAGGGAAAAAAAAGAAGAAAAGAAAAGAACTTCTAAAAATGTAAGCTGTCAAATCATTTAGCATGCAAGCAAACTGTTTCCCCCAAATTTAGTAACCCTGAAGACAGTGATATTTTGCAGCAAAGGAAAAATATTAATGTTCATTATGAAATTTCAAAGACATCAAGCAAAGGCAAAATACACAGCATATTCTGTTTAAGAAGGCTGGAAAGAAAGCAACAGATTTTGAATTTTTGAAATTATAAATTTTTAAAATTATGGTTTGGACACTTTACTTTTGAAACAGTTGCACTTGTATGGAACATTTCATTCCCAAATAAAGTCAGATAAATGAGGGATTATATGCTGTACTTATTTTCTCTATTTCTGTGATATATGATAATAGCTCCTTCAACATTTCTAATAGGTAGTATTTTTATTTATCTTTCTGGCTCCCTTTGCAAACTTCTCCAAGTATTCCACTTCATTAAATATACAGATCTTATACTTGCATCAGCAGGGTCCAGAAGAATGTTTACTTTTTTACAAGTATCATACTGCTAAGTCATTTGCAAATGATGTGACTCAGCTGTGGTTTAATCATGAATTATCACATTTTTCCTCCTAAAATTGCTTCTAAAGGTTTTTTTTTTTACTTTGTTTTGTATATTTGCTTTTTTACTCTTGTTAGTACAATATTGTCTGTAAAGTCAATTATATTTATTTTAGATTTTTTTCTTCAACTTTTAAAAAATGTTCATAATTACTGTAGTACTATCTCAGATTTACTCTTTCTGTATTTCCTCAGAAGAGACTAGTATTTAGGTACAATTCAAATTCACAAAGTCATCTTCATTTCCATTTCCACAGAGGAGAACACCAATACATTTATATTACATAAAAATAAGGCCACAGTCCAACTTAAAATAATCCACATTTATGGAAATCTCATAGTCAATAAAAGTCATCCTTTTTTATAAATATAATTTTCCTAAGTATACTTACTGCACTTCCAGAATACATAAATATAAACAATTGCATGAATGCAAACTAGGTACAACTTTTCCTTTCCAAAGAATGAGAGTTGTAGGTGTATAACTTTTCATCATTCCTATGGGCTAAAAGTCAAAAACTCTGCATGTGAAATAGGAAGATACGGCCAGTGATGGTTATAAAATAATACTCATTTTGAAATGTTGCAATGAAATTACATATGGACAACTAAATGTTAGTGTTCCAAACAAATAATAAGTATGATTTTGGATCAATTAGTGAAAGGAAACCAATTTTTTTTTCTAGTCTAAATTACTAGGTTTTTTTCCTTGTTATTACAGTACAATTGACTGTATTCCCTAGGCTGTACTTTCCACCTTTGTGACTTATTTACTTTAAAACTGGAAGCTTGCATAAACTCCTAGTTTGGTAATATCCTGTATCATGGCAAAATATTACATCCATGCCATGTTAAAAAAGTAGTTGGGGGCAGTGAGGCTCTTCTATATGATACAGTAATGATGGATCCAAGTTATCAACATTCATCAAAATCCACAAAATATACATGAAGAGTGAAACCAAATATAAACTATGGACTTCAGTTAATATATATATGGGTTCATCAACTGTAACAAATATACCCCAAAATTCAAGGTGTAAGTAATAGAGGAAATTGTGTACAGGCACAGGAGTTCTGTGGGAATCTCTGTATTTTCAGATCAGTTTTTCTGTAAACCTAAAACTGCTCTAAAAGTTTGTCTATTAATTAAAAAAACATTTTGTGGAGAAATGGTTAAATTTCATTAAATAATTGTTTAGTAAATAACTTCTAAAATTCAATTTAGTTTTTTAATTCAACCATTAATGACACCTTTATTGCAAACTGGTTAAAAATGAGATGTGTTTATTCTGTTTTCTGAATTATATTTTTTAAAATATTTTATTTATTTGAGAGAGAGAGATAGCAAGAGAGAGCACGAGTGGGGGGGGGCAGGGAGGGATGGGGAGAGGGAGAAGCAGACTCCCCTGCTGAGCAGGGAGCCCAATGCTGGGCTGGATCCCAGGACCGCAGGATCATGACCTGAGCCGAAGGCAGATGCTTAAACAACTGAGCCACTCAGGCATCCCCTGAATTATATTTTTAGAACCTGTTCCCATCAGAGCTCTCAGGATGTTGAGTCTTATCAAATAAAAAGCATGACACATCAAAAAAAAATGAGAAGTGTTTTGACATTACCTATTTTATTTATAGTCTGATATCAAACAATTGGTTAACCTTTTTACCACAGAATTAAAATCTTAAGGTTATCACCAAATTACAGGCTTTTATTTAGCATTAAGATTCTAGCAAGTTTTGAGGGATTATGTCTAGTTAACAACAGGAGAATACTATTTCTTTTTTTTTTTAAAGATTTTATTTATTTATCTGAGAGAGACAATGAGATAGAGCATGAGAGGGGGGAGGGTCAGAGGGAGAAGCAGACTCCCTGCTGAGCAGGGAGCCCGATGCGGGACTCGATCCCAGGACTCCAGGATCATGACCTGAGCCGAAGGCAGTCGCTTAACCAACTGAGCCACCCAGGAGCCCCCAGGAGAATACTATTTCTAATGATAAAGGAAAGACCCTCATAGCAAAGCTCTCCCCAAATCCACACGTCTAAATTTCTATTTTCTGCTTTTCCAGTAAGAGAATAGTTTAATTTCACAAAAAATAATGGTGTCATTAAATGCCATGTGGGTATATTTTTTTAGTTTTTTAGGATCAGGAAGTTTCATCTTTGTTTCATTCAAATATAACAAATAATACTGAATCCAAACCAGTCACCTCAATTCTACCTCAGGGAGCTTACACATATAAATCAACAGATAGGAATTTTCCAATGTAAAAATATTGCTCAAAACAATAATAAATATCTGGCCATATTGGGAATGAATATTGGCACATATTTGCCGAGCATTGTGGAATCGAGTAACTTGGCAGTTTCTTCTTGCAGAGGAAAGTCTGGAAATCACAGAAAGGCAATCTTCATTCCAACAGATTTTAATTTGTTATTTAGAACTCAGTGGTGTCAGACTACAAACTTATAAACATGATTTTTTTAAATGCCTTTGGGAAATGTCCTACTACAATATTTATAGCTCATTATATTCAAAGTATAAAGCACTGACTTTTAAATCAGTTGCATGAATTATAACTCAGTGCCATGATGACATGAATAATAATGTAAAAATCAGATTCATAATTTACAAAAATGTTGGTTGATAGATTGAAAAATTGATATTTAAATCAGGCATTTAAAACGTATGAATAAAAACTTTTAATCAACATGAAAATATCATTTGGGGGATTAATGTTAGAGTTATAAATAGAAATCCATGTATTTTTCACGTCTTGCTGCCACTGTCGATATTTACATGACAAGAGTTTAGACAATACTATGTAGTCAACCCAAATTATTTCAAATGTGACATAATTGTCATCAGCCAAAACCCATATTGAAAATATTAACACATTCATCACCAAGAAAAGTATCATTTGGACTTTTCCTATCTTTTTATCACAAAAATATTACTTCCAAAATCTTGACCCTGACTATGGCTACACGCACATGCACACAAATAAATATATACATATAAATGTAGATAGACACTTGGAGTAACTATGTAGAATCACATTTACAAAATAAAATCGAAGTCATTTATCAACTTTTAGAAAGTAATGGAGTTTTTAGTATACCTTTATCACTAAGATATATAAAAATGCTGGTAAAGATGGATAAATGTTACCAAAGTATAACAGGGTTAATGTGGCTTTTGGTGGATTTTGATATAAAATCCATCCGCATAAATGGCTCCTCAGAACGGTGAGAGGGAACATAACATCCTTCACCCATCAACTTACATTATAAAGGAGCAGGTTCAAAGTGCTGACAAATGTACCATTGTTCTCTCTCACAGAAATAGCAGCTGAGGACCTAAAATAGATTTAGAGAAAGGAAAGCATTGATGAGTTTTTAAATTAAAAGTTTCAGTTATACATTAATGTTGGATTTAAGGCACTAAAACTCTTGAGTAAGCTTGATATACTTTTAACTAGGCCTGGAGTAGGCACACTCTTTAAATCACTGAACAGATAAATAATCAAAAAGCCAGAGAGACCAAATAAAGACAGACTGTTCTTTATGATCTTTTTATTTACAAAGGCATCTTTGCATTTTGCATTGCATATATGGGACTGTTTAAAGAAAAATGTCATTCCAATATAATTTGAATCTGATGTAAGTACATTTTCATCAATCCCATGAGAAGTTTCATGAGATCAGGGATTTTGTTTTACTTTGTTCACTGCTAGAACATTGCATGGCACATGGTAGAAGTATAATAAGTATCTATTGAATAAATGAATGACTTTCCATGTACACTGCAGCTCAGGAATGTGTTTACTGGGGGAGAGAGGGGCAGCAGAGTAAGTCTGTGACACCCTAATGACTCACTTCCCTCTAGCCCTGTATCGTTTTGACTCAAAACCTTTCTTTTCTTGTCTTCCAAGTCTTGCTTTTTACCAAGGTATTTATCATCACTGTGCCATTAAAATCAGCTGTAATCATTTTTTTTAACTGAAACAGAATGTGGCCTCCACGTTCCCTCATGACTAAGATTAAACAATCACTATACCTTTGCGAAAGCAAACCCTAGATCTGAGGAGAGAAAGTTTTCACTCAATTATCCATTTTGTCAAAACTATTTGACAAATCCAGAAGACTATGTTATAAGGTGAACATAACCCTGTCTTGGAGTATGTTCTTTGGGAAAAATGAATGAATGCATGACTATAAGCAAAAGGCTATGACCTCAGTCCATATCTGAAGCTCTTTGGCTCTGAGTGATGTCACCTCTCTTTGGGAACCATCGGCACTTGTGCAGTTGAAACCTCAGAAGAGGCATGTGGTCCCCAGGTTCTGAGGCAGTAGAGTCCAACAGTGAGAGCTTATGGCAGAGACTGAAGCCAAGCAAGACTCGACATGCAATAACTAGTCTATGCACTGAAAACAGGACATTCCTGGACCGCATCAGCACCCAGAGTTCTTAGCTTCTTGGGCAATTCTAAAGGGCATGAGGAGAACCCCAGCTAGACATCTGACCAGTTTGAGCCAGTTTTAATTTGGGGGGAAATACATATGTGTGTGTGTATATATATACCATATATATACCATATATACCATATATATATCTGGTCTGTTGATATGGGTCATAACAATGTCAGATCGATCAATCGCTCAATCGATAAAGACAAGACTTAATATGGTTTCCATTACTTTGAGTTTGGCTATTCTCAACAAATCCTGCTATTTTTATAAGTCCCTTGAGGATAAAAAAATGACTCAAACATGAAGACAGAATGTGAAAGCAAGGATAGAATGTGAACTTACGAGGCAAGCTGAGTATTATTAACCAGGTATTCCAGTGGGTAACTACAACTAAATTTGTAAAGAAGCCCAGGTAGATAGCTGATGATCGTTGGTGGGTCTGGAGTATCAATGTATCCCGAAATATTTCCTATTTGTACTGAAGTTGCATTTCCATAAGCACTGACTCCAGAAATTGTGGATACCTATTAAAATAGTAGATCAAGTTCAATGATTAAATAGATATATGTAAATCTAGGCATTTCATATGCAAAATAAAACATTAGACCAGATCATTCCTAGGGTCTGTTTCAACTACAACATGCCATGGTTTTGAGATTATATACACATAATGCTATTTATAAGTGATTACATATGTCTTTTAACTAAAGGAAACTTCATATTCACCAAAGACACTTTATTCATAATTCATAAATAAGAAAGGAGAGGGATTACATGTTCAGAGGGCTACAAAAAGTAATTCAAAAATGTTCACGAGTAAGGTCCAAATTCTGTGGCCTGGCTTAAAAGATCCCTGTTAATCTGATCTTGTTTTCCACTTTGGCTTGGTATCTCCAGACTCATACTCTTGCCTAATAATACCCCAACCATTGGGACACCTGGGCGGCTCAGTAGGTTAAGTGTCGGTCTGCCTTTGGCTCAGGTCATGATCTCAGGGTCCTGGGATCGAGTGCCCCATTGGGCTCCTTGCTCAGCAGGGAGCTTGCTTCTCCCTCTGCCTGCCATTCCTTCTGCTTGTGCGCTCCCTGTCTCTCTATCTCTGACAAATAAATAAATAAAATCCTTAAAAAATAAGAAGAAGAAATGATGCCCCAGCCACAAGGCCCTTGTGGCTTCGCACATGCTCCCTCTGCCTCCTTCCTCCCCCACTTCACCATGACATATCCTGCTTCTCCCCTAGATCTCCTGTTCCCCAGGAAAGCTCCTGACTGCCCTATAGGCAGTGCTCATCTCCATCACAGGCAGAGGAACGGTGCATGAGCAGTCTCCTGAACTGTCAGTCCCCTTCACCATAATCAGAGCCTCTTGTGGGTAGGGAGCCCTCTTAGTCTTATTTGCCTTTGCATGGTCTGCATCACACAGTGACACCAGCATCTTGGGACCCCTGAGATAAATTCTGAACAAATGAATTAAGGTCACAAATTTTCTGAGGGTCAATCTGAGGGCTTTCCTCTGTGATACTTACATGGAGACCCTCATCTCTTTCCAGGGCAATAGTTCAGAGAGCAATAGTTCATAGATGGGCTTCAGGGGGATCATGAACTCCCAGAAGTTATATTAAAATATTGTCCATATGTGTATTTTCATGGGACTGATTAGCTTTCATTGGATTCTTCAATCCCACTAAAATTTAAGAACCACCATTTTAGGAATAATCAATAATGTTCTTGACTTTCATAACACCATAGAGGAATACAGCTTCTTCCATTATGTCAAAGACAGTATAACACTCAATAAATACTTTCAGCAGGTATTATGGAAATCTGTAATACTTACTTTTCAACAATAGAATAAACTTTATGCATGAACCTAGAAGTACATGGGCAAAGCTGAGGCAATTATCAAGCTAATTCATGAACAGAGCCAGAATCATTACAAATGAAAACATTTTTTTATTCTAATCCAGTGATGTCACAGTCTACTTAATTTTTCCTATGTAAGATTATCCTTGGAGAAGACTCCAAAGTTGGTGACATCTATGGCAAAAATGAAAAAATAAGCAAATCCCCTCCTCTCACACTTCCCTGACTGGCTAACTAAACATACCAACTCTGTGAAAACAAAACAAACACAACACACAGGTATATAGCAATTTTTATGCCCAAGTTATTCGGCTTTAAAAAAAGTAAATAGCACATGCGCGTGCGAACGTGCACACACACACACAGATGCTTCGCCTGGCATTTCTCCTGAACTATTTTCTTGGCTGCAGGGCAAGACTTAAATCTGGAGAAGAAAGCGCCCTGAAGGAGAGACCCCAGGGTAAGGTGGGAGGAGGGAAACCTTGGCTCTCCATATGGGCTCCTCCCTCCACAAGGAAACACAGACATGTAATAATCAGCCTGCATCACTCTCCCTCAGGCCCACCTCATAACCTCTCTGTGCACAACTCAGAGAGATGAATAAACGTTTTTAATAAAAAGAGTCAACAATACTCACGCTGCAGGCTTGGAAACGGTCATGGGCACAATATTCTAACTGCCCTCCGGGAAAAGATAAAGAAGGAGATCAAAGAAATCTCTCTTTCCTGTCTCCCATCTCCCATCAAGTCTTAGAAACCCTGCCCTTAGAGAAATTAAGCCTTCCCCTTTAATCCCAAACAATAATTTATGAAGAGAAAAAGCCAGTTTCTCCTCATTCACTGGGCTAAGTGGTCATGCTCACTGTATCTCCTTTTTGTCTGTGCTAGGATTTACCAATAAGATTATATTTAAACAAGCAAAATGAAAAAAACAGTACTCAGTGAATTTCAGTGTAACACCCCTCAAATCATAATATTTATACTTCAATTAATTTTAATTCCTGGGAGAATCAATTCCTTATTCAGTTTCTTCTCTTTTTCTTTCTTTCTTTCTTTCTTTCTTTCTTTCTTTCTTTCTTTCTTTCTTTCTTCTTTCTTTCTTTCTTCTTATTTTTTTGGTGTTCAATGCAAGTATAAATAAATGAATAGCATAGACTAGTTGTTCTCATTCAGGGTGGAAATATTTGAAGCAGTATTTTGATTTTCACAATGACTAGAGAGATTTCCTTTTTTGAACAATATACTGGGATTTCATGAATAAGATTGGATATGAAAAACATTTGGAAATTCAAAAGACAGTCCCACACAGTGAAGAATATCACACTGAAAATGCTGACAGCTCTCTCCCACAAAACACTGCTGTGGGTCATTCCATGGTAAACATGGACCTAGAAGATTCTGAGTTTCCCAGTCTATATTTCATCTTTCTTTCTGAATGAGGTCACTAAGAAGCAAGGGGCCAAGGGATTCATTGCCAAACTCACCAGAACAAACAAATTTTGTATGATAAGATAGTTCCATAAAAAGCATGAGAAGCATAGCTAATGATAAACTGTAGGGAAATGTTCATCAATGTCACTCCCACAAATAATATTGTTTAGAATAGCAAAGCTGATCTCACTCAGTCCCCTCAACTTTCAGCTACAATAAGCAGAACCATTACTGGGAAATAAAATTGTATGTCTGAAGCCTCAAACAGGCAAAGAAAATGATTTGCTCGGTTTTATTGGAATTTTTTCTTGAAAGATTGGGCTTCTGATTATTTCATGAAATGGGGAGACTTTTTGTCGTGACCCCAAACCTAGCACACAATTTCACACTTATCTTACCACTAAGTTGTTTCCACAGCCCTCCAAGGTGCTGAGATTGATGATGAAAATGACCACTGCGGGAAAGGTGTTGTTATTGATGAACCCCCTGCAGTGGGAGTCCCCATGCCTTCCATTCAGCGCCAGATCAGTTTCAGAATAACCGGAAAAAAGTACGGTGCAGAAATTAATCTTCATTGTAATGGCCTGCACCCCACAGTAGACATTGATGTCTCTTTCAGCTGAAATAAATATATATATATATGTATATATATAAACATTGGTCACAAAAGCACAATACAGGGTACAAGAATAACTCTAACATCCCCTATGATATTTACTCAACCCTTCAGTCTGTTTAACTGATACCTATAGTTGAATATATCATAATTCAATGTGAAAGTTGTTAAGAAAAGTAGCCAGGAAAAATAGTCTTAGATTTAGTTACTTAGGAGTTAGAAAATATCTGTTTATTTGTGTCTGGTATACAGAGGATGTGCATTAAATATCAGCTGAGTATTACCGAATGATTAGAGAATCAAGTGGAAAAAATCAGGTTACAGAGAAAATTCAGAGCTGGAGTAACTGAATTATTCAGATAGCCTGTCCAGAGTAGTGACACTCACTACAAATGATGCATCTTCCCAAGTATAAGGAAGAAGCAGTTAAAATCCATTGTAAGCCTTACTGGCTGAGCATTTTGGTGTTTTGTAACACATCTTATCTAGGATGGAGGAACAAAAGCTGTCCGTCAGAATTCCATTTTATTTTGCCTATATTAAATTACTTTAGAGAGAAAGGAATGAAAACAAATGTGTTGATACTACAAAAAAAAAGTGCATAGCCTGCTCTAAGAAAATTTTGCCAATGTCTATGCCAAAATAAAGGAATGAACTAGACATGGACATTTAAAACACAATTTTCACAACTTCCATATCTATTCCATGAGTTATCAGTGATGAGATCCATTCTAGGTCTATAGAGGTGAGAGCATGCACACACACAAGCTTTTCATATCTCTATTTAGTTATTTTTCTACATATAATGAAGAAAATATATGTAGCAAATGGAGAGGTCGATTGGGAGGCAATTTCCCAGTAGCAGCAGCTTTCACTTTTATTGTTTTTGGTGACTGTTATAAGTTGAGTCATGTCCTCCCTCATCATAAAAAAGGTACACTGAAGCCCTAACCCCCAGTCTGTCAGAACATGACCTTATTTGGAAATAGGGTCACTGTAGATGTAATTAGTTTAGATGAGGTCACACTGGAATAGGGTGGACCTCTAATCCAAAATGACTTGTGTCCTTATAAAAGGAATGCCATATGAAGAGACAGACACAGGGAGGATGCCATGTGAAGACACAGAATTGGAGCGATGCATCTATAAGCCAAAGAATGCCAAAGATTGCTGGCAAACTACCAGAAGCTAGGAAGAGCCAAGGAAGGACAGAGGGAACATGGATTTGCTGAAAGCTGGATTTTCAACTGCTAGCCTCTAGAACTCTGAGACAATAAATTTCTGTTGTTTTAAATACCCTTTTTGTGGCATTTTGTTATGGCAGCCTTACGAAATAATACAGTAACCTTACCACTTTCTAACATTCCATTTTACCACTTAAAGAATCAAAAACAAGCATCAGGTTTTCAAAATGTGGACACAAACAAAACAAAAACTGACTAAGCTATTTAGAGAAATACCACTTGTTCAAAAAAAGGAAAAAGAAGCAAACTAAAAGATATTTTTAGTAAATGAGATGATGTTCACCTAATACATAAATGTCATTCAAGATTTGTTGGCATAGTATTATTGACTTAAATACCTCAAATCTAATCTAAGGGTAAAAGTGTTCAACAGCATTTGCTTTGAAGTATTCATTCTCTGTACTAGTTTTTGCTGGCAAAGTGAGTCATATTTTGAGAATGTGAATAGGTAAAAATGAAAATTTCTGTTTGGTTATGATTTTAAACTCATTACAGAAAGAAAGAAAATCTTTGGAAAATCTTTTTCATGGTCAAAAGGCAAATATTAGGCTAGTTATTATAGAAAATTCCAAGCAATATTCCCTTTATAGGTAAAATTCATTATGAAGCACACAGGAAATAATAAATACTACTTAAAATTGGGAGAATATCTTTATTAGCTTTCAGAAACATTAGCTGTTTAAATGCAACCATAACTTTTAATGATGCTCTTTACTAAAATACTAGAGTTCATTTTAATAAATGTTTGAGTCTCTACAAACTCCAAATGAGATCTTATATCTATCGATTGTTCTCCATCCACATGCTATTCCTTGGCTAATGCCACCATTATCTCTTACCCTAGAATATTATGTTAGCTTCCTAACTGATTCCTTTATTTCCACTCTTAACCCTCTCTAATTAGTATAGCTATTAATACATGAATCCAATCATGTCACCTCTGCTCAGGTCTTCAACAGCTATTCATTTCACTTGTGCCAAAATTCCAAATCTTGAGCCAGGTCCTCAAGACTCTCCATGATCTGCCATCTTCTTACCTCTGCACTCACATCTCTCTACCATACCCCTTGTTCCCTACCTTTGTTTCACTGAACTTTCTTCAGTTCTTTGAAAGCATCACACTGAGTGATAAAAACCTGAATAGTTGTTACCTCCAGGGGTGGAATTGTGTGGAATTGTCTGAAATGGGGGAAACAAGGAAAATTTGTGGGGCGATAAAAATGTTCTTTATCTTGATCTGAGTTACTACTGAGTTACACGACTGCATACACATGTCAAAACTGCAAGCTGCACCCTTAAAATCATACAAACATATAAAATTATTTTATATAAATTATTCCTCAACAAAATGCTGTGAGCATTTTAAAAAGCCTAATACAGATTTGGTACGAGGCCTTTAATCAGTGCTCTTTTCTCTGTTTAGGATGCTCTTCCCACCCCCAGTCTTTGTCTGGATAACTCTTATTCATTCTTCAGGTCTCAAATTTCTTGTCCTTTCCTCAAAGACTTTCCTGATCTCAAATCTAAATTATGCCACTCCATTATGCTGTCATATTGCCTTAGGATCATATATGTATTTGTCTTTTTGTCTTCTCTATAAACTGAAAGTCCCAGAAAGCAGGAAGCTGTAATAGTCATTGATGTGAATATTTAATTAATTAATTAATTGCATGAAGTATTGGAACAATAGACCGTACTGAGGATTTACAAAGTAGTGATACTTGTTCTCAAGTACATCACTTAGTCTATAAGAGGAGATAGATGTGGCCCAATTTGACAGAATTATTGGGCAGAGAGCTATGGGGTGGTACAGAAAATGAACCTTACCCAGACCAGCTGGTTAGGAACAGTCTCCTAGAGAAGATGCCCCTGACCTGAGTTTTGAAGCATCAGTAGAGTTAGCGATTTAAAGGAGTGGAAATTTTATAACACAAAGGGGAGCGTGAATAACGACACAAGTGTGAAATATGATCAGGCTTGGTTGAGAGCTGGACAGTTCTGTTTTCATTAGAATTTAAAATACAGGGACACCTGGGTGGCTCAGTCGTTAAGCGTCTGCCTTCAGCTCATGTCACGGTCCCAGGAAGCCTGCTTCTCCCTCTCCCACTCCCCCTGCTTGTGTTCCCTCTCTCGCTGTGTCTCTCTCTGTCAAATAAATGAATAAAATCTTAAAAAAAAAAAATTTAAAATACACAGAAGGAAATGGCAGACAAGGAGGCCAAGCGGCAAACACACTGGCAAAATCATAGGAAGCTTTTTCATACAAAATGGTCTCTGTAACAAAATGTCTACCTCAATGTCAGTTCAAATTCTTAGGTACCAGTGACTTTACTAAGAACTCTCATTCTGTCCAGTGGAATAGAGAATTAGTATCACTGCATTACTTGGAATATCACAAATGTATTGAAGTGAATACATATCATTAAATATGTTATAAAGGAGAAATATCATTCCCCTTAATTTAAACCAACTAAAGACTTCAGCTTATTCACCTTTGTTTGAGAGGAATTAGTGGATACTTAAAATAGCTTAATAAATGGCAAAGATTACTTTGTCCAGATGTAGAGTTCTCTTCAGTTTTCTACGTTTAACTGAAGACTTGTAACTCCTGAAATGGAACTGAATTTGCTACAAGCTGATCCCACTAGGAGATATGATAACAAGCTAAAGGCTTTTTGCAGTGGAAGAAAAGAGATCTGTTCAAATCCATCCTAACCCAGTTTTCTAAAGACTTTTCACCATCTCTTCTGAGAAACACATTTTTTCCTGGTTGTAGATACTAAAGACATCCATTCAGCACAACTTCTCCATTTGTGAGGCTTTGAGGTGGGAGAAAAGATACTTTAAGTTTCCAAAGGACAATTTCTGCCAAAAGAGGAGAAATTTTTTTTCAGAATTAGTGAATAACA
The DNA here is from genome assembly GCF_054177405.1 of Leptonychotes weddellii. Lineage (NCBI taxonomy): Eukaryota > Metazoa > Chordata > Mammalia > Carnivora > Phocidae > Leptonychotes > Leptonychotes weddellii. The sequence continues at coordinate 148,624,776 of NC_138369.1, forward strand.
GCTGCTCTCAACAACTAAATTTGTTCAGCCTTTTTATTGTCCAATCTCTGGCCTGAATTGTTATATGCTTTTGAACAACACTTGAGTATTAAACAACTCAATGAGTTACAAGTTAAAAACAAGATCAAGGAATAAATACCTTTAGATTTTTGACTTCTAGTGTTTTGTGTTTAAAGATAGTAAGCATTTTATAATGACAGGCCAGCTTACAGAGTTTATGTGGAATTATACTGCCAAATAGCTATTTTGCCCCTGATATTTTAAAGATTTATTTATTTATTTGAGAGAGAGAGAGGTGGGGAGGGGCCCAGGGAGAGGGGGAGAGAGTCCCAAGCAGACTCCACTCTGGGGACAGAGTCCAACTCAGGGCTCAATCCCACGACCCCAAGATCACAACTGCAAACAAAACAATGAGTTGGACACCCAACCAACTTCACCACCGAGGTGCCCCTCCCCTGATATTTTAACCAAGCTAAGCTTGGTTGAAGTTAAGCTTCTTTAGTTTTACCTGAATTTGATTTATAGCATTAAATCAAATTCAGGTAAAAATAAAGAAATGCTCTGCACTTCTCTCTCCTATCAATTAGGCCATGAATTTGTCTTACCTTTTCTTAAATTATGCAAATTTTAAATATCCTGTCACACTATCAACCATCTATCTCACCACATAGAAAAAAAAGTGTCCAGATTTGGAGTTCATAGAGTATTGTTACCATATAAATGGGAATAAAGAAGGGATGAATCCAATTCTATATATATGAATAAAAGTCTCATTCTACTTCTTCATTCCCAATAAAGTTCCTTCCTAGAACACCTAACTACACTTTTCCCTTTAGACACAATTACTGACAAAATATTTGCAGCCTATCATTCATATATCTAACAAGCATATCTTTGTCCTTTTTCTCAACAATTGCACACTCAACTAGCTTAAATCCAATGGCATCCAGATAAGACTAAAGATCCCCAGCTTTTGAAAGGCTGAATGATCTTCATCTCATCTCAATACTGTTGAGTTTGAGATCCCATTTACTTTCACTAACATCAGAATATTTATTTTAACATTCTCTAACTGTTACCTGGAATAATAAGAACACAGAGCAATACATTATTCAAATAATTTGCATACACATATTCTGTGCTACAAACGTGGCAACACCTCTAAAAATATTGGCCTGTAGGCTGATACTCAGCTCCGAAGAGCAGGGACTCAAAATACTCTTTCACTACTGATCTGAAAATGTAAATGCCACATGTAAATCGGCAACTCTGGGGTCAGTGCATTTAAAATAAATAAATAAATAATAAAAATAAAAAAAGGCAAGGTGCACAGGGTTTAAAACAAAATCAGTGGGGCGCCTGGGTGGCTCAGTCGGTTAAGCGTTTTCCTCCGGCTAGGGTCATGATCCCAGGGTCCTGGGATCAAGCCCCACGTCAGACCCCCTGCTCGGTGGGGAGTCTGTTTCTCCCTCTTCTCCTCCCCCTTGCTCTCTCTCTCTCTCTCTCTGTCTGAAATAAATAAATAAAATTCTTTAAAACAAAATCAGTGCCATCAGTTTTATACAAGCTAGAGGCTATTGTTCCTGTTTATTTTCAAGATCTAAACTATATGCTACTTCATGTCAACAAAGTATTTTTTAAAACTACTTATTGATCCATATTAAGTGTCAGTCTCTTTGCTATACTCTGAAGATAAAGGCATTAGTAACACTCCTTTACTTCAAGATGTTCATGTTTGATTAGAGGAGACGGAAAAATTAGACAATTATAAAGCAGCCTGATAAAGACATGATAGAGGCTTACATACATGTTGTATACAATCATGCCTCTGTAAAGGAGAGGTGTTTGGAAGGGATTGTTGAGAAGAAATGAAATCGTTCCAGGACACCTGGCTGCTCAGTCAGAGGAGTGTGCGACTCTTGATCTTGGGGTCATGAGTTTGAGCGCCATGTTGGGTGTGGAGATTACATCCATCCATACATACATAGAAATGAAACCATTCTAATGGGTTAAACTTATAAGAAATTGATTAGATGATGGCATGAAGAGAGAGAGATGTCAAACTGATAGATTTCTAGCTTTAGTGGGTGACTAGGTCATTCCCTGAGATAAGGAACACAGGAAAGAAGAAGAGGAGAAATGTACAACAGGTGGTCAGAAATAGAGCACAGAAAAGAGAAAAAAATATAAATTTGAGAATCACCAAACACTCAATGGATCACTAATAAACAATTATAATAGATGAAATTTTACCTATGACAGCATTTAGGTAAGAAGAGGAATGAACCGAGAACAGAAAAATAATATCTAAGTTGTCCATTAATGAGGCTTTCCCTCATTTCCCAGTGGAAGGTAATCATTCTCTTGTGCTCTATCTTTCATCCCTTTAATTGTGAGGCTACTGAACTGCTTACATTATATCTGGGAGTGGATATTTGCTTTCAGAGTAGATTATGATCCCACTGAAAGCTCTGGATTTCACTAGGTACCTAACAAATATGCAGCAAATGTCTATTAAAACATGCTTAATTCAATTCCTTCACAAATAGCATACATGGTTTCTAACGTTTAATAATAAATTCTAAGATTCACAAGGAAAATATGTGTGTAATTAATAGAGTGTCATCTTGACTGTTCATCCAGAACTCATATTTCCTATCTGTACTCTGCCAAGTGTCTGAGATGATTCCTGCTTTTAGAGTTTTAGTCAGACATCAATATCTTTAATGTCACATATTTTCTGACTTCCAATTGAGAAAATTCAACCCATTAAATAATATGAAATTAATAGATTTTTTTCTATTTTTGTTTAGGTTTTTAACCTTTTACAATGCATTAGTCTTGGTAACTAATTATCTTGCCTCATTGCTAATAATTATTTTTTTAAATTATTTTCCCTTATCAGTGATAGATTTGCTGATTCCTATTGTCATCAATAGTGAGCAAGTGCATGACAGCCACCTGGGGCTGACATAAACAGTGTAGTTATGTAACAACACAAAGTTAGCAAGACATCATGAGTACCATGCTCAAACCAGCACTTCTTTTGCTTTACTGTGCATATGTATTACCAGAGAATCTTATTAAAATGCAGATTCTGATTCAGGAGATCTTGGTGGGGGGTGGGCTGATTTGTGTGTTTCTCACAAGCCCCCAGGTGATGCCAATGTTGCAAGTTTCCTAGTCAGTTGAACTGCTTAGTCACACCTATATACTTGGGGCAGAAGCTAAACCTTAGGGTGGATTCTATCTATAGGATTAAGCACTCCCACCAAATGCCTATTTGTATGATGTACATGCTGACAAGAAGAAGTTTGGATGAAAAAGGATGAGAGAAAAAGGAGAGGGGGGGAAGGGAGGGGGAGAGAGAGAGAGAGAGGAGGAGGAATCATGAAGGAGATGAATCCTGACTCCTTTCCTTGTCTGAGGAACTAACTGGTTTTGAATCTTAGTGAAAGAGGGCTCATAAAAAGCTTTGTGAACCTGAGTCCAAAAAAATCTATCTTGGTGCTCAGGTGGCCGTGTATGAAACAAAGCTGGGAATAGGATCAGTCTTTTCCTTCCCCCACCTCTCCCCAGTGCATAAACCATGTCAGTTTAATAAATGGAGGAGCACTTCAAATGACAAGTATGCTCTGGGCACTATCCCCAAACCAAAGGAGACATGGGGTGGGGGTAGGTATCTGTTGTGAGCAGATGGAGGCTCTGTGCGGGTCGGTTGCAGGGGCAGGTAATCCTGTGAATATGACTCCACCTCCATTCATGGGCTGGATTATATACCCTTCAAAGTAGCATTGAGTTGAAACTGATAGTGTGAAACAAAACTTATTAAATATAATAGGAGGAGCCTTTACTATGCTGAAGAGTCTGCTTTGTAGTGCCATAGAAATCTCACCTGGAAAGAATTTACCTCCTGAACTCCAGTAGACATTTCAAAACTAATTTATGCAATTTTAGCAGATTATGAGTAACTTGTATATCATTTCCATTTCTATCTCTGTAAAATGAGAGTAGAAATATTTGGCACTATATAAACTTAAAATTGCTTAGAGAACAGATGCTATGTTCATTGTTTCAATTCATTTTTTTAAGTTGATTTTCCTCTCAACAAGATTTTATACAATACTGAGATTTTGGTGCTAAATAAGCAAGAAGTCATTGATATTGGGTATCGATATTTCATCCACACAAAACACCAGCAGCTGATGGAGAATTTAAGGTGGATTAGGAATTCAAGTTTCCCTCCTACATGGAACAGGTTTCTAGCCAACTTGGTTTTTCACATCTGTTTCTCATTAGCAAATACAAGCTGTTGTTTCTAGTGCTGCAGGAAATTCATATGCAGTCTGAGGCAAATTTTGCAGACTTACATTCACACTAGCTGCTCTACATTCTTTGGAACCAGAAGAGATTGGTCATCTCTTTCAGGCAGGAAAAAAGCATATGGATTTTACTTATACAAGCAAAGGAAGTGAAAAATTCATGCAATAAAGAACTTCTTTATTGAAATAAAGAAGGGTATGGACTCTGAATTATTAAGTCACTGAACCTGCTGACTAATTGCTCTTCCTGCCACTGCATTTTGTCACTTAGATTAATCAAGAAGCGATCACTACTTGGATGAGTTCTTCTGCTTCATCTGGTCTAGCAATGGTGGTCCAGGTGCAAAGCGGAAGGCAGGCATCCTCTGGACAACTTGGAGACCAAAACACTACTACTACATAGGCAGGCAGGAGAGTTGGCTTTTCTTATCACAGAAAGTCCAAAACATATTCCCCTGAATAATTATTCCATTATCCACTCTTACTTGGGGCACAGGATAATGCAAGGGTTAAGCAGAGCCTAAGACAAAATTGGAGAGTTCATTTTGCTTGACCCACCCATAAATTCAATTAAATTGGTGATTCTTAATTTTATTTCCTGTGGAACACTGATGTTTACTGAAATACTAATAGCTATCACTGGGGAAAAAAGATTTCCTTAGTCAAGCAGGTACTTAAAAGGCTAAACAAGTTTTCCTACTATGTGATTTTTTTCAGATTGTTTAATGTGGTAATTCCCATTTTGATTATTTTAAACTTAGTATTCAAAATTCATTTTAAGGCATCATGGTTTGATGGAAAGAGTCTTAGTTTTATACCTCTGTCAATTTCTAGCTTTGCAACATTAAACAGATGCTAATCCTCAATTTCCCCATTGTAAAATGATGTTAAAAGAGTTTATAGGTTTGTCATAAGGAATACAAGAAAGAATGAGTAATGTGCGTATCACTCAATACATGGAACCCATTGTTTTCTTCCTTATTAGTGTTATTTTAAATAGAATACAAAATGACAAGTTGTGTAGCACTGACTTATATTCAGTTTCCCACGAGTGGTTAGTTCACTATAAGACAGCGTCGAGCCACAGAGTTTCTGGTTCCATAAGCCTAATCTTTCCTTGATTGTGCCTTTATCATTAAAGACTTCTTAGAGGCTAACCCTTATATGCTACCATCTTCCCAAAAAGGGGGGTCGGTGGTGGTTTCAGAAAGGTATATGTCAGTCACAGAGGCCAAATGCATTTATCCATATATTTAATTTAGGCCAAATAATTCTGTGGTACTCTAAGCCAAATGTGGTTTGAATTGTATTCTGGGAAGAGCACTACCATAATGTCAGTGGGTTATAAGTCTGTCCCCTGCTATCAGCTTGGATAGCCAAGAGTTAACTATCTTTAAAATTAAAGGGTGTCCCTTTAAATTTAAAATGAATTAAACCATGGCAGTTCCCTTGGCCCAAAGATAAATGCCATGGAAATTAAAGAAAATAGTTCTAATGTCACGAAACATCAAAGGTCAGATAGGGTGAGATGATTACTTTCATCATTATTAACATTACTTTGCATTTAGATAGCCCCTCTCCTTTGCCAGACTCATTCTCATTCTATCCCATTGCTTAGTATCTGAGCAGCTTGTGGAGCTCCTGATGACATCAAGGGTGATCCTGATGTGGAAGAGAAGCCACAAGTCAAGAGGGAAGTGAGAAATTAACCTTTCATGCTTTATTTGCTCACTCTGGTCTTCTTCTGCAAACGACCTGCAAAAATGGGCTTACTTGAAAATAATACCCATATAAACTTAAAGCCTCTCCTGGGACTTCTGAGCTATCTGGATCTTAGATTTTTTTTTTAATATAGATTTTCCATTGCAAAAATATGCGTGTGCATGCATACGTATGTGGGCATGCACGTGCGTGTACATTTGGAAAGTCTGGATATTTGTTGTCTAAGCTTGACAATACTAAAAGTGTTAACATGTATAAGGACCAATACAAATTAAAATAAGATGTTTACTTCTCCCTGTTTAAAATAAAGGAAGAAACTTCTTCCTCCCTTTTCTTAAATAATTTACATCAGAAAACTTGTAATTCTAAGTACTTTCTCATCTCCTTGAAATGTATATAAATCCTCTGAAGACTAGATAAGTCTGCTGTCAGCTTTATGACCCAGGAATTTTTCTCAATGATCAGGGAACCATCTCTTGGAAATGTAAACATCAAGGAAAATAGCCTCCCTATGTCACAGTTTCTGTGGGAGGGTGGGAGCCTAACTTCGGAGGGAGCATATCTCCAGATTACAAAAGTACTTCCTTTTGTAAAGATGGGAGTTTATTTTTCCTCTAGATAAAGCCAATATGCTTACACAGATGGTCATCCCAATTACCAGGTATATTTAGAATGAACTATATGTGACAAATGGTGCTGTCAAGTCCTCTTATTTGAGAACTAGTTATTGTTTATCTTGAAAACGTATGTAATGGGTTGCATCTGCTTGGCTATATAAAAGAGTAAGATTTCTTTCTGTCATTGCAATCTCTTGATGGATTGTTTATAATAAGCCTCACATTCTGGTTTAATGTTTACTCAGTGATAAGTGTTTTCATCTCTACTATCCTCATGGAGAGAATTTCTGGATTGCGAGAAGGTTTTGTTTTTAATTTTATTCCCCTAACACATGACTGTGCTTTTAATTGGAATAATGGACTAAAGAAAATAATAGTATACATTATGTCAGTTGCTCCTAACCATAAATGTGCATTAGACTCCTCCGCAGGGTTTAAAATACAGATTCTCAGCACCACTATCAGAGATTTGGACACTACATATTTGGGGTAAAACAGTGGAGTAAACGGTTTTGGGGTAAATAACTTTTAACGACTCTCCCAGGTGATTTTGATGCAGGTGGTCAGCAGGCACCATTATAAATGAGTGTTTTAACATAATTTTTAAATTTCCCATATGAAAAATACTTCCCTACCTTGTCCTAGCCACTTCCTGGCTCATTCACATGTTTTATTTACCTTTACAAGTATGTAAGTACAACATCAGGTAGATCCTCTCTGCTGAGCCATCTTTTTACATTTTGGCCTTCTTTTCTGCACATAACAGGGGAAGGCTTGACTACCCTCCCTGGCCCCCGCCAGGCCTCTGGACCCTCACTCCCCTAAGGGCCTCTGCCTCTGCCTCCCATGTCACAATGAGCATCCCTCAACTTCTCTGCCCATGTCTTTTATTTCTCCTTCTCTCCTAAATCAGAGAAACAGCTACCAGTTCCCCAAAGTTAACTCCTCCACCTGTACCTTTGCTTTCTTCCATATTTTCTTTCCTCATCACATCAATTATTTCTTTATTGCTATTCCCAATCTCTGAATACTTTCCCTTTACTCATGTATATAAATGGTCTCTAGTTCTCTAATCCCCAAATCCTCTCTTCTTATTTAAATTGTTGGCTCAGTTACTCCTCTTCCCATCACCACCTATGTTATCTAAAATAGTAGTCTATTTTCCTACCTTTTATTTTCCTGTCCCCCACTCATTACTTACTCACTGCACAGGGACTCAGCTCCTACACAGCTATCTGGTTTCAACCTCTCTCCTCAGACCCAGGTTCATTTTTTTCTACTACTGGATAGAGGCTGACACTATAAATTGTAGAAGCTCCTCAAACTCACTATTTTCAAACCCAAACTTTCTTTCTAGAACATGCAAGTGCCCTATACTTTTGGTGTCAGTTGGCAATATCACCATCCAGTTATCCGAGTTCAAAACATCGTCTAAAACATGGTCATCATCCTCTCTTTCAGCTCTCCAGCTGAACCAGCTCTCAAGCTCTGTTGAGTTCACTACCAAAATATCTCTTAAGAGCTGTCTCCTTCTTCTGCTCCCATAGACACTGGCCTTCATGACATTTCTCTGTCTCTAGTTTCTTCTAACTTGTTCTTTCACTTTTCCCAATATTGGCTTTCTAAAACAAAATGTGACCAGGTCAGATCCTTAAAAGAATATGTTTAAAAGGACACAATGACTCTTCATCGCCTACAAAACAAAGACAAAATACTTCACACAAATAACCCACAAAGTCTTCTTGGCAAAATAACCGAACCTGAATTTACTCAAGCCTCTAGCTCTAATTAGTTTACAGGGTGTACGGGAAAAGAGGAACATGTTAAATGACACATCAGAGCTGCATCAACCAGACCCAAAGGCAGAATTCCACAAAACAAATGACCACATTACTGAACATTTTAGAAAAGCAAGGGACAGAAAACTGTTATAAATTAAAATAGACTGAAGACACATGTCAACAAATGTACCATGTGGATGTTTTAGAGGCAACTTAGCTGAGTATTAGATGATATATTAAGTAATTATTGTTAAATTTATTAGACATATACATGAAGTATAAAGATTTTAAGTTCTTTTCCATCAGATACACATTCTGAAGCATGAATAATGAATTTACTTTAAATTATTCCAGAGAGGGGGGGTGGTAAGAAGAGACAGATGAAGCAAAATTCATGTGTTGATAATTGATGAAGCTGCTTGATCACCCCAAATGCTTGTTTTAGTCATCTCTACTTTTGTATATATTTGAATTTTCCATAACAAAAAATATTTTTTAAAAGCCCTCCTTTGTGTTACTCAAAATCATTAACAACCCTGCCTTAGAACACCTTCCTAGACTTACCTTTAGACATTCCCATCCTGACCCCATGTCATACTTAACCTGTCAAGCACTTGTGTACCAGGTCTAAGCTCCTGAATGCATTCCTACACACTTGGATCTTTATTCTGGAGAAATCCAGATTACCTCTCTTCAGGTGAGTTAGAAATCCCACATCAACAACATAACTACCTAGTGATTACTCTATGCAAGTGTGTTGTCAATCTGGCATGCTCTGAACACAGGAGTACTGGCAGTTTTGAAAAATGTAAAACATGACAGAAAGTAATTCAATTTGCATGGCAAACTTGGAAAAGTGATTTCAGACTGTCTAATCTTTATTTTGTAAATGTTTAACTGTGATTCTATAACTTTAGCTGATATAAAATGATGAATACTTAAATTAATATTGAATTACTTCTCACTCAGTGCAGATTGTAGGAACCTATAGGACTTGTCCATCAATCTGGTCAAAATCTCCTATCAGTCACAACATTGATGGTTGCTGGGCCATGCACAGACAAGTTGGCCTGTGTACTTTGGTAATGACCAACATGCCACTGAAATAATATTTTTGAGTAATGCACAATATTTCATAATCATTAAATCTATTAGCATATAGGGGCAGTTTTGAAAGTCTGAATTAACTTATGAGGGAAAAAAAGGGCATCAATTAGGCAAATTTTGATGAAATTAGCCTCTCCCAATTCTCACCCAATAACCAATATTTTTCACATTTGTGAGCAGCCATTATAATAATATTAATTATGATGAACACTTTGTATGTTAATGTGGATATAAATTACAACTCCAGAAAAAATGTCTTTTGTCATTTGCCATTTGTTAATATCCACTTAATGTAGATGGATATCCCCTCCCTCCATTTTCCATATGTATTTAAGGGCCTTACTATTCAAACATAATCACTCTTTGCAGATACAATGAGAGAAAAGATTAGGTTCATACTTACCAGGAAATCTACTGTGGAGGTTGGCATCACAGTTGTAGCCATTAAACTGAGCAGACCCCAGAAGCACTCCAATTGTTAGAAGCAACAGCAACCATATTTGTTCCATTGCAAAACCTAGAAAAGAATTCTTATCATGTGTCCATCACCAGCCTTCACTCCTTCTTGCTGGAAAGGCTGAGGCTGATCTGAACTCACTGTCGGATAAGCTGGCAGGCTGTATCCATGCAGGCAAAGCTCATTTAAAGTCTAAGGACTCTGAGAAATAATTATCAGCAATGAGGCAAAAATTTAGGTTACAATATTTGAAAATTACTCCCATTCTTTGGCATCTGTTTGCTAAGGGTGACAAATCCAGACTTTTGTAGTGGAAGAACTAAGATACAAGTCATAAAGTTTGCAAAAGAAAATGTATTATAAATAAGAAGAATTCAAACCAAATATTTAACAGATTAGAACAGCATAGCTAGACAAACTGACCAGTGTAGAGACAACTTTACACTTTAAAATACCGATATAAGTAAATTAAGAGGGACTTAACATCTCGATACTTGATTCTCAAAGAATTCTCTATACTATTAATAATTAAATAATGTCAGGAAAATTTTCCCCTCAACAAAGGAATTCTAGACTATTGCTGCTTCTCAAAATCAGTGGTTTGTGTATCATTTGTTTTTTTAGGAAACACAGATATGAAGCAAAAGGAAGAATAGAAAAATGCCGTGTGTGGACTGATATCCTGATGCCACCAACGACTCTTCATTGGTGGGCAAATAGGACTAATGATACAGATAAATGAACACCTTGAATTCTTAGGACAAAGTAATGGAAAGTGATTTTTTTTAAATTGTCATTTTGTGTTGAACAAATAAATATAAACTGGCTTTGATAATTAAACACCAGTCAGTGTGGTGTTTAATATTTTTTTCCCCTGGATGCCCTTTTTTGGCCAGATAAAGCTAAAACATCTTCCAAAAGCACCCAACTTATTCTCAGAGCAGTTTGTGCATTGAAAAAAAAAATCCTTTGGGTTTGTGGTTTTGGTCTGTGTGTAAAAAACAAAAATAAAATAAAATTGTAAATGGTTTACTCAAATAATTTAGTGCATTTTAAAAGCCTGGGGTTTGGGGGGATGGTATATTAGCTGCCCTTAAAGACCTGCCCTTAGATGATTAATCAAGTCTTTAGCAAAAGGAAGGAAATACATCTTGCTTTTAAACTTCATTTTAGTATAACAAGTTTATGGTGAACAAAGTCACTTTCATAAGGGTGTGGGAAAGGAAGGCATAAGTTTACTCTCAAAAATAGACTGAAAAATTTAACTAAACAGGAGCTTCCTTCCTTTAGCGTTATAACATGCTATTCAGGCACCAACCTCATGACTTTTGGGAGAACACCTACATGTTTCGTTACTTCTGATTCCCTAGGACATTTGGTAAACTAAAAGTTCACACAAATGGCTGACCCAGACCCTGGGCTCTCTTGGCCTTATTACAGCATTATCCTCTAGCTCCTCAAGGCACTTCAAATAGACAAGAACCTTGCTCTATTGGAGTTTTTGGAATACTGGTAGGAAAGAGAGCAGCTTGTTTCGAGAAGTACATCACATCCCACACAAACTTAGTATACACCCTGCCATGCCTTTCTCATGATGGCTCCCACTGATTCCCACAAGGCATTGGAAACTCTAGACTCATATTGTTGTCTTCTAATCTAGAAATCTAGAAATGTTTTCCACTCCTTGGAATTCACAGAGTCAGGAATTTTCATTGATGAGTGATTTTTAGTCTGAAACATTTTCTAGCTTTTATATTCTTTCACAGGAGAAAAATACACTTACCGAGTGGACACTATGCATGAAGAAGGCACTGTGAGCCAGATCATTTGCCTATTGTCTCTCATTCATATTCCTTATAATAATTTGATGAGATTGCAGTTATTACACCATGTACAGAGAGAGATAAATAAGTCTCAGGAAGTTTAAGTGGCATGGAAACACGTGGAGAAACCAGATTTCAACTCCAAGTCTTTCTAGCAGTGATTGCCGCGCACACTACCTAAATATCATCTGTTATTAAATAAATTGAGTATTATTTTGGTTACTATTTATCATCAGTTATTTTTCTTTAAATTTATGAATTAATAGATTTTTTTTTTGAGAGAGAGAGAAAGAGTACGAGCAGAGGGAGGGGCAGAGAGAGAGAGGGAGAGAATCTTAAGCAGGCTTCATGCCCAGCATGGAGCCCAACACAGGGCTTGATCTCACGAGCCTGAGATCATGATCTGAGCCAAAATCAAGACTCCAACCCTTAATCAACTGAGCCACCCAGGCACCCTACGAATTAATCGATTTTTAACAGATCTTTTCATCTGAAATGCATAAACAAATTCTTATGTAGTGAATGCAATCTGCTTAGAAGATGTATTTTATAATATGGGCATTATGAGGGAGAAAATTATTATTTTTTTTTAAATGGAGAAAAGGCCCTAATTGTGAAAACTGTGAGAATTATTACTATAGACTAAACTGGACATATCTATGTTTACCAAAAATGGAAGAGAAACTCATGCTATTTGAAACAGCCTACCAATAGTGGTGGCAAAGTCTTAGCTTTACAACTTTAGATCAGATTTGAGGTTGTCCAAAAGTGGCATGCCTCTCTCCCTTACACTTTGAACAGAACTTACAGTACTGTTGTGAAGATTAAAACCCTTCATAAATATTTTTTGATGAAAAGAAGATAGAGGTAGAGGGAAGTTTGTTTCAACAGAATATACATTGATTTTTATATCACCAGATATGGATTCAACCCTCCCCCAGTCATTCTCTAGATTTGACATTTGAAAATCAGGATGATGATCACAAGACTAGAAACTATAAGTGCATAAAGAACATAGCACCCACACCCCAATGCTCATAACAGCAATCTCCACAGTAGCCAAACTGTGGAAGGAGCTGAGATGCCATTCAACAGATGAATGGATAAAGAAGATGTGGTTCATGTATACAATGGAATATTACTCAGCCATCAGAAAGGATGAATACCCAACTTTTACATCAACATGGATGGAACTGGAGGGGATTATGCTAAGTGAAATAAGTCAAGCAGAGAAAGACAGTTATCATATGATTTCATGCATATGTGGAACATAAGGAATAGCATGGAGGACCACAGGGAAGGGAGGGAAAACTGAATGGGAAGAAATCGGAGAGGGAAAAAAACCATGAGAGACTCTGGACTCCAGGGACCAAACTGAGGGTTACAGAAGGAAGGGGTTGGGGGGATGGGGTAACCAGGTGATGGGTATTAAGGAGGACACGTGTGGTGATGAGCACTGGGTGTTATATGCAACCAATGAATCATTGAACATTACATCAAAAACTAATGATCTACTATATGCTGGCTAATTGAATATAATAAAAAAAATTAAAATTAAAAAAAACAAGGGAAAAAAAGAACATAGCATAGTGTGGACATACAGAAGGCACTGAAATATCAGTTTCAGTGTCACCACATATTGATATGTAAGTGAAATTTTCACAAGTACCTCCAATAAAAAGGGATAGTGACGGCCTGTGTTTCTTTGGCGAAGCCACATGCTCTGGAGCTAGATTGCTTGACACAAAGGTGTCCCATGGGCTACTAATAGCTCTCAGCAGTTGGATGACATTATTATATTTATAATGGCATTTGTACTGATCTGTGTGTTAATATTAAGATACATTAAGCAGGAGATTTTCAAAGGACATCCACATCTCTTGTGTAGGTATCCACATTTTGATCCCTATGACATTTTTCAAGACTTTGGGAGGCTCTTTATAGTCCACCTGCAAGTTAAAACAAAATGATGAACTATTAACATGTAAACTTCCCACCCTCAATCCCATCTCATGATGTCCCCTGCACACAGAGACCCTGAACATCAATTCACAGAGGCAAGCTTAGAAATGCTATCTTGCCACAGCTCCTAAAGTTCTTTTCTGAAATGGGATTTCCTGGGATTTGGGACTATTTTGAGACTCTTTACATTCACTAATGTATAAAGTCCTGTTTGCTCAGGCTCCCTAGCTCCTAAGCAGCTATAATTCTAGACTCCAGAGTACTCCAGTCCTGTTCTGGCTAAAAAAGGCCTAGTTGAGCTTCACATCACAAAGTAGAACCTGATTTCCATCATCCACTCTGGTGTGGCATGTGGTGCTTGCTGTCCCATCGTGGTTCCAGCAAACTCTGCTTGAGCAAAGGCATTTCCCATCTTCTCTACCATAACTAAGTGCAGCAACCAATGCCCTGACTTCGGTGCTAACAGTGGTGTGCAGGACTGCCTAACACAGCCAATAATCCAAAACATTAATAACAAGTTCTTAGATAACAAAGATCTTGGAGGTAAGTGTACACAAGGTTTTTGCATGTGTTTCTTAGCTTAGTATCTTCATAAATTTAAATTGATGGGGATAAAGGAGGGAGAGGAGACTTACATGTACAACACTGAATTTTAGGAATTTAGAAGTGTTAATTTTAAAAAGAGACACATTTCTTAAACTGGTACTAAAAGGCTCTGTATTTTATACGTGGCAATACAAAGGAAATCAAGGGCCAAATGATTTGCTGTCAAATATGTCCATGTTTCTCATGCTAAATTCTCTTTTTAAAATGGTAACTTCTTCCAAAATATAAATTCTGATTTATTTGCTTAAGATTGAACATGAGTCAGAAAAATGTAATTTAATTTTCAATTCTCACTCAACTTTATGTAAATTGATATGGTTCTGTCATAAACACTGTTCTCTAATTTTGCATATTCAATGTCTTTTTTTGACCTTCCTCTTACTGAGATCTGCTCTGTGCCAAGCACTGTGCTGTATTTAATATTCAATTACTAACATAGATCTATTTTTCACTCATGTTACAGATGTGGAAACTGAAGCCTAAAGTTTTTCATTGACTTGCTCAGGGTCACAGATCTAGTAAATGACAGAGTAGAATTCAAAACCAAGCTTGACCTTTGGAATTATTACACTGCTCTATTTGACTTAACTGGAGTTTGTCAAATAAATAAAATTAATGTTCTGATAATTTTCAGAAAGTAAATTATAGTAATAATGTATGCTTAACATATGCCTTGAACTAAACAATTCTGATGATTAAGGTAAAATATTTTTAATATCTACATAATTGTCATGACTATTTCACTTAGGCAATGAGTGCCATAAAGGATATTATTCTTGGGCGCCTGGGTGGCTCAGTTGGTTGAGCGACTGCCTTCGGCTCGGGTCATGATCCTGGAGTCCCGGGATCGAGTCCCGCATCGGGCTCCCTGCTCGGCGGGGGGTCTGCTTCTCCCTCTACCCTCTTCCCTCTCGTGGTCTCTGTCTCTCATTCTCTCTCTCTCAAATAAATAGATAAAATCTTTAAAAAAAAAAAAAAGGATATTATTCTTTTCACAGATTGGCTTAATGATAATACTAGTGAGTTTTGAGGACTGATTGTGTACCACAGTGTTTTTTTTTAAGCACTTTATACAAGTTATCTAACCATGAGATAGGTAATTTATTTGTCTTATTCTGGGGACAGAGAACTAAGGCACAGAAATGTTAAGTAACTTGCCCAAGGTTAAACAGACAACCAGTATTAAAATCAAGATTTGATGTACAATGACTCCAGAAACCACCCTCAACTATCACATGGCATTTCCTTCTAGAAAACAATCCTACACTACTCAAAAGGAAAAATGGCAATCCCTTAGTAAATCTGATCAAGATAGATTTATTCCTGCATTCATTTATTAAATATTGTTGAATGTTTACATATGCCTGGTACTATCCAGGGAGGGGGTGCTGCTGAAAATTTTTTGTTTGCCTAGAGCTTACATTCTAGTAAGGGAAGTCGGAAGAAAACAAAATCTGTAAGTAAAATAAAGAGTGTATTTGTGATAAGCACTATGGAGAAAAATAGAGCAAAAAGAATGATAGCAAGTTCTGGGGTGGAGGGATGGGAGTATTGAAATTTTAAATGGGGTGCTCAGGGATATATAAATAATACATATAAATGAAAAAACTACTTTAGTTATGAACTGCCAGATCTACCTCTTTTTAATTTGTACTTCACTTTTTTTTTTTATTATTATGTAGGCATTTCTCAAATAAAACAGACCTTCAGTGCATAAATTATTCTCTGGGAAAAACTTGGACATTTTGAACAACTGCATTAACCTTTTCAAATGAATAAAGTTGGCCCTTCATGCCTGAGAAAAGTAATTTATTAAATAGCACCCCTGTGACCTCAGAAAAAGTGAACATGTTCAAAGTGCTTTCATCTACTCTCAAGAAGTAAGTTTTACAGAAACAAATGGGCTCAACAATTTTGTACTTCCTTAATTTTATTCCCTTCATATAGACCATCTATATGATACTGTTCTAGTTGGGAAGAAAAATGAGAAATTCAAACATCATCTTGTCATATGTTTAATCATCACGCTAAGATGCATTTTTTCACTAAACTAAAGCTGATCGTTTTATCATACAGATTTTAAAAATACGAAATGGGCCTTTGGCATCGGTGATCGCCCTAATTCTCTCATTGTCAGCCCTCCTCCGAATTTATCAGCCACCTGCTCTGCACAGGCTTGTTGGCTTCAATAGGGGGCATAACCTCATTCCTGGTGCTTCTGTATCACCCACCCAAGCCTGCCCCTCAGAAAAGATCAGAAACAGTTCGTTATACTTTAAATGACTGGAAATAGTTTAAAGAGTTCCCAGGAAAGGGGAGGAGAAGAAATATGTGTATTTTAGCAGAGATCAAAGCTTAAGTTAAAGGAATAAAGCCCTTTGAAGCAACCAAGACCCAAGGAAGAGCTGGGGCAAAAAGGCACTGAATTTGTACAGGTAGGCAACTGTTCTGCTCAGTGAAGTCTCAAAGTGTTACACAGTCCTGCCTCTAGAAAAAGGAGTTTTTATTTATTTATTTACTTATTTTTTATTTATTTTTTTTTTTTTGAAAAAGGAGTTTTTAGTTCACCCTCCACAATCATTTTTTTTAAAGTGCTGGAAACCATGAGCGTTTAATGAAGAAACATATTTTCTGATGGGATGTCTACACTGAAACCCTGTACTCTTTATTTCCATGTTCTACTTGGACATGAAAGGCAACATATATATTAAAAGGAAAGTGAAAAAATAAAACTGCCATCAGAAATATCCATTATTACACACATATACATTCTTTAACATAGAGTGTCCTTTGTCTTGCTAAACAAAGAATAAAAGGTACTGTGTACTTGCAGAATAATGCCTCAAACACAGAAGGAAATATGTTTAGCTATCAAGAAGATACTCAGAAATTTTATGATTAAAGATGCTGATGTATACCATGAGAAAATATGAATGCTCAAGGCTGTTCCTAAGAGAAAAACCCACTCCAATTTTCTCTGACACAGAGTGTTCATTTATTTACCTTTGCCCACTTCTCTCATTTGTCTTTCTGTTGAGGGTTTTCTTGAGTAATCTATAGAATTTAAATGACCTACAGCGTTTAGCTCTTAAACATTTATTCTAACATCTTAGTTTTGGGGGTCCTGACAGATTGAACTAGGTCACTATAAAAGCCTTTTTTAAATAATTCACCAGTTTCATTTTCAAGATATGTGTACATTTTATTCTACTGAAGCAGCTTTGAAGATATGTTAGTATATTAACTTCCTCTCACTTTTTATGAAGTACAATGATAACAAATTAATAATAAAATGATAATTTATCTATTTATTTTAAATACCCATTTCCCTGTAATTAACTAAACTTGCAATTAGTATTATTTCCAAATGAAAATATTTCTTTCTTAATAGAGATAATATACAAAATATTTATGAAAAGGCAAAACACAAGAACCAGTCAATCAGAAGAGACACCATGCTGCTGACATATTCTGGCTGAATATCAACGTACTTCCAAAAAATCAAAAGTATTTGCATGGGTACCAATAATGATAATAGAAAGCTAACTTCCTACCCTGGTCAACTCTTGCCCAAGAAAGAGCACCTTTATTAGTACCTCCACTATTTGAAATTCCTCTGTTAATTAATTCATTTATTTTATTTATTCATTCCACAAATTTTTATTGATCAATTTTTAAGTTTCAGACTCAGAGCACTGGGGATCCAGTGATGAGCAAAACAAACATGGTCCTTACTCTCAGAGTTTATGGACTAGAAAGGGATATAGTCAGTATAAAATAATATCTATTACTTAATAGATATTATTTTTCTCACATTTTTTGTTTATTTTCCTTATCAGTCCATCCATCTATTGTTGTGGTGATGGTAACTGTTGCATCATTTGGTATTAAGTTTTAGACAGTTGGGTTCTTAATATTTCACACATTTCTTGAGGAAAAAAAAAAGGACCTTTTTCACATAACCACAATACCATTACTAAACTCAATAAAATTACAATTAATTCATAATAGCATCTAATATCAATTCCATATTCAGGTTTCCCCAATTCACTGAAAATATATTTTACAACTGTTCTTTCCCCAATCCAGGTTCCAAAAAAAGAGACCAAAGAGATAATATAACTAAATGCAAAGGTTTATGTATTATATTTGGGTTGTTATATTCCTTTAGACTCTTGGAATATAGAAACCCCACTGCTCTGATATCACTTTATATCCATAAGAATTCTGTTGTCCTACCAGACCAAAATAATGTGAGAAAATACAAAATTCTGTAAAAATCAGAAATATCTAAAGCTGGACAAATTCATTCAAATATCTTAAAGAGTCAATAAAGGCAAAATATAATCAAATATTAAAACTGTATCATTGGAGTTGCAGAGACAAAAATTGGGTAATGGGTAACATGAACCTAGAGAATGTTAGAAATGTGGGTTATATGGGCTGGATGAGTTATGTGGGCCATAACAACAATGAGACCAATCTCTTCTCTAATTTATCAAGTCCTTGTATAGAAAATAAATAAGGCTATGTTACATGATGGTTACAAATAAGAATACATCCATCGTCCCAGTCAAAACCTCTGACTAATAAGCAATTGCTGTTAGCTTAGAAGATAATTGCTTTCTAAGTGGGTTAGTATCTCTTAAATCCAGGAATATGTAGGCATAGAAGTATTTAAGATAACAAAAAATTAGAGAATCATTTCTTTGTGTTAAAAGAACTGATCCATGCTGGTATTCTTCGTAATTAATGTGTGACCTATTTAAGGTTAGTTCTTTTATTCTGATTTAAGATGTGTAACTGAGTAAATAATTAAGACTTTTCCCACAGTTTGGCTATTGCAGACATTGCTGCTAAAAAAAAAAAAAAAAGAAAAAAGAATTTAGACTTTTTATGTAAAAATGACATGCTTCCAAGATTATATATATATTGAGGTATTTAAGAAAACATAAAATTGAACACATTTGAAAATCTATTTTTTATCTTTGAGCATTAATTGAATACTTAAGTTTTTTTTTTAAAGATTTTATTTATTTATTTGAGAGAGAGAGAATGAGAGAGAGCGAGTACATGAGAGGGGGAAGGGTCAGAGGGAGAAGCAGACTCCCTGCCGAGCAGGGAGCCCGATGCGGGACTTGATCCTGGGACTCCAGGATCATGACCTGAGCCGAAGGCAGTCACTTAACCAACTGAGCCACCCAGGCGCCCCGAATACTTAAGATTTTTTATAGCAGATAATTTAACTCCTACAAATATCCTAAACGTCCTCTGATAAAAAATTAATATATCTTATTTCCTTTTCAGTATGTCAATTAACTGCTTTTGCATATAACATCAAATATTACTCAAAGGCTTGTTAAAAATGATAAAGTCTACTAGAACTTACAGGTAAAAAGCCATAATTTGAACTTAAAATCTTTAGGAATAGGTAGGTTTGGTCATTTGTAACTCTAATTGAATGTTAATCTTTAAACACCTCAGAATATATTTTTCAATTATTCAATATAGAGCACCAGAAAAAAAAAAAAGCTCACACTAAATACAGAATAAGTGGTTGTTTTGCTTCAGAAGCCATGTTAGACATAGAATTCAAATCTTGAAACACTAATTTCATATACCACATATTGAGATGCTCACAATCAGACAATTACAGGAGAACTAAGATCAACTGAAGAGTACCAGTTTGATGTAGTCTATCTCACATTTACAGAGTCATAAATCAATTCATTAACTGGAATAATAGGAAGATTGAAAATACTATTTAAATTAATTGCATTTCTCTTTCTTTTCTTCCCCAAGATTATATAGTGGAATTTGTTGATGATAAATTCCAGTTTGATGTGACTTCACTAAGTGCAGAGAATACACATTTCTGAATATGTTTCTGTCCTCAAAAAGTTTTTAATCAGAGGGGAAACACTTTAGCTTCAGAGTAATTACATCAACAAAGTTGAAACTTCTAGGAGTTAATTTACAAGAATATCCTTATGACCTTGGGATAATGAAAGATTTCTTAGGAAAAAATTGTTTTACCATCATAAATTATAGGCTGGGCCTACCCCCAAGCTCCTACTAGAGATTCACTGAGATATTTTTGTTTCCACGTTGCTTATCAATTCATATAAGGCAACACTTATGTAGCATACACTAGCATACTTCTGATTAAATATAATAATGTCTCTAGTTCATATTCCATCACTAATTATCTGTGTGGGTGTTGGGGAAATTACCTCATGTGGGCAGTGAAGTGTTGGACTAGAAGATGACTAAGATGACTTCCAGCTATCAAGAGCCAATGAGGCCATGATATTTTAAGAACTGGAGGAGAAAATTGTAATAAATTCCTCACAGCCTTCTTTCTAAAATCACCTCCCTTATCAGAATTTAGGCTTACAATATCAGGAGGTGTTAGAGATCAATTGCCTTCCTGCCCTCTCCACAACAACGGAGAAGGTGTCAAATGTTGCATCCAGAACACCCTCATGTCTATCTCTTGTCATTTTATAAGAAATAAAAATCAGCAGGGGCCTCACAGTTTAATTTTAATCGTATTAAGGGAAAGTATGAACCCTTACACTTTTAGACAGCTCTGTTCTTCTTCTGGTGAATTAAAATTATATTAAAAAATAAATAAGCTGCTATTGGTTTTATACTTTTATTTCTCCTTGTATCTACATTTTTGTTTCTCAAAGGTCTCAAGGCTTTCAGGAAGCAATAATCACAAAATAAAATAGGCTGCTGGTAATTTATAATAGCACTTTGTTCTGCCTCAAATACATTTTTGGCCCTGTTCTCATTAATGTTCATATTTTTTTATTATTTGTTGAGCTGTTTGGGGGAATGTAATATTAACCTTCATGACATCACTCTGAGGAGTACACTGAAGCAACAGAACTGCCTTTGTTTTTTAGATGTGGGAATTGATGCCAAGTGGCTAAATGGTTTTCCCAGGTAATGCATGCTTCTTATAGATAATACAAAAGAATATGACTAAAAGCAGCTCCTGAAGTAAGAATTTCTAATATCTCTAAGTTAGATGTTTGATAACAACAAAATTACGTACACAAAATACAATACTTTTGGCCGTGATAAAGTCAGATCCACAAAAGTTTTAGACAATCAGATTAAGTAGTATGTATACACAAAAGCTTTAGTTAAGAATCAATGTTGAAATCAGGGAGAATCTAAAATTTAAATCCTCATATGTAAACATTTAAATCCTCATATGCTATATTAATTGCTTCTATTTTATGAATTAAAAAGACCAGAGATCACTGGATGTGATCAGTTTATTAAATCCTTACTCTGAAAATCAGTTATTAAAAGGAAAGAATTAAGCATTAATTCTGATTTCCAAGTAGCAGCTGCATTTCTGTTTTAAAATGACTTATCAAAAAAAAGTGTGTGTGTGAGTGTGTGTAAGAACTATGGCAAAACATTAAATCTTACACTATTATTCTGATCTCTTGTATATTTTACATCTATTATAATAAAAACTCAAAATCAAGTGACCTACAGCTAACTTTTTCTAACTGTGGTAACTAAGTAACCTACTTTGCCTCTCTTGGACTCTCTTACTATCTATAAAATAAGGACCTGCATAATCTAAGTGACTAACTAATTATAAGTAGGTTAAAGAACATTTGAAAAATATTTCATCCTTTTTCTAGTAGCATTACAGGAAAGAAGCAGAAATAAGCCTAACTTACTTATAGAATCAAAGTCAATGATGTCAAGACATTGGATAATGAAGAATTTTGAAGGGGGGAATATTTATCACTTCTTAAGGAAAGAGATTATGAGCTTTTGTGTCTTCAATGAGATGAGCATAATTCTAACAAAATCATAGCCCTTGCAATAGCCAGTGCTAGGAATAAAAGATATAACTCTAGTTACAGTATTTCAGCTTCTGTCTCATAAACCAAAATGGTCTCTGGGATCTGAAGTACCAGGTGAGTTGTAGAGATGACTACAGGCCACAGTAGGTAAGGTCCTTACTGTGGATCTTAGTCAATAAGCAAGAGGGAAGCAGGTGAACAGAAAGAAGGAGGTAAGCAGAAGGACATATTATTGTGGATGAGATTACAGATAATGTTGTATCATAACTAGTAAATAGGGGCCTTCGGCAAAACTAAACATAAATCCTTACGACATGGAGATCCCACTTCTTCAGGAGAGTTTATTTCACACTATTGTGGTAAATATTCCATCAAGACCAGTTTGAAAACTGAGGGTCATCATGACAAAAATGTCTCTGACCCAAAGGGTGACACAAAAGATGTCACCCAGCAATACATAATTAATTGCCAAAGGAATTTCAATGAGTGTTTAGTTCAGTCCATTTATTGGATGACTTCAAAAAAAAAAAGATAAAATATAAATGAGAAGAAGAAGAGCAATTAAGTCTTTGAAACACATAAAATAATCTTTTTGTGATATCTGAAAATCTAAATAAAATAATCCTCTTCACTAAACATAAATCTTCACTGAACAACAAAAAACAGCTATGCTTCCCAACTATCTGTACACTTCCTGAGAGTTTGACTGATACTCTTAGGAGGATGCCACACCCCACAGACCCTGTTGAAAATCATGGGTTTAGATTAGAAGAATCTTTTAAAATAAATATTGGGCTAGGATGTTAGTTTAGTGGGTCAAGAATAGCATTTTTCATGAAATGGAATAGGATGGGATAGTATAGGATGGAATAGAGTAAAATGACATATTTTTGTAAAATGTATATGTATTCTGTATTGTGTTTGGGTGAGTGTGTATTAGATTACAATGTAAAATATCTGACTGTGAGTCATACTGGAAAGTTTGAAACCCACTGGTTTAGAACAAGGTAGCAACACGGTGCCCATTGGCTGAATGTCCCTACCCACAAACATGTTTTGATTGGCCTCACAGAAGAAGCAAATAGAAGGGAAATAACATTCCCAGGGTGAGCTACCCACAGAACAATGCTAAGAAAAACTGTATTCCCCATGCTGTAAGTAAGGAGTCAAAGGAGGGTTATAGATTGTGATCGATCATTTATTTGTTTATATCTTAGGAGAATGTTTGTTTTAAGTATATATTAAGGAAGTAGAGACAATCGATATTTAGTTAAGGAAGTTTGTGAATTGAAGGAGGAAATTAAGAGAAAATTTTTCCACAAAGGGAATGCTTTGATGGCAGAGAAAAGAAATGCAAAAGAAAATATCCAAGAAGCTGGAGAGAAGACAATTTGTAATGATATTGTTTTCTCCTTTGCTCACTGGTGTGATGTTATAAATAATCCATAGGGAATGAAAACTGCACCTTCTTTTCCTCTATGTTTCCTGACAGATGGGGAAAAAAATGTCATCCTCTTGCGCAGGTAATGAATAACTATTTTGTTGAGTTAACAAAGGATTAGGACTGGCATTTTAGTTACTTTTTGCAGAGATGAGTTCTGTCGGTACAATTACAGGAGCACAGTACAATCTCCTGTAGCACTTTAGCAAGAAAACCCACAATTTTAAGGCAGCTGTCTAGGATGAGGTATATGATCTGTAGCTAAAGAACAGAGAATGGGTTATAGGAAGATCAAACTCCCAGCCTTGCTTTCACTGCACCATGCTTATTAGCCACATTAACCAACCAATCAGAGAGCTAGGCAGCATAAAATAAGACTGTTGGAAACTATAAATATCAGTGTTTGAAACTCCATGTTCAAATTTCTAGTTATCTCTAGATAGTGAGACTCATCCAACCTGTGAGTTTTATGTAAGAAATCATAAAATAGTTTCCCTTGCTCTGTAACATTGTCAGAAAGCCACCTTTTAAAAGCTGGTATATGCTCAAAAAATTAAAATTCATTTTAATCTTTAATAGAAATAAGAAGATACATTTACTGCAAAAAAACTAAAAAGAAATCATCGAAAACCCAAATAAAAATGTGAGGTTAATATTTTGTATTCAAAGCAGAGTTCCCTGAGTTAACCTAAGGAGTTTTAAGAAATAGAGATACCCAAATCTCTCCCCTCAGTGATTTTTTTTAAAAAAATATTTATTTACTAATTTGAGAGAGAGAGAGAGTGAGAGAGTGAGCACGAATAGGGGGAGGGGCAGAAAGAGAGGGAGAGAATCCTCAAGCAGACTCCCCGCTGAATGTGGAGCCTGGCACACAGCCCAACAAAGAGTCCAATGTGCTACTCTATCCCAGGACTCTAAGATCACGACCTGAGCTAAAACCAAGAGTCAGATGCCTAACTGACTGAGCCACTCAAGCATCCCTCTCCCCTTAGTGGGCATCCAGGGTTGAGAACCATTGAAATAAAAGAACAAGGTTTTGCTATAGCTGAGATTTCCTTTCTAGTTGTCTTTTTTTATTGGTAAGCAGATTTTTTTTAAATTCATCATGGTTCCATAACAGAAATCTGAAAACAGAACCTCTAAGAAAGGACGATGCTACCTAATGCCACAACATGGCAGCTTAGGCCAGTGACAGTCAGCCAATCAGAAACATAATACATTTATGAAACTACAGAAATCAAAGTAAGGTTGATTTTTTATTGCTTTGATACAGTTCTGACCAATAAAGTAAAAGGTATAGAATCAGAAGCAAAACATTTACAGAAAAAAAGTAGGGATCCTTTTTTTTCCCATGGGAGGCTTTTTCTTCCTGCAGCTCTTCTCTGACCAAATGATGTAGGATTTTGTATTTCCTTAAATAACCATGACATTTGACACCACAGCTGATGAATTCTACAAACGGACTGCCTGATCATGTCATGTCCTTGACTGAAACCCTTCATCATCTTCAACACCATTCAGAGGAAAACTCAATTCTATGATGTAGCCGAACAAAACAAAAGAAAGAAAAATTTCCTGAGATAAGATTCCTACTTACCCACCCAATCTCAAATCTCTCTACTCCCATGCCCATTCTACCCATTCTACCCTTATATTCCAAAGATGAGAAGTTATTTCACACATTCATTCCTTTGCTCATTTTGCTGCCTCAGTCTGGAAAGTTCCTCTTCCCAACTCCACCCCCTCTTATCAGGAACATCTCTCCATTCAGCCCTTCAAGAGTCAGCTCACACATAGCTCTTCTTTCAGATATTCCTTTATCAAAACAACACTTCCTGCTTGTAGAATTGACCACTTCCTATTCTACTTCCACTGGAATTGGACCATTCTACAATAGCAGTTCTAAAAATGTGCTACATTGAGATCAAGTTTTATCTGCTCAGCACTATTGACATTTTAGACTAGATAAGTGTTACAGGATGTTGTAACACTATTGTAGCAGATGCAACAGTATCCTTGGCTTCACCAAATGCCAGGAGGACTCCCACTCAAGTCATGACACCCAAAAATATCTCCAAACTCTGCCACATGCCTGGTGGGAGAGGGGGTTCAAAATCACCCCAGTTGACTTAGATGTACATCTTTGTTTTCCCCAAATAAATCTGTAAACTTCATAAAAGCAAGAGTATTATGTTCACCTTTGTATTTAGGATCTAGCAAAGTGCCAGATTCACTACAGATTCTTAAGAAATGTTTGTTAAATTAATTATTATCTTGTTATAAAAGGGAAAATGCCATACTACCAAAATGTAGAAAATCAAGTATATTAACTTCTAGTCCTGATCAGGATAATGCTTTACTTTTTAAAGATTCTATCACTAATGAAATTAAATTTTTCAATTTCAACAAAACATTAATTAAATTAAAATCCTTAAATCAACCCACCCATCACTAGAAGTAATCTATGTTGATTTTTATATGATTTTAATACAAAAGAAAATGAGATTGAGGTCTAAGATTACATCTCTATGTATATAAAACTCTTGGATTAAAAATTGCTTGAATTAGTTAATTGATTCAAGTTTTTAAAGAATGTTTATACTTTTTATGTTCTCTAAATAGCTTTACGTAATTGCTTCACTTCTTAGAAAAATGTTCAGGTAGCACTTTTTATGCCTTGTAAATAATTTTTTCAACTTTTATAAACTAAAAAGCATCAAACTTAATACAATCCCTTGCTAAGTCTCCTTCTCATTCCATTAATATTGATGGCACACATTTCTATGATAGAAATGACAAAACAAGGAATTTTTAGAAACCAGAAGTATATTACTTTAATTTTATACTTATTCAAAATAGGTTTCTAAATAGAATTGCTGTACCAGAATTCAAATATATGAGCACAAATGCACATTATACACAAATACACATAAGTTTTTAAAATGTATATATTCTATGGTAATGATTTTAAATCTTAAAAGATTAGTATTTTTTATTATTCAATTATTTTAACTTCTTATATCCAAATTATGATAAATTACATCTGAAATAGAAAGCCGTAAGTTCTTTCCAATTTCAAATTATATCTTAACTAAAAAATGGTTTAATTTGAAAGTACAGTTCATGTAATTTACAGAAGGTTTATGTTCAGTGGTTTAATGATGGTGTGTTCAACTGAGAGACAGTATAGTTATATGAGCTCTGGTTATTTATTAGTTAAGCATATTTGAGCAAATATACTTTAAATTCTAACATAGGACACTAAGTGGTCTTCATTTTTTCTTACTCTTCCTAGTGATGCAGTTTCATATTAAATGACTATAGTCTTAGCGAAAATTTCAAGTTAACTTCATTTTACAGAGAATCTGAACTTTATAAACGAAGCCACTGATATTTTCATTTAACCTCAACTACCTTTTAACAAACTAAAAAATACCTTTTATATTTAGCATCTGGATCTTTTGCATATATAGCAATAGAAATAACAAAACTGTCATATTAATCTAACTTTAAATTTGCTGTTCTTAAGGCTTAGCAGCTTTTTATTTTTCTTCAAAGTTTGGCACTATAATATTTCCTAAATGTTCTTGTTATGTTTTAAAAATCAATAAAAATCCAGACGTAATTTTTTTTTATATTTTTTCATGTACTAGTATATCTTATTATGAGTTCTAGAAAACTAGTATTTTAAACTAGGGGTCAGTGGGGTGCCTGGGTGGCTCAGTTGGTTAAGCGACTGCCTTCGGCTCAGGTCATGGTCCCGAAGTCCTGGGATCGAGTCCCACATCGGGCTCCCGGCTCCGCGGGGAGCCTGTTTCTCCCTCTGACCCTCTCCCCCCTCATGCTGTTTCTCTCTCTCTCTCTCAAATAAATAAATAAATAAAATCTTAATAAATAAATAAATAAATAAACTAGGGGTCAGTGAACTCTGGCCTGCAGGCTTAATCCTACCCATCACCTGTTTTTGTATTCCCCATGAGCAAAGGCAGTTTTCACATTTTTTAATGGTTGAAAACAGTTAAAAAAAAAAAGAATAACATTTCATGAAAAGGGAAAATTATATGAAATTCATATTTCAGTGTCTATAAATGAAATGTTATTGGAACACAGCTACACTCATTTGTGTACATATTTCTATGGCTGCTTTTGAGCTACAATGACAGCTTTAAGTAATCATGACAAAGACCTACAAAGACTAAAAACATTTACTTAATGGACCTTTACAGAAAAGTTGGCCAACCCCACTTTAAACAATTAGTATACGACTCTACATAAAATAATACATAAATCTGGGGGCAGGACACAATATACTCTTAGGAGATTTCTTTCAGCCCATCTGAAACATTGGTCATTAGTAATAAAATACGTACCATGATGTTCATCCAATATTTGGAAAAGTATTATTGAACTGGTCAAATCAATCATTTACTTTTTTGAGATGATCTTCATCACATCGTTGAAATCTTGAGAGTTTGGAATTCCTATAATTCCCCACTCAAAATCAACTTAGATACCTAGTAACAATCAGCAATGACTCTGAATCTATGAAACTCAGACTGATGTTTATTTTATCATGTCTTGGTAAAGTCGTATGCCTGGTTTCTAATTACACCGTTTTGTAATGAAGACAAAACACAGCAAACCAGATCAAGCTTAATTTATAGTCTTGACCCAGTTTACATTCCAGCTTAAATACAGAAGGAAAAAAAAGCACAAATTTGGTAAATTAACCAAAAAATTGAATTCCTTGCAAGCAAACATTGCTAATAGGTATTTAAATGATACAAAAGATTATCATCCTCCACTAATGATCTTAATGCTATCCAAGCTATTGAAAAAGCTACAAAAACATAAATCTTCAGTAATTCACTGTTTGATGTCATAACTAAATAGATTATAGTCTGAGCATCTGCTTATGGTTCAAAAGTTACCTTTGAAATAAGATTTCCTAGCAGAAAAGTCTGATTTTGTTGTTGTTGTTGTTGTTTATCCTCTGGATCATTATCATAGGCCTTCTTAAAAAGGGGGAAAAAGCTTTAAATGTCTTGAAGGGAATGTGGAATTTGTTGCAATATCTAGTATGATCTTGTTATGTGGCTATTAACAATAACAATTATTATATTTTATTTTGAGGACATTGCTGAAAATCTCTAAAATGAAAGTACATACAGCGTATTTATAGATTTTTATATTTAACCAAGTATTATAATAGTCTGTAAAGAAAAATAAAAAATCACTTAGGTACATTAAAAAATGTATAACTAGCAGGAATGTTCAAATAATAGCTCTGGGGCGCCTGGGTGGCTCAGTTGGTTGAGCGACTGTCTTCGGCTCAGGTCATGATCCTGGAGTCCCGGGATCGAGTCCCACATCGGGCTCCCTGCTCAGCAGGGGGTCTGCTTCTCCCTCTGCCCTCTTCCCTCTCATGCTCTCTGTCTCTCATTCTCTCTCTCTCAAATAAATAAATAAAATCTTTAAAAAAAAATAAATAATAGCTCTGATATGTGTCTTATCAGATAAAGCTAGTAACTAAAAAATGAAATAATAAAGAAATACTCTATTATGTATTAAAAGAAATATTAGGTTTTTAACTAAATTTAACCCCTTTGCTGTTGCTACCAAAGTTATTTAAACTGACAATTTCTTCGGCCCCTAAAATGAATTGTAAGAAGCCAGTTCACTGTAGCAAAACAAATAACGTCATATTCCTGAGAACCAAAAGGATTATTATTTCAAATACATGAACCTAAGAAGTGAGTCTTCTCCTTAACACCAAAAACAACTGGTTTTATCAAAAGCAATCTTGGAATGGAAGGAGAGTTAGAGGTCACCCAAGAAATGGGAATCACCATGTTTCTTCCCAGGTTACATGAGATTCCATGTCAATTCTAATGATACTAGACTCATTATTAAAATTATTTTCATTTAAAAGAAAATCAAACCATAATTATTTTCAATTATCATATCATCTTTGTAATTAGAGATGATGCCACTCATATTCAAGCATATTTTCTGGTAAGATGGAATCCTGATGAGATATCTCATTAATGGGAGAGCAGTGGGCTGTAGCCCACTGGGAGTGCACTGTGGATGGAACTCCGGGCTCAAATACAATGGCACTGCAAAAAGCATGTACAATTTTTTACCTCAGGCTCTAACTTCAAAATTGAAGAAGCTGCCAAAAGAGTAAGTCCTTTCTCCAAATCCAACCCAAGTGTTTGGGATGAGACTGCAGCTCACATAATAAAATTTTCTTTATACCTTCTGCACTCAAATATGGGAAGATGTTTTTCATTTCCTTTTGTGATATTAAGATACTCCCCAGCCCAACCCTTACCCATCACTGAAACCATACCACCAGAAGAATTTTACTGGAGATTGCCTTATGACATTAAAAAAAAGTATTAAATTAAAACGAGTTTTCCATGCTTACTAAAAACATAGCATTTGCAGTCACATTAGGTGACTTCAGTGCTGGGCACTTACCCAAGTCCCTGGTTCTGTGGAGTCAGCTGTCCTCCATGTGCCTGGTTCTGCTGCATATGATTGAGTGTTCAAATGCCTGGCCTTACCAAACTTTTTCAGAAAAGATTCAACCCTTCAAATGCAAGAAGAGTTGCTCATTATGAAAAGCCTTTTAAAAAAGAGAAAGGGAGAAAAAAACTCTGGATTTTCGACAAGCAAATGCTTCCACAGTCTCAGAAGGTTTTGCAAGACTAATCATCACCAACATGAAACTTGAGCTCATCTTTTATAGACCTTTGTTTCCTTCTAACTACATCTCTTTCAGTTTTCTTTTCATTCCCTTATTCTTTTTCTCCTACCTGCTTTTGATCTTCTATTTTATACTGCACAGAAGTCTTGAGTGGTATGTGTGAAGTGAGCCATCATCAGCCTGATGAGGGAAAGCCTGCTGGTCCAGAAAAAAAAAGAACATAAAGTAAGAAGTAAGGCCTGAGATTGGGTTGGGGGTCAATCTGCACAGTTATCAATGTCCTGTTATGCTTTGTGAAAGATGTCTGGCCCTTTCAATACTACATTTCATGTAGCGATGAAAATGGGATATGGAATATCATTGTGAAAAATGGTTGGATTGGGATCATAATGACTAAGAGGCTGTCAATGCAAAAAACCCAACAGGACCCGATTGTAAAGGAGTTAGACACTGAACCTGCTTCATAATCTCTGCTTTTGTTTAGGGTTCTGCAAACAACACGTCGCACCAGCCTTTGGAGGCTTTGGACCCAACTGGATGTCATCTAAGCCTTCCACCCCAGTAACCATTATGATTTCTCATTGGGAAGGAAAGTGGGAAGCTGGGATTCAGGTGCCATGGAAAACTTTTTAGGATATTTTGACCAAAGTAAAGCTTTACTTTATGCACCACTATGCTTAGGGATGACCATGCGACAGATTGAAGCCTGTTGTGTAGATTTGTATTAAACCACCAGCTGTTTAATAATAATGGCTGTCCTGAAAAAGCATATCGCTTTATCAGTAATACCCTGGCATATATCTTTATAAGATTTTATTTTATTCAATCGGCTCAAGATACTTTAACAACATTTACGTTCTCAATTGCTTCTGTACAGAGGCAAGTTGCCTATGGCTACTGTGAACTGAGATCAAAATCTAAGAGTTCAGCCTTTTAAGATTTCTAGTCCATTCCCTGAACCAAATTTTCTCCCTAAATGGTAAGTGAACTTAAAGCTAATGTAACTACTAAAAAAATAATAGCTGGAGGCTATTCACATTGCCTTCTATGTCTTGCTTAGTGTTGAGAGAGAGTTGGTGCTTTCTAGACCAAAGAAATCCAGGTTCATGTTTTTCAGAGAAGTGTCAGCTCCATAAACTTAAAACACCATTCTACTCATGAGTAAATATGAGATACATGAATCTACCAATTTTTTGAATACCATTAATATAAATTGCCTCATATTTTTTTGGTTAAGAACTCTTATTAAAAACATAAAAATGATTCCAGGAAATCTCTTTTAGGTCTTCCTAATTATGTTGACAGGAACTGCAGCTTTTCTTCATTCTCCAGAGGCTGTTTTATTCTATAATGAAGATTTGAGCTTCATGTTTTCAAGTGATGTTTCAGGTTTTACTTTGAATACATGTCTGTCATGTTCTTTACCATTTTGAAAGTTAAAATGAAAATGCAACAAGTTCAATCATCAACTAATAAATTCTGTCATTTATAGAAAAAAATCAGTAGCCTCTATCCTATGAGAAAAAATGAACATTTTGTAAATATTGAAACCACTCCCCACATTCTCTATAAGTTGGTTAGCTAAAAAGACAGTAATTCCATTAGAGGCTTTCAGCAAGGAAAAGATAAAATAGTTGAGATAAAGTAACTGACATTATTTGTTATTATTTTGCCATTAAAATATAGTGAACAGTAATGTCATACATACTACTAACTTCTAAGACAAAATTTTATCAGTTTTCTGAAAACTCTGAGCCCCTTAGTAGGGGATTTCTTGTCTTACAAGCTATACAACTTGGCTGAATGCTTGTTTAGTTGTACCTGCAGCATATGCTTGTATCAGGGAATAATTTTAGCTATTTAAAATATTCATCAGTATCTGAAAGCACCAGAAGTGGAAATCTGAGCAGTTATCCTGTCCAAAAAAAGGATTTACTTAATGTTTCACAATCAGAGGAAAGGCAACCAATGAATGCCCTTTAGTTCCTAAAGAAGGCCGAATTTAGACCTCAAAGACACACTGGCCGGTAACCATTTCCTCAAACTACATAGCTCACTCTCGACTTCCTTTAAATATCATATAACTAAACTCTCAGTGACTGAATGGCTCCAGCTAGAAAATGAAAGTAAAGAGCCCTCCTTGGTGCATGGAGCTATACTAAAACATAGTGGTAATAAGTCAGTACATTAGGATCTTGCTTACAGGATAGTTACACCCTTTCTATAATTCATTATAAATATTTTTCCACTATGAAACATAAAGGCGAGACTTTGTCTTTTTGTTATTACAGTCAAACCTAGAAAGGTGAAATTGACATTCACCAGCAGTCTGTGTAAGGGGTAAGGGACAAAGGTTAATTTCCACTGTCTTCTCACAAAGTTTTCTCTCAGGGATGGAGCTGCCCCCAGGACTCAGTCTTTGCCCTCTTCCCCTCAATATGTACATTTGCTTCCTGTATGATTCAATCTCATCCAGTTGTAAAGCATTTACCACTGTCTAGCATACTATATAATTCACTTATTTCTAGGTCTTCTCCCTCCAGACGCCTACCTGAATGCAATCCTTCCTGTGGGTTTTCCTGTTCCCTAATGCTTACCTAGCACCCAGGAGAATGCCTGGTATGTCGGTGGCATTCAATGATATATTTTGAATAAATGAATGAATAAAGAAAGCAGTACAGGATTACAGAAAATGTCTATAACTCTTTTTTACAACTTGTAAGTGGGGAAATATGTTTCTTTCAAAATTAAAGGAAAAGGTAAAGAAGACCACTTTTACCATAGTTTTCTATTAAAGTTTTAGCTTCACACTAAAGAACTCTATTGTCAAATAAATATCAGAACTTTGTACCTCTTAACCTCTATGCTTGATCAAGTTTGTACCATGTGAATGTTTAGCCTCAATTTCAGAATTCCTGTTTTTTTTTTCAATTTTATTTATTTATTTGACAGAGAGAGAGAGGGAAAGAAAAGAGAGAGAGAAAGAGAGCACACAAGCAGGGGGAGCGGCAGGCACATGGAGAGAGAGAAGCAGGCTCCCCGCTAAGCAGAGAGCCCCACACGGGGCTCAATCCCAGAACCCTGGGATCATGACCTAAGCCCAGGGTGAAGGCAGATGCTTAACTGACTGAGCCACCCAGGTGCCCTGAATTCCTGCTTGTTTTAAAATGGACCCAAACTCAATGATATAAAGGAACTCATAAGATATATATATGTCAGTTTTTACTTTGATATAACCAATTAATCCAGTAGCCAGAAAATAATTTTGGTATCATAGATTCTCCCCAATCAATTTACTTTACTTTTCATTTTCTGCTGTCATGTGGGTATCTCGTAGATGCACCCCAACGGACCTCTCACTGCAGAGCTGAGTTGTAGGAGAGCTATGTTTTTCAGGTACTTACAAAATCAGTTGTAGCCCATGTACTCTATACACAAACTGATTTCATGTCCTAATGAGATTCAGTCCACACAGTATTGTAGACAAATTATAAAAGCAGATTTAGCCCCACTTGAAAGAGGGCCCAAGCAAGCTTTATACATAAATGCAATCGATTTCCCAGATCAACAAGTAATTTAGCCAAGTATTTTTAATCTCAAGAGTCTAAAACCTGAATAAATTAGCCTTACTTCTTGATCAGCATAAATTGTTAGTTGATAAGTTAGCAAGCAGCAATAAGGCTAAAGTTTTATTGCATTGTAGGCATTGTTGCACCACAAAAGGGGAAAA
Source organism: Leptonychotes weddellii (assembly GCF_054177405.1). Taxonomy (NCBI): domain Eukaryota; kingdom Metazoa; phylum Chordata; class Mammalia; order Carnivora; family Phocidae; genus Leptonychotes; species Leptonychotes weddellii. Next base: position 148,658,900 of record NC_138369.1, read on the forward strand.
TGTTATTAAAGGAATATTGAATTTATTACTTTAAGACCACCAGTAGAAACACTGATAGATTGTTGCTCTTATATCACATGATACTTAAAAACCTCTGTTTGTTTTTTCAGGTATTTCTAGAGACTCGCCTTACATAAAAGATTTACTGATATATTCTAGATGCTTTCAATGAAGAATTCATGGTGATTATAGTATTTATAGTACTATAATTTCTTGCTAGTTATTTATTTACAGATGATCAATTCCAGGAACTAGCTTTACTAGGTATCTGATATTGAATACCTTTAAGAAAGCTTTTAAATCATCCCTACATTATAAGGCATTTCCTCGTTTCTTGGATTACTTAGGCACTCTTATTTCTGGAAACACCTAATCAAAAGCATTAAATTTAAAATAATTGTAAATTGGAGTGCTGAGGGCTATAAAAGTACAATTACTGTATCAGTTCACCAATACAGCTCTATTTGCCAATAAAACCACTGAAATTGTGGCTTGTATTTCCAGCAAATCTTTGTTGAAAGCCACAAACTGGATAATGGTAGGAAAAATTGTTCTAATCATATCTCTATTGTCATAATAAGGCAGGCCCATTCCTTTTAAAACCAAAACTTCTAAGAAATTTCTAAGCCAAAAACAGTAGTTTCAATACACATTTCAGAATGGTGGGGATTCGTCCTGGATTTTTGGTTAAATTGGGCAACACCTCTTTTATAGAAGAGGAAACAAAACTTCGAGGACTACAAAGGCTGGAAGGTAATTTAACCAACTGAGCCACCCAGGGGCCCGGGCTGGAAGTTAATTTAAATAAGCAATGTGAGCCCCCTGGTGAATGGACATAGGGCACATTGAGTTAGTGGCAGGAAGGAACCAATTGGAGAGGACAAAGCTTGCCTAAAGACAACAATGTTTAACACTTTTTCAGGAGATTGTTGCCACCAGGAATACATTATGCAACAATGTGGGAAATTCGAATTTTTCAAGAAAAGAACAGATCAAGGATTTTATTTGTAACTACTCGACTTTCATATGCTGCCTCACATTTTTAAATCATTTTTCCATATTTTGACTGGATTACAACTTTGAACTATCAGTTTGCCACCATGTCTAGAATGAAAAGTCAATGGTATTTTCTTATTAGAAAACAATGAGATCGTCTTCTGCTAAGATCTTTTTCTTTTTAGACAGTACTGCTCAATTAGCTGGTAGTTACATTTTCTTGAGTCACAGAATGAATTCCGTGCACCCATTTATACAGCCATTATACTGACTAACCATGAGGCCCAACATCACAGTTTAATTTATGTATTTTTATCATATAATAAAGTACCACCTCTTGATGGGGGAGAATAGTAAGTCCAAATATACCATCTTGATATTAGTTTTACTATAGTCATGTCAAAGCAGACAGGTCATAACATTACAGTTACTTTTTGACACATTCAGGAAGGTATTCAGTTGCATTATCCTAACAAAACAGAGAATAGAGATGAAGAACAAATGATATCTAGTTTTTCAAACCTATGGCTTTGACCTATAGAAACATGTGTTATGGATGAAAATGCAGTGCATATGTAAAAGTATTCACTCTCTGAAATTCCTGCATGAATGGTAAAATATTAATCAATTTTTCTCCATCATCATTTAAAAAAATGCATCTAACTCCTCTCCATGTAGTCAACATTAAATATAATTATGAGAGTAGACATAAAGACAGAGATGACAAAGAAAGAGATGAGATGGTAGAGATGATAAAGATAGAAGGAGAGGAAGAGGCAGAGAGAGAGAGAGTTGTGTGTTTTTGGTTCTGTTTCTTTGTAGAACCCTGACTAATACAGCAAACTAATGTTATACCTTTTCTGCTAAATTCCATCTCCCCTAACTAACAAATTTACAGATGTTTTTCTTTTCAGTTTTTATTGCACCCAAAATGAAAAAACTTTTATTTATTCACGATAAACTTTATCTTCTTAGAGTCGACTCATTATTCCTGACTGAATGATTCTTTTGGAGGTCTGATTCTGGTGTCCCATGTTTTCACTATCTGCCCACCTTTATCTCAAACACAGAGGATAGAATCATATTTGTTTCATCAATGTTAGTTTGTGAAGTCAGATCAATGTATAAGTTAGTTGACTTTCTAAGGAAATGGTCTACACCAGCCATAGTCACTGTGCATGTTGGAGTGTTGTTACTGTTTTTTCCAAGTATAAAAGCTATGTTAATAACTCTCTGAATCATATTAGACAAATTATAATGCTCAAATTGAATGACATGCCTTATTCTTACCTACCTTATTAAAGTTTCAGAAGAGACCAAACCATTTGAATGAACAATCCCAAATCAGTATTGAATTGAGCCCATGTACTCCAAGGGGATTTAGACCATCTGCTAATTCTGCGGGGCAAAGGATTTCTTTTACATATGCTCAGGTTTGGAGAAGTAGAATCTGATTTGCCTCCAGTTCTCGTCTTTTCATCCCACAGGTAAATACTCTGTTTATGTAAAATAAACTTTTGTAACCACTTTGTGTTACTTGAAAGTCAGTATATTACTTCCCCGCAATGAACATAAATGGGTATACCTTTTCTGCTAAATTCCATCTCCCCTAACTAACAAATTTACAGATGTTTTTCTTTTCAGTTTTTGGACACAATAAGGACACAAAAAAAGTATTTTGGACACAATAAGGACACAAAAAAAGTATTTTGCAAACAGACACAATTCTTTCTTAGGATCTGGTGTCCTTTAAAAATTATTTTTGAAACATTTGTTAACCTTTATATAACCAATTATTAGGCCAATTTTTTTTTCCATTCTGCCCAATAAATACTTTAGAAGGTGAATATTATTACATTTTTAAATATGAGAGAAATATATTGATATTCTTATCTGATCCTCCTTCCCATCCCCCTTACTCTCTTTCTGAACACAGGCATGTGTAGTAAGCCTTTCATGAACAAGGAATCCATTCAGGACTTGGGTACTTGGGCCAATTTCCACTCAACAGGTTTCCTATGCACTTGTAGGTGCCAAACAGCAACTCTTGTGTTTCTCAAAAAAAATTCTTAAGAGAGAGGGGATTAAAATCTAAGTGGCTTCCTGATTTCACCATTTCTGCAGTCCAGTGTTAGGTTGCTGAAAGGTTACTTCATTTGTACCATCAGGAGCCTAACAGGCTTTAGAAACTGAGTGAGTGATGTAATCATTTGTGTGTGTGTGTGTGTGTGTGTGTGTGTGTGTGTGTGTGTGTGTGAAATATTGGAGTAGCTAGCAATCTGTTGCATTAAAAAACATATATATTTTTTAAGATTTTATTTATTTATTTGACAGAGAGAGAAAGCACGAGCAGGGGGGCCAGGAGAGGGAGAAGCAGGCTCCCCACTGAGCAAGGAGCCCGACATGGAGCTTGATCCCAGGACCCCAGGATCATGACATGAGCTGAAGGCAGATGCTTAACCAACTGAGCCACCCAGGCGCCCCAAAAACACATATACATTTTTGAGAATCTCTTCATTTTTTGAAAACAACTCTTTTGTGATGCTCTAAATTTCAAATTAAAATGCAAAATATGAGATAAAAATTACTGTAATTGCAATAATAGTCTATACAGTAAAAGAGAGACAAAATTAAATGAATGCATGTATTTGCCCAATACTAATACTCAAATCAAGTCTAAGCAAATATTTACTCATTATCTGAATATAAAAAGTAAAATGTCCTTAGTGTGGTAACGCACTATAAACGTCCAGTCTATAAATGCCAAAAGCCACGTTGCAACAATGGTTCCATATACTCATGTTCAATCAGATCAATATATAATCAAGAGGAAAAAGGAAACAGAGCTCACTCTGAATGGAGGACTCTCCAAATTATCAAACTTGAAATTAAACAAGAGAGAAAACATTAAAACTATTGCCTTTATAAATATAATCAGTCATCTGGAAAATGAGTTTTATACAGCTATAATAAGTTCCCAAGAATAATTTGTGCAAAGCCCAGTCAATGCTTTCAGGTTTGTACAAACCATGCCTGGTGCCATCTTGATAGTGATTTCTGGTCCTAAGTATTGTCCAGCATCTTCTGCCCTCTCTGAGGCATGAGACTGCTGAATATCCATATTTGAACCCCATGATCATGCAAAGTTATTTGTGAAAATTTATTTGACTTGGACCCACACTTGAACTCTCACCTTAAAATCAAGAAATTGTTTTTGCTGGAATAGTCAGTTTATAATTGCTACTTCCATAAGACATCAGAATTCTATGGGAAAGAGCTGTTTACTGATATTCATCCTAAGCAATTTTCCTTCTTTTCAAAGGAGGTGTGCCTTCCTCAAGTTTTAAGAAATATAGCTAGAGAGATTAAGAAGGGTCAGGACACAAATACTCCACGTAATCTGAAATCAAGGAATAAAATTAATATCTTTGATAGTTTAGCATGGTTTTAAACTGATTTTATTTTGTATAATTCCTTTATTACAAGGGTAATATTCTAGCCAGTGATACATGTGGGTCTGTTTTTGTCAAAAGTCATGTATTCTGTTTAATGAGGACTGACCACAAGGCCCAGTATACTAGATATTTTGTTTAAAAAAAAAGAAAAGAAAATCCTCCAAAGATCAAACACATTTTTTCCTAAACTCACTATATTATTACATTTGTTTATTTTCAGCCATCAGTACAGTAGATGGTTTCTGCCTACTTCTAAACTGATTTAAGGGATATTATAAGAGGAACAGATATAATAAAGCTATTATAAAAAATTCAAAGGACATGAATCAAACAGTAAAATAGGAATGTAGTTTAAGAATCTATAAAGGAGCACTGACTAAAATATGAACAGTATCTTCTATAGCAACTTTGTAGAAAATGAAGAACACATTCTTTTATATACTGTTTCTTATCATTACTCTTATAAAAAGAAGAGTTGAGAAGAAAAGGTTAAGTGATAGGAATTTTTTCTTTCCTGTAAGTCTCTCAATGGCCTTCTGAGAATTTCCCTTTTCTTCCAAGTCTCAGCTCTCACTTTCTACAGAAATCATCCCCATGCGAGTCGTTTTTAATTGCCTTCCTAATATCTATTCACTCCTCCTCCCCTTCTAATAGAACACAAACTAATCTAGTGGGTAATGTTTCCGTTTAAAAATACTTAGCTTTCCACAGTCCCACAAATCAGAAGATGGGCTTGAAATGTAGTTCTGGGAAAAGAATATATTGTATAAACTGCAGTTAAGTATTGGGCTTTTCAGAGTGTTACCATCTTCCTGAAAACATGGGCAAACCTTCACAACATATCTTTTGCTCTTTACCTTTTCCCTTTCATTCTTCTTAGAATTGAAAAGTGATGTCTAGAAAGGCAATCTCTTTTTTTGTAAATATGAGGAAATGGCCATGCATTAAGGATGACCATGCTGAAAACCAGGGGAAGTCTGGACCTCAGTGGCCTCCAGTTACCACAACAGCCCTGGAGTACTCTCTGCCTCCAGATTCTATTTACATGAAATAGAAGATAAATAAAATAAGACACTTTGACTGAATTTCTGTGACATACAGTTGAATACAATCTTAATTCTTAGACTTCCTTTATGTGCCTCAGCCCCACCCTGGTTTAGCTGCTCCCCCTTGTTTCCACAGCACCTCCCACAAACCCAAACACAATCTTTTCTCTCCCTCATTGCAGCCTAAATTTCAAGAAGACAGAGATCATGTCAAGCTTTCAAGCACAGGCCCCCAGAACCTTGCTCATGTCTACATAGCACATAGTAGGCACCCAGTACATTTATTGAATGGGGGAGTAATAAATGATTGAATAAAGACAACACTCACTTCTCTCTACATCTACTGCTAACTGCTACATCTATTACGACAGCTAGAGTTTTTTAAACCCATACTATTGAGGGTAGCTTTCTCCTTGCTTAAAAACCCCTCCATAGCTTCCCATTACCCTTAGCATAAAATCCAAATTCCTTCCACATTCTGGGAAACCTGGCACTGCCCTGATTGTATTTCTTTTCTTTTCCTCATTACCTTCTAGGCACACTGGCTTTCCTTCCATTATTGAAACATTCCAAGCTCATTTTAACCTTAAGATCTTTGTGCTAGATGTTCCCTTTCCACAGATCTTCACACATTGGCTCCTTCTTACCTTCCAGATCAAAGCTTAGATCACCTCCTCAGAGAGGTCACAGCTGACAAGTGAATCTAGAGGAACTCATCAAGCACTCTATCCCATAACCCTCTTGTGCAGCTGTGGAGAAAATACTCTTGTTTCTGCAACATTGGAGCCTTCTGAGGACACTTTACTGAAACTTGGAACCAAGGCTAAAACACAGTCCTTACAAGGTAATTTAGGACTGACTAAATAACAAGAACTCCAGAGAGCTTTATCTCTCCAGAAGTATGTGTTTACATTTCAAGGGGAGATGAAACCCAGGGCCATGGACACATTCCAAAAGGAGGACCCAAGATCCTTCCCATTACTTTTCAAAGGAAACTCTCTCAAAAGGGGAGGAAAGACAGCTGCTTCTCTCTCCTGTATAAATGTCCAGATTCATTTGGGGGTGGTGCAGGGGGTACTCACCTACAATACAGACCCCATATATGTTGAGTGACAGATGGCTCTCACTGCATTGCCCCAGAAGGAAAACACTGCCATACAAGGGAACATGGACATTATTATTTGCTACAAATAAATAATGATAAATCTGTCTGGTCCAGAAACCTCATGTCGGCATTCAGGATAATATTAATAAATACATTATTATAAATCTAATATCTCCTATATTTGTTATAGTTCTTGCCATTATCTGATATTGGGTATCCACATCACTCTATGGTGGTCCACAAGTTCAGTCTTTGCTATGTTTATAACTAGTGCCTGAAAGAACTCCCGGTAGGAGATCAAAAACACTACTCGGATATATAAATGAATCAATCACTAAAATGATAATTTTTTGAAGAACTGGATTGTGGAGCTTTCTAGTGAAAAAACACAAGGTAGATTACAAATTTTAGAAAAAATGGCTGTTTATTTCAGGCGGCCTCTTAAAGAATAGCATGTGTAACATATATTTGAAAACTGAGGTTTTTATAAATGCCTGGAATGGACACATTCTGTTTTTTTAATGGACTGATTTCTTTATGATAGCTACTAGCTGTGTAGTTGACAAGATTTTTATTTTTGTATAAACATTGAATAATTTATCTGTATTCCTGCCCAGCTGCAGAGCAATTGAATCAGGCAGGACCAATACTTCTCTCAAAAAGCAGTTTCAGTTCTTGCCAGAGGTCTGAACAAGAACACAATTAAATCCTCAGAGTTCTGCAAATACATTAACTAGAAAACTCTAAGAGTGTACGTTAGTAATTCTCAACCTCTATCATGTGAATACCTACGATAATTTGAGGAGGACTACACCTTAATGGCATTTCAAGATGAGTTACTCTCAAAATTTACTCTGTAGAACCTGCAGATTAGATCTCTTAAGCATCATATCCACATGGATATTGAAAAACATCTTCAAAAGATGATAATTTTCATTTTGGTAGAGTTGGTATTGAGCTCTTCTGATATTTGTACTATTTGTTCAAGCTGATCATCTCATTGTAGAAATAAAACAAACACATTGACATCAAAATATTGAGCAAATATAATTCTTAAAGATCCTCCCAATGAGATTGGATGCTATAACACCCAATGCCTTCCAAAGGATAAAATCTGGGTAAACAGCTGAGAATTTAATATTGTATGGTTGTGCCTCCAGTATAATCCATAGAACAGGGTGCCCTGATTGGCAGGTATGAGCCTCTAGCCTTCTCAGCATACTATATTCCTATAGTAAAAAAGGGTGCATAATAATCTATTAGCATTATTTCTAAAGAACAGCTGAGAATTTAATATTGTATGGTTGTGCCTCCAGTATAATCCATAGAACAGGGTGCCCTGATTGGCAGGTATGAGCCTCTAGCCTTCTCAGCATACTATATTCCTATAGTAAAAAAGGGTGCATAATAATCTATTAGCATTATTTCTAAAGATCACCTATATACCTTTTGTCTGGGTTTTCTTAAAATCATCTTTTTTCCCAAATAGTTATCTCTCCTGAGAAGAAAATGTGTTGATACCCCAATATCAGTATTTCCAACCATCTATCAATTCAAAGTAAATTAATTCATGAGGCTCTTAAATTTTGGTAGACATGAAACAATCCTCCAGAGGCTAATACTTAGAGAGAAAGAAAAAATCAAGTTCCTGAACCTACAAAAATGAGAAATAAGATCTGGAACAATAGTGACACCATAAATATCACTATATTATATATATATATATTATATATTATATATACACATTATATACTTTTGTTTTTATGCAATATACAAAGTAATATTGAAAGGGTGATGCTTTTGCTAATTTCTAATCCTTGCAAAGAAAATGTTTATGAAGGGGCGCCTAGGTGGTTCAGTCATTAAGTGTCCACCTTTGGCTCAGGTCATGATCCCAGGGTCCTGGGATCGAGCTCCGTATCAGGCTCCCTGCTCTGCGGGAAGCCTGCTTCTCCCTCTCCCACTCCCCCTGCTTGTGTTCCCTCTCTCGCTGTGTCTCTCTCTCTCAAATAAATAAAGAAAATCTTTAAAAAAAAAAATAACAAAGAAAAAATATATTTATGAAGGCCTGAGGTGAGGGCCAGCTACACAATTTGCAGGGCTCAGTGCAAAATGAAAATATGGGCCCCTTGTTCAAAAGAAGGGGAAAAGCTTTTTTGTTCTTCTATAGTCTCTCAAACTATGTGATTTTTATTTGCATTTAATGTTCTGCTCCCTTGGGAATGAGGATACCTGCGGGGCAAGTGCAAACCCTCACAAGTGTCCTCTCCACACCCATGCCTGAGCCATGCTGGGAACAGAATGCAGCAGAAGTCACTGAGTGGAGTCAAGGGATTGGTTGGCTTGGCCCCCAATCAAGGGAAATAAGGAGACATTAGGAGGCAGAATCATATGTAAGTAGAGGATCCAAGACCTCAGTGCATGCTCCATCATCCCATTAGGATGACTTTTGACTACAGAATACAAATTTAAAGATAAAATTATTAAGAATTTCAAGATGACCACATTGTATCAAATCCTAAACATGGGACCCTATATATATGATTGCCCTGTTCACACCCCCATGAACCTGGCCTTTCCTAAGGCAGTAAACAGTCTCTCTGTTCTAGGCCTGGCTCTGGCTTAATTTGCCTCATCTATTTATTTTTTTAGTTTTTATTTAAATTCCAGTTGGTTAACATACAGTGTAATATTAGTTTTGGGAATACTATTTAGTGATTCAACATTTCCATACAGCACCCCATGCTCATCACAACAAGTGCACTCCTTAATCCCCATCATCTATGTAACCCATCCCCTCAGTCACCTCCCCTCTTGTAACCATGTTTGTTCTCTGGTAGTTAAGAGACAGACTTATATTTCTTGGGCCCAGTTCTAGTATTTTCAAGGTGAGAGTACAGTCGATCATCATTAATGAGTATTATATAACCAATAAAGATTAGAATATTTTTTAAAGTTGTGGAGAGAAGAATTTTAGAGATGGAAAGAATCTTATGTAGCCCAACTCTTTCATCTAACAAAGAGAAAAACCAAGGCCCCAAGGGGCTAAATACTCAGTATCACCACCAGCTGGTTAGCACCAGGGCAAGGAATGGAGCCCACCCTTTCTCACTCCCAACCCACACCTCCTTTAGAAGAGTTGAATGAGACAAATAAAGAGAAATTTTATTTCACTAGCAGTTTAGACTTTTAAGAAATATATCCAGAATTGGATCTAGATAAAGCTGACCCTGACAGGGCATGTTAGTAAAAGCTTAGAACATTATTCAGCACCACAGAGCCATATGGAATGGATCATATTACTTGGTCTCCAATGAATAAAGAGGTGACATACTGATGAAAATTTCAGATTTTATTTAGCACATTTTACCTTTATTGATTTTATTCTATACCCCCCTGGAAGATGTGCACCTGATCCTCCAAAATTTTAGATTGCCGTCCCTTTCACCACATGACCCTAAGTCTTCTGTTAGCTATCCTTCTTTGCTTTCTGCAATTGAGAGTCAACATGGCTATCTGATTTAATTTAAGCTTTTAAGTAAGTAAAATTTCTGCTTCCATGAGGCAGGGATTTGGAACAACGAAAACTGAGAAACCATTTTTCTCCTTAGATAAGCATGAATGCAACAAGATAAGCCAAAAATGAACCTCAGATAGCTGGATAAAAGAAAGGGAGATACTCCATCCTCTCCCTGCCAACCAGAGAATGGAATGTTGAATAAGTCTCTATAGGCTATTTGTTTAGTGAAATGTACAGATTATGAAACACAGTCAGGATGATTCTTATTTGGGGATCATCATAAAGCCAAATGCTTTTCTCATGAGTCCACTCAAGTTTACAATATTTATAATACATTAAAATCTATAATAACAAGTGTGGATCTATAATCATTATCACTGTCAAATAAAGAAATACTATAACAACTGTTACTAGTTTGAAAGACACTGATGTCTTCCCAAAAATATTTCGTTACTTCAAGGACCAAAAAAAGTATATACTACCAAGTTAAGTGGCCCTTGGAAGAAGGGCCCTGAGGATATTATAGTTCTGATATGGTGTTTTCTGTTATATAAAATGTGACCTCATGTCACAGAAGACCACTTGGCTGACAGATTCTCCCCACTGGCATGCTACTACACTGGGTGCTATCTGGAGGCAGAAAAGAAGTAGACAACAACTTTCTTCTATCAAAGCACCAAGACAAACTGGAAATACAGACCATATATAGGAGAAAGGAAATAGAGCAATAGGAGATAGCTGAAGGGTTAGTATATCCTGCTCTGTCTTGGCTTTGGTCTCTACTTAGAGTTGTGTCACTGCTTAGATCTAGATCAATGGAGTTTTGTTTATACTGGCAGGGAAAATTCTCCATCATATGTTTTATCGAATCCTAACAAACACCTGGAGCACAAAAGCAAAAGCAGATTTACTACCAACTCACACTGACTTGAAACGTTGGATCAATTCTAACTTCAGTTAACACATAGTCCCTGGTGTGCTGTTCTCTGGGACAGTTCCCACGCCCTCTAGAATTTAGAATTTCTATGAATGCCTAGGTGAGGGTAGAGTACCCAGCCAGCCTGTGCTTCAAAAGGCTCAAAATGAAAAAGGCACAGTAAAATAAATCAGTTGGACTACTTAGTGGTAAATGCCTCATTTTCTTGTTGTGTTTACCCTTCTGACCCAACAGAACAGTAATGTATATCCTCTCCCTGCATTCTTAATAAGGTTATTTACACTGCATATCCAATGAGTTTGTGCCCTGTGCAATAAATTCTCAGTTCTGAAATGTGTGCAAGAGTGTAGACATCATTATTGAAGGAATTAACCTTGTAAATGAGGAGCACCCTTATTAAAGCTCTGGATTTTCATTATTCAAGAGTGACACAGGAATACAGGCAGTTTTCTGCAGAATTATGATCAGCCTTGCAAATAGCCACAGACTATTATGAATAAGTAATAATATCTTGGCAAGAAGTGAAAAAATCTGACTTCATTTAAAAAATATCTCCGTGTTGGTTTGTGATTGTCAATGCCAACAGGGGAAAGAAATATTGTATCTCTGATACATAGAATTAAAGGCTTATTTATCAGTAGTGATCTGTATTTTGAACTGGTTGGACTGAGCAAAGCTATAGAGAGGAAATGTAGGCAGAATAGAACCTTTTCAAGCCATGCTGTCTGCTGTTTACAGCCCTCAGAACACCCCAGGTATTCTACTATGTCCTGGCCTCCACTCAACCACACTGTGTAACAGCCACGGCTAAAACATACCTGGATACACTAACATTTTATCAACATCCTGATTCATTAACAGGTAATAGAAATCTAAGGGTATAATGAAACTACTAAGTTATAACTCAAAAATGAATAATTAGGGATCAAGAAAAATCCTGAGATAGATCATTTGACTTTAATTCCTTACAATTTTCTAACCAAGCAAAGACACTGAGGATTAGCATGGGACTTGGAGATTCTTCTTCCTTCTCTCTCCTCCAATTCGTGATAGCTATCTCCACTTCCTTGTATCTTGAAGAGGCACGAGGGGAGGATATTTCAGAGTCTATAATTGAGAATAATGTTAAAGAACTATTAGCTTGGAAGCACTTATGTGTGAAAATTGTACAGCTAAGATTTGTGCATTTCAATGTCTTTAACTTATATCACACACACACACACACAAAACCCCCGTAAATAATAATAATGATTGAGGAAGGTTGGAGAATGAGTGGAAGCAAAGATAAAACAAGAAAGGCTGAATACTGATCATTTTTTAAGCAGGGAGATGGGCCCATCAGGGCTCATTATACTATTTTATTTATTTTGTATATGTTTTGAAGTTTCTCATAATAAAAGATTAAAAATGCTAATTGTTTCTCTTTTATCACCAATCCACAGCCACTTTTATCACTATGAGGACCATGATCAAAATCCAGTCACATGTTTGACATTTAACAAGGCAGGCGGAAGACATACCACCTTCACACAACCCAAACTGAAGGAAAGAGCTCGACATTTTTTGACTTCTAGATCTTTGCTTAAGCAAAGATGAGGAATTAAAGAAGCTTGCCCATAGTCATTAAATATTATTATATTGCCTCAGGAAATCAGGGATGCCAACTGAACAATTCTACACTGTTAGTGTTGTAGTGGTCTACAGTGTTGTACGGACTTCCTTACACCACCTTCGATGGACTGAGCATGTTGAGATTTATCAAAGTCCCCTCACTACGGACTTAGCCTTTATTTACTCTACTCTTTCCAACGTTTCTAGATTAAAAATACTCAGGTTTTGTACCATCACACAACATCCCATTTAAAGTACCAATATATAGATACTGAAGTCTTTCTAAAAGTGTTTACTTGATGCTCAAGCATTGGTATCATTGCAAAGAAAAAACTGCTTTAATGCAGGCATGTTTTCATATTACACAAGAAAGGATTAGCATTCAATAAGTGTGCATTGAGTGAATGAATGAGTGGTGGAAGAGAGATATTTAAATGAGTAAAAGAATTTTATAAGGGGCTTCAAAGACAGAACTTAAATGCCAAATTCTTAAACAACAAAAAAAGAGCATTTGTAAAGATTTTAAAATTAAGGTCACTAGGAAGTGCTTTTGGAGTTATTGTGGACCAAGAAATGCCACAATATATTGAGGCTTTAAAAAATTATATATAATACTTTTTCCATCTAAAAAGGATAATTGCAGGGCACCTAGGTGGCTCAGTTTAAGCGTCTGCCTTTGGCTCAGGTCATGGTCCCAGGGTCCTGGGATTGAGCCCCGCATCAGACTCCCTGGTCTGCGGGAAGCCTGCTTCTCCCTCTCCCATTCCCCCTGCTTGTGTTCCCTCTCTCACTGTGTCTTTCTTTGTCAAATAAATAAGTAAAATCTTTAAAAAAAATAAAAAGGGTAATTGGTTTAAGAGCTGCTAAGAGAAGCAGTTAAATCTCTAGGGAAAAAAAAAATTGCCTTTGCCTAAAACACATTTATTATAGGGATAACTTTAGTTTGTTAAGTTTGACTCTTGTTAAAATTGTTTTCAAAAGATCTAAACTTCAAAAGCTAAAATGCAACAAAAATATTTATGGAACCTAAATTGCCTGAATAATTACTTCTTATTATTTTTACCTTCACTTTTTATGTCCCCTTTATTAAAGCTTGTATGTCAAATATTGAGTAGCAACAGGGTAAGGACTCAAATAATCCCCACTGCTCATAAACAAGAGGCTATATCAAATCTGTACTAAGCATGTACACAATGGTTTTCTTTTCATAACAAAAAATAGTAGGTCAGTAAGTATCAGCATCAAAGGCCAAACTTAATAAGTAAAAATTTAGGCAAAAACAGCTGTCTTTAGTGTTTTATAAGGCTCTTAAAATTTAGGCAAAAACAGTTGTGACTCATGGCACCTAGGTGTCCAATCCTTCATTTCAAAGCTCAGTAGACACAGTCAATGCTCTCTTCCTAGGAACAGGACAAAAGAAGTACCTGCAGCCTTTTAAGTTATCTTGTGAAGATAACCTGTCAATCAAATGGACTAGTGCCTCTAATATGCAAAACATTCCAAAAAAAATCAGAACAAAACTTCCTCACATCACTGAGACACTTAGCTTTGCCCCAGAAAATCACAAAATTGTGCAGACCTGTCAAATGTTACTATGCTGGGACATGAAAACATCAATAATAACTGCATCTAGAAATTTGATTTCAGCAGTCTTTTGAGATCCATATCTATAGATCATATATATATGGATCACTGCATAGCTCATTACAGAGGAAGCCTACCATAGCTGACATGGCAGGCAGACTGACCATATAACCCCAATTTTCTCTCACTGGCAACTTTTTGATGCTTTTTTTCCTCCAGGGCTATAGTTTGTTTTCTTCTTAGAATCAGCTTAACAATGAGTTGTAATGGAAATTTTGCCCTAAAAATGTTTAGTCATGGGTTCAGTTGGTTAGAAAACAGCTAATGAAGCCAAGGTCACAGCTCTTACTGGTATGAAATTCATGTGGAAGAAAAATATTCCACACCAGCTCCTGCTCAGGATCAGTAATCTCCCACTGGAATATCATTGGCCAAAGGGGGACCGGTTCGAAGAGTGGGGAGGGTCTACATCCTACCAGCAGTAGAGGATAGCCAGTCCCATGATCATTCTTATATTTATATTAGTAGCTATGAGTTGCTAAATTAGGTTTAGAAATAAGAAGAGGGGTGTTGCAACATCTCTGCCCTTGAGCTCCACACACCCCAAGTGAGGGAAGAAGGACAAAAAAAGAGATTAATAAATGCTAAAGTATAGCATTTTTTAAGGACCAAGTAAATAGTGCAGCCAGTAAGTGTAGATGGAGTGAAGAAAAGGGAAAGATTAGGGGCGCCTGGGTGGCTCAGTCGTTAAGCGTCTGCTTTCAGCTCAGGTCATGATCCCAGGGTCCTGGGATCGAGCCCCGCATCGGGCTCCCTGCTCCACGGGAAGCCTGCTTCTCCCTCTCCCACTCCCCCTGCTTGTGTTCCCTCTCTCGCTGTGTCTCTCTCTGTCAAATAAATAAATAAAATCTTAAAAAAAAAAAAAAGAATAAATAAATAAATAAAAAAGAAAAGGGAAAGATTGCATTTTGTCATATAGTAAGCGGAGATTTCTGGAGGAGGTAACCTTGGCGCTAGCCTTTCTGAGCATGGAGAAAAAGCAGGAGATGGGTATTCAGTAAAGCAGACCCCTGATTCATCCTCATAGAGAAGCTTGGTACCCTCCACCTGGGAAAAAAATATAGCTTAGGCTTTTCAGTGTGCATAGCAGGAGGTCAACTCCTGTTTCTATTCCAGTACTACAAGCCTGTGGCTCATCCTTTAGTTAGCAATAGGGAATTCAGGAGACTGTGTTCAGAAAAAAAAATTCATATCTAAAGACCTGCTGAGAAAAGTGTACATCAAGGAAAATCATTTAAGACATCCACTCCTGAAGGCTTTCTAAGATCTATCCTTGGATCAAGTAAGAGCCTTATAAAGCTACATGTCATAACCACCTTCACTGAGTTATGCTTTAAAATTAAACTCTCTGAGTAGAACAGTGGTTACCAAGGGGCTGAGGGGTGAGAAAAATGGGGAGATGTTGGTCAAAGGGCACAGAATTTCAGTTATAAGATGAATAAGTTCTGGGGATCTAATGTACAGCATGGTGACTATAGTTAATAATACTGTATTGTATACTTGAAATTTGCTATGAGAGTAGATCTTAAGTGTTTTAACACACCAAAAAAAAAAAAAAAGGTAACTATATGAGGTTACGGATGTGTTAACTAATTTGATTGAGGTGATTATTTCACAATGTATACAAACATCAAAACATCACATTGGACACCTTGAATACATACAATTTTTGACAATTTTGCCTCAATAAAGTTGAAAAAAAATTAAATGCTCTGGCTTGGCAAAAATCTATCAAAAAAATAATCCCATACCTTTTTATCTAATAATTCCAATTCAGGCAATTTTTCTATAAGGAATCTCCTCTTGATGTGTTGATATGTATATGTGATCATTCATTCTGCATTTTTTTTTTTGTAACTGTGAAAGACTGGGAAGTGACATAATGCATACTGGCAGGAAACGGGTTAACTAAATTAAAGTGCATCCATGTGATAAATACTATGCAGCCCTTTAAAAAAGCACAGTATGAGTATGCCTACATATACTGACCTGGAACTCGCAAACTAGATGCTGATACCTGAATGAGGAGAGGCTACTCACACAAAGATCTAGGGCTAGAAGGCACCAGGTTTGGGTGACAACTGAAGCAAAACATCTTGGGCCAGGTGTACCAATGTACCAGAGCCATCAATGACTGAAGTGAGATGGATGGGGAAGGGGAGAAGATAAAGGATTGAGATCTGAGCATGAGGTAGGTCACTTACAGCCCAAAGGTCATGGTAGAGAGTGACATTGTTCCTTAAATTTAATGGGAACCAGTAGAATATTTTAAGCAGATGCCCAGGTTTGTATTTTAAAACGGTCACTCTACCCTCTATATGGAAGATGAATTCTGTAGGGGTAACAGCAGAATGGGGTGCAGGATAGGTGGCCATTGCAACAGTCCATGCAAGAGACTTTGAGTGGTGACAGTGCAAGCAGTAAATGGTTTAGGGAAACATTCCAGAGATAAGATGCCTGTTTCCTCTTCTTTTTCATATTCATGTTTTTCTTTATTTTTATTGCAATGGTGCTGTTGTCAACTCCAAACTTATTGTCCCACCTTGCATCTTTTTTGAAAGCAGGTGGGGTGTAAGTATAAAGTTCTAAATAAAAGAGTGTGTGCATGTGCGTGTGTGTGCACACACACATAAAGGTATGTGCTAAGTAGCAACAGCTTGAATATGCATGTGGAGGGTCAAAAGCCAAGTATCCAAAAGATCTGCTTTCATTTGTGTACTTTTAAAGATTTTATGTTCTTTATGTTTAAGACGGTATGGGCATAAATAGCTATGTTCATGGTGGTATAAAGATTAAAAGTCAATATTAAAAGTGCACAGTACAATGTCTAGCATTTTGAAGAAGGTCAGCAATTGCTTGGGATTAAAATGGGGAAGATCTAGGGAAATCTGGGCTGGGGTACAAAGCAGCATTTTAGGAAGGTAGTACTAAGTTAGCTTCAGGAGCTAGTATATAAAGGGGAAAGGCCAGTTAGGAGATTATTTCATTCTTCACAACATCTATTTTAGAAAAGGAAAGAAGAGATCTCATTATCACCATTGACAGACAAAGAAGAGAATGACTCACCTCAGGTCAAACAACAAATCAGGGGCAGAAATGAGACCAGGCTGGAAAATCACGTCTCCTAGTCTAAGTACACTAATTCTCTAGACCCCTGCTGCCTACATTATTCATATACAGTACGTGAATCTGGCTATTCATGTGACCTTTTCTAAATATTAAAGCTCGCTGAAACCCACTAGATAAATAATATGCCAAAGGTCAGAAAATAGAGAAAACAGTGGTTTCTCCCAAGTTCTAAATTTTTCCCTTCTTTGAGTTTGTCTCTAATTTCCAATTTTCTTCTAAAATTAAAGCTTTTAGTTAAATGGCATTAAGCTATTCCTCTCTGCTCCCACTGAATCCATATGTATATGTGTCTATGGAGTTTGTGTGTGTGCATTCACACACGCATTTATCTCAAGGGTGAAAGTAATCTGTCACCATTAACTTAACTGTGCAGAAAATGCTTCTAAAGAGAAATTATCATTTAGTTTACCATATCTTTAGAATAAGTAAAGGCTTTTACAATTACCTGAGAGGAAGTATTGAACTCTGTAAATGTGAGAATTTAAAAGCCATGGTGATTAATGAAGGGAACAGCCTACCCTATGAAAACAAAGCACCAAGATACTTTAGTAAGAAATTGCTATGATTTCATTGAGATACAGTGCATATTCAGATCAAGGAAATGTGAGTGAGGTAGTATTCAGAACAGGTAATGGATAATGTCATCCTCTAGATTTATTCAAGTGTAAGAAGTAGTAACTCACATGGGCTCACTGCATTTGTGCTTCCCCAGACCTAGAGATGTACCAGTTGGGACAAGATAGAAGGGACTTACATAACAAAGACCAAATATCTCTGCTTTAAAGAAGTTGGGACTTTATTCCTTCAAATACCTCATCAGAGTTCTCCTACTCACTTCCAACTGATAACCGGTGGAAATACCTAGATTATTTTCTAGTATCAGCGTAAGACTAAATGACACATTGATTAGAGAGTCTCTCTCCAAGCAACATTCACTTGCAAAAAGGAGTTTATATAAGTCTACCCAATGAAGGTCTGTCATTAAATATTACAGTATCTAGGGGCTCCTGGGTGGCTCAGTCAGTTAAGCATCTGACTCTTGATTTTGGCTCAGGTTACGATTTCAGGGTTGTGAGATCCAGCCCCGTGGTCCGGCTCCATTTCAGCGTGGATCTCCTTGAGATTCTCTCCCTCTGTCCATCCCTCTGCCCCTCCCACCTTCTCTCTCTCTCTCTCTCTCTTTCTCTCTCACTGTCTCCCTAATATAAATAAATAAATCTTTTTTAAAACTTACAGTATCTAAAGCAGTAACAGGAAAGAGATAATGGAGAGGAAAAGGATTTTCCTTCACAGTTTGCCAGTGATTCCCACTGACAGACTCTGTCCTTGACCAAACTAGAATTAGGTCCTTCTGAGACTTCTTCTCAACTAGGTTTTGACCTTGACCTTCCATGTCTATCCATGCCAAACCCATTTTCATCAAGAATTCTGCTAAGTCATCTCCATACCCTCAATATCTGATCACATTTGATACCTGACCAAGTTCCTCATCCCCTACTTTGATGTCTGATCATGTTGCCTTCAGCAAGAATCTTATTGATTTAGCAAGAATCTATCTACCCACAATGTTGCAGAAATTTTCCATCCACTGACCCCCTCACTCTGCTCCTTGGCTATAAAATCCTCACTTGTCCTTAGTATATATTAGAAATTGAATTCAGTTCCATACTAAAGCTTCTGTCCCCTATTGTGATAATACTGAATAAACTCTGTTTTTACCACTTTCACCTAGTGTCTAGCTCTGTTTCTCTTTGATGCCACATAAGAGCCCCCTCTCCGCCATTAAACAGCATCCTTACATTTCTTGTAACACCATTAATTCTTCTGGTGATAGTAAAACTAGGACTGGGCATGCATGGATTTGATGGTCAAAAATTGTTTTCTGTCGTTAATTGAAGGGTATGAAAAATATGCTGTGAGAAGTGGTAGAAGTTGCTGGAGAGAAAGTAACATACATATCATTCCTATTTTCTTCCTCTTCTTTTTCTCATTAGGTATAATTTCTTATGTGGTTGTCACTGTTGCTAAACACTTTGCCTGTATCATTGTACTTAATCCTTACTATAAATCTACAAGATATGAACTAAGTAATCTGCATTTTAGAAATGAGGCCACAGAGGCTTATTTGTAAGTGATGGGCCAGGACTCTAGTCACTTGAGTCTAGAGCACTTTCCTTTACCATTCTGCTTAGAGAAGTTGCCAGATGGAGAAGTGAAGAGCATATGCCCAACCACACAAAGGCTGGAATGAGAACAGCATGTTTATGGATCACCAAGAAGTTCAGTACTGGTTGTGGGAGCAGGAAAGTGGGTAACGGGGTGTGGTGGTTCAATGCCCAGGCTTTAGAGAGATAGCCAGCACCACTCCATTGGAACGCTGCTTCCGCTAACCTGCTGATCTTGGGGAAGTTATTTAGCATCTCCCAGCCTCAGTTTCCCCATCTGGGCTGTACTGTATTAGCTATTATTCATATTATTATCTTATTTCCTGGATCCCCAAAGGTCAAGTTTTTCTAGTTTGATGTCTGTAAAGATCAAGATGGGTCATATAACCAATATACAACAATCTTTTCAGCTATGAGGCAGAGGAGTGTCAACCCAGCTGTTTTCATCCTGAATAGAGGAAGCTATCTGCCTAAAAGGTGTTTGTTCATTAACTTGTTTTAGTTCTTTACACTGGTAGCATCACATGCAATTTAATTTTCACTGAAATGTGGATCTCTAATTGTCACTTAAATGTCTTCAAAAAAGGGCTATAAGGCAGCTTGAATATGCAGAAAGTCTTCTGTCTGTCGCATCCAGGTAATGCAATTAGAGACAGAAGACATTGCCAGTGTTTTAGAATAAATCATAAGACTTTTAAAGGTAGCGAAGCCTAGCAGGGCTGATTCATGCATCGTGAAGGACTATCACTGGAGCGCCAACATCTGCCTGACAAATGTTTCTACCAGGTTTTTAAGAGAAGCTATTAAACTTCCAACAACATGTAATTCAATTAAGAAAAAAAAAATGGAACTATGAATTAACAAGAAGCAAATGCAAACAAAACACCTTGAGACAACAATGTCTATCTCTAAAGAAATTGTGAACATGAGCTATGAAGAGCAACATGCCAGGATCAAACTACACAACTTCCAACAGCCTAAAGAAAATCGAAAGAATCACTTGATTCTGACTGTAAGGAAAACGCAAGCTCCAAGTTCGGTTGTCATATTAAAAAAGATAAAAATATGTAATTGCATTAACATAATCTATTGTTAACTGATAAAGCAAATATTTGTATTTTGTACCCACCTCCAAGTCTCATGAAATTGGTTTTATGTCTTACAATAGATGGTATCTTTGAGACAAAGTAATATGATGCTATCATTATGAGTGTATAGAGGTAGATTAGTTTCCTTATTGCTGTTGTAACAAATTACCACAAAATTAGTGGTTTGAAACAATACAAATATATTTTCCTCCAGTCCTAAAGACCAAAAGTCCAA
This sequence comes from Leptonychotes weddellii, assembly GCF_054177405.1. Taxonomy (NCBI): domain Eukaryota; kingdom Metazoa; phylum Chordata; class Mammalia; order Carnivora; family Phocidae; genus Leptonychotes; species Leptonychotes weddellii. Next base: position 148,679,831 of record NC_138369.1, read on the forward strand.
AATGGGTCTTATGGGGCTAAAATCAAGATGTTGGTAGGGCTGCCTTCCTTCTGGAGCCTCTGGGGAGAATCCATTCCTTGCTTTCCTGGCCTCTAGAGGCTGCTTTCATTCCTTGGCGTAGGTCCACTTTCCCCCTTCAAAGACAACAATTGCATAATTCAGGCTTCTGATTCCACTGTTGTGTCTTCTTCTCTTACCATCCTGCCTCCCTCTATCCCCTGTAAGGACCCACTAGGATATTCCAGGATAATCTCCCCATCTTGAGATCCTTAACTTAATCACACTACAAATATTTTTTTGCTATGTAAAGTAAAATAGTCACAGGTTCTGAGGCTAGGACATGGACGTGTTTGGGGGTCTGTGATTCTGCCTACCACAAGAGGTAAGCTAGAAGTGAATTGGGGAGGATTTTGTTTACCATGTCAGGCATTTGGATTTTTGACCCTAAGCAGTAGAGTATCAATAAAGGTTGTCATCTATTTCCTGAGTTCTTCCTTTTTCTACCTGATTGATGTTTTTGCTATCATCAATTCTCTGTTATCATCAATTTAAATTTATATTCAGTGTCTAATCTCACAATTCAGGTATTTTTCCTACTGCTGTGCTCTATCTGTAAGTCTTTACCTCTCCTCTCCCTTTCAATTGTTCTTGTTAAGGGTCGTCTTTTGAAAGGGAGCCTCTATCCTCTGAAAAAGCCTTCCTCAAATCAAAATTTATCACTACCCCCATTCCTTTCAAATTGTACTTCATAAAATTTAGAAATCTACAAATGTGGCACAGAGTTGATTTGTTTAGAGAAGGCAGCTCCATGTTTAAAATGAAAGGGTGAAACCACAATACCGGATCCAGGCTCAGAGACATGGAAACCACATCCTGAGGACTGTGGGCATCACTCTGGTTAATTTTACAAGTCCAATTTTAAAATCACTTCAGAAAGCTCTATGGAGACTGAGGGTAACTCTTAACACTGTCAACAACATCAGTAATCAATGAACAACTTTTTTTTTCATTTTCTTCAAAAATAAGAAGTAAATGAAAGGAAATGAAAAACAAAAATTTATGTCAATGAAACTTTTAAAGTTTCCAATTTAAACATAAAAGCCAAGAAATGCAAGTTAAGTATCTCAAGGGAACATTAGCTTGTTCATATTTCATGTGCTTCATTTTAAGGTATAACACTTAACAGTATAATTAGCAATCAAAAATATTTTATCTGTGCACTGTGGGTGTTTGATGCTATTATGAGATCCTTTTTTGCATTTCCTGACTCCTGTGTTTAAACGAATAACCTTAATGTTGCATTATTGTCGTGTCTTGCATTAGTTATTGATGGCTTGTAAATGAAATAGATGCTCTAGCAGGTCTTTTCTCCCTCCAACTTCCGTAGATAATTTCTGCAGACACACATTTTATGAACCAATATTACAGAAGCTCTATAAAAACCATAATGGAAAACAACACAATTCTTGCTGAAATGTATGGGGGTTCTAAAAGGTTTTTTACTTTGTAACAATTATGTTGTATCTCTTTGAAAGGTTGTTACTTGTTTTGCTTCTTTATGCCATCACACCAATTTTACCTTGTGCTGAAAACATATTTCAAAAATTAAAGCTCCACAGCAATTTCCAACATATCAAGGGCTTAAATGCAGCCTTGTAAGACCTGCATTATGCTCTTTGCTCTAAAAATCACCAAGATCCCTGGTAAAGGACAGTGAGTCAGTACTTAATGATATGCTAATTATGAAAATCATTCCTTTGATATTCATGATTTTTCATTGAAACATTTCATTTGCAAATGGCAAAGTGATAATAGTTAAAATGCCAAAGATATTTCTAATTAAAAACCAACTGAAGACTCTAACTTTCAAACATAATGAGCAGGTTTAGCAAATGTAAAAAAAAAAAACTCCACAAAACAGATGCAATGTGTATGAATCCATTTCCTCACATGTCAGGTAAGAAAGATTTCTAAAAAAAAAAAGAAAAAAGAAAAGATTTCTGCCACATCTACTTGCCCTCAGATAGCTCCTCTCAGCCCCCAAATCAATGGAGAAGAGTAAGAAGTATTCAAAAATCCCAACTTCTATTCTTTTCCTGTCTAAATCCAAATACTGTTATACTAACATACTCTTACCCCTCATAGTGCACTGATAAAAATTTGGATATTACCAGTCATTGAATCTAAAATTAGAGATATGATGAAAATATCTGTTCAGTATAAGAGCCACTATGAGAAAATGACTTTTTGGCCAGATCCTGTGATATTACTGGGACACTGAGCTCATGGAAGAGCACAGCTGCTATTTTAATACAATTCTGGGCTGGTAGTTGACTTGGACAGGTCTCTTAATTTACCAATTCAGTCATCTAAGAAAAAAATGCTAAAATTTTTTGTTACTTGTTTACATTTCTCAGTTCAATTTTAATCTTAGAAATCTTTGGTTCCAATATATAATTATAATACATAATGCAAATGTATATAAGTATCCTTCCCCTAAAATTCTTATTATATCAGCCTCAGATAAGAAATTATAGATGTACCAAATGTTGTGTTTGAAGGGAGAGGGAAAAGGGGTAGTATGCTTATTTTCAGATCTCAAGCAAATGTTTTCAAAAATTTCCTGCTCAATAATTTATGATTTTGATGTATATAACACCCTAAATATATTTTGTTGAACTACAGTCTACTGTATCTTAATAGCAAAATCAACACATTTGCATGAGGATACTCCATAAAATGTGCAACTGCTTTCGAAGTTTAACTTAGTTGTGGGAAGACAGTTATGGTAGCATCTTTAGAGAAGGATTTCTGAGATTTCTTCTGGTTGCCCAATTTTTCTTCCAGCACAAAACCAGTAGCCCTAATTTACACTAAGTACCTGAGAGAAGATAGGCTATCCTAGAGCAGAGAGCAGCAAACTTTTTCTGTAAAAAGTCAGATAATAAATATTTCAGTCTTTGCAGGCCCCATATAGTCTCTGTCACATACTCTTTGTGTTTTTGTTTGTTTGGAGTTTTTCTTTTCAGTAACACTTTAAAACGTAGAAACCATTCTTAGGTATGGGCCGTAATTTAGCCTGCAGACTATAGTTTGTCAACTCCTGTTATGGAGGAAAGGAACACACTACTGAATTTAAATTGCCACGAGGGTAAGTATGATTCCATGATACTGTAACTGGGACAAAAGGCCTAAGAGCACCTGGGCCCCAGAGGTCCCAGACCAGGGTGGGGCACTCAATGCTAGTAAATCCAGACAAACAGACATGAGTGGTGCTGAAAATAGAAAGGACTTTATTTCAGTGAGGTCAACACTGGGGAGACAATAGAAAGTGTCTCAAAAACTGTCTCCAAAGTGCTGCAAATACTTAGGTTTATATAAGGAAAATGTGGGACAAATGTTGATGGGTCCATGCAGCTGAGCAGTAAAGGTCAGGTTGATCACTGTCACCGGGTCAGTCACACAGGGTCTTGCTGGTAATGGGGCAATCATTACTGCTTGATTAGTTTCAGTCCCCATCATGGATGCTTTGCCCTCTAGGTCTTTTGCCTGAGTTTAAGAGATAAACTGGAAAAAAGAACTTAATCAGTTAGAAAGTAAGGACTGAGGTCACAGTGGAGGCAATTAAGGTGACAGCTGGGTCCTCTTTCAATACAGTCATCCCTTACTGCCTAACAAAGCACTCCAAAATTCAAAAGTACAACGGCAATAATTTATTTTGCTCACACATCTGCAGTGTGTACTGGGCTCAGTGGGGACAGCCACCATTGTCCCACATGACAGTGTGCTGCAGGGCTCAGCTGGGACTAGAGCAGCAGCTTCCACAATAGCCCACTTATGCCTGCTCAGAAGGTTCAGGCTATCAGTTCCTTTCCAGCGGGCTTCTCAAAGGAGTTCCTTAAGTTTTCTCTAACATGACTGTGTTCTAAGAGGGTATGTTCCAAAAGAGAACTAAGCAGAAGCTGTATCACTTCTTGCAATGAGCTTCACTACCTCTTCTCTGCTGTGGCCATAAGTGCACCTAGAGTCAAGGAAGCAAACATACATATCCACCTCTCAATAGGAGTACCGAAGAAAGGAGTGCCACTTGGGAAATATTGTTGCGGCCATTGGGGAATGTGCAATCCCACAGTACCCAAGCAGATTTTAAAATGTACACTTGTCAGGGCACCTGGGTGGCTCAGTTGGTTAAGCATCTGCCTTCAGCTCAGGTCATGGTCCTGGGATGGAGCCCTGCATAGGGCTCTCTGCTCAGCAGGGGAGTCTGATACTCCCTCTCCCTCCCCCCACTCATTCTTTCTCCCTCTCTCTCTCTTTCTCTCAAATAAAGAAAATCTTTAAAAAAAAAAAAAAAGGTACACTTGTCCCTTGACAACTGCAGATTAACTTTCCTCTCCTTGCTTCTCTCATGTAGGGCAATTTGGGGCAGAGTTAAGTCAATAAAGTACACCTTTACAATCTACTCCTAAAGAAGGCTTTGAAGTACTCCATAAACCTTTCTGCAAGTCTAATGTATTTAGTTGCAGGATTTAAGTTTGGAAAGTAGACTCCCTAAGCTTCTTTTGCCAAAAAACTGGCAGAAGTTCAGCTCTGCCATTTGTGTGAAATGAGTTAAGGAAGTCAGGATACATCAGCAAACCAAAAGAGAAGTATATGTTAGATGGATTCTTCCCCTCCTGGATAGCTTCTCAAGGAGACTAAAAATTTACTTAGTCTGTAAATTAAAAAGGACATGGGGTCTCTCTGATATTTTTACTTGGGAGTCTAATATTACTGGGCTTACAGATTTGTTATTTGAGATGTTTTTCAATTTCAGCAGTTTAAATTTACCTCTAAATTGCTTCACTTTGCAACATTCCAATACTTTCTTACATGTTGGGATATTGATCTGGACACATGGCTATGAGTAACCAGTTAAGCAGTGCATGGCAAGGAAAAGACAGGTTGTGGTGTGCACCACTGTCCATCTCAGCAATCAATTTAGAACACTACAATTTTTTCAATTGTTTAGAGATCTATATCTCTTGTGCAGCACACATGCACTTCATGTTTGTTGACCTTTGCTTTGATGTTCTTCTGCTCAAGGGGGAAGCTGACAGGTTTAATGGACATATCTGCATCATGTTGAATTATTAGGATAATGCAAACACCTTAAAAACTTGTGTGCTCAAGGGGGAAGCTGACAGGCTTAATGGACATATCTGCATCATGTTGAATTATTAGGGTAATGCAAACACCTTAAAAACTTGTTTGCTCTAAATATCTGAGCAAGTCAGACTTAACTGACTTACAAATTTTAATTTTTAATTACTATGATATTTTCTAAATAGGAGGAACTCAAGAGTAGAAATCAGATTGGGGACAGAAGTTGAGGGCCTGCTTTGAAGCTATGTAGAATAGAAATCACACTGTTTTTATATTGCATATTTATTGCTAAGTCTTAAAATTATCTTTGTGAGGAAAGCGCATAGCTTTAATACAGAGTGCATGTTTATTTGGGGAGGTGTGGGAAAGTCTTTGAAGACTATTGGGACCTAATTGCCCCTTCCATCAAGTCATGCTTCGGCATTGTAGGGGAAGAAAAATAATTTTCCTACTACCCTTCTGAGTTCTCAAAGACAGATTAACAAGAGAGAAATAAACAGAAGTTTATTATCATGTATACCTTATGTATACATAGGAGATCGCCAGGGAAAAAATGAGTAACTCTTTGAGGTGGCTTAGAATTCAGGCTTATTCACCATCTTAAAAGGGAAAGGGGAGGGGAGGATGTAGCCCTCTGAGGGAACAGTAAATATATTTTAAGAAAGATAAATGAGCCCTTAGAAGAATAGGTGTGACGTTTTGTGACAAAGTTTGTCTGGGTGTGATGTGACTTCTAGTCCCCTGTCCCATGATGAGTCAATCCCCCCGAATGATATAACCCATGGGAGGGGATTGATAACAACTGAGTTCCCTTTAGACGATCTGTCTTTAGACAGATAAGTGGGGTTGAGAGACAGCCTCTTCCTGCATGTGCTGTTTTTCAAGATTCTGCAGCTAAAAATAATCAACATACCAAAGCAAAATATTTGGAGGTGGTATGTCCTGCACTCCTAGAATCATATTTTGGGTTTATATAGTCTGCCATCCTTCAGCATTAACTCTGAAAACTGATAAACTTGCCAATATAACAAGGAGGTATGACAAATTAAACAACCCTTTGGCCTCTTTTACAAACATCTCTTTAGAAACCTTCAAGGCTAAAATATATTTACATTTTTTCAATATCCAGTTTGCTATCTACCCTACCATCATCACATAATGCAAATAATTCTCAATAACTCTTCCTTCAATCAGCATCAGAAAACCATGACAGTCAAGATCTCATCTAAGAATATAATCATTAAATTTTGTTGCATTACCTAAAGGCCTGGCAAGAGAAATTATATTAAAACTCACCATCTGAGAATATGTTGGCATCTGATTCATAGGTTATATATTAAACTCAATCCTATCTTTGGATCAAGATATAGAACCAGAAAGCCTTAGAAATGAACCACATTAACCTACACCCATGCAGAATCATTTTCTCTGAGTTATGCCTCAATATTCAGCCCTAAATTTATACCTAGTGTCCAAATGAGAAAAAAACATGAAGGATGCTGCCATCATTCTATAAAATCAAAGTAAAATTATTGCCTTTCAGATTATTCAAGGCCTCTCACATTGAAATTTTTAGAATAGGAAATACAATATTTCCTTTTTGATATGGCTTGAGGTTGCTTGGGCATGGTAAGCACATGGTTTAACCTAGAACTGTATTCCTTTAAAGTAGCTGGGAGAAGTCTAATGGAAGGTAATAGTCCCACACCAAAAATAATAAATTTCTTTTAGAATTCAGTACCTAGGAGGAACTCTGAGTCAAGATGTCATGCCAACCATATGTGTTGACCCTTTTTGCCTCTGAAAAACTTACTAAATTAATTATAAGGGAATAAAACATAATAACTGAAACTGAGTAGTGACAATCCCAGGGCATACCAGCTCCATTGTTATTTCTTAAGGACCAGCCTTCTTCATTTACTTAATTACCTGCCTAGTCATATGGGCATTTGAGTGTACAGAGTGTCCACAACAAGGAAGGAATCACAAAGGGGAGGTAGCGCAATAAAATGATGGTGCAAGAAAAGAAGCAACTTCTCATAAAAGTAAGTGTGGAAAGAGATACAGCTGAGGTGGAGGTCAGATTTCTAAATGCCTAGACAAAGATAAGACTTGGGAGTAAAACTAAGAATGTTAATTAAGAGGCAGTGTCCCACCTTTTTCTATTATCATCTGGCACCAAGATATCTGTTGCTTGGACCAAAAGAATTAAAAGTCTCTTCTCTAAAGGATTATCAAGCAACCAGAAAATAGTCTCAAATTCTGACATTTTTTTTAACAGTTGTAAAAGTCACATGTCGGCCCAGTTGTTCTAAAGTAAACTTATCAAAAGCCCCAACTGAACTCTGATGTGCTTTATATTGTTTTATTTTAAAATATGAATTGGCAGCAAATTACAATGAGATCTTTGAGGCAAGTCTGCCACGTGAAACTGACGTTAAAGAGAAAAATGTTATTCCAGAGGAATTGGACATAATTTAGAGAGTAGAAAGAACATTAAAATAAAGAAAATAATGTCCTCAGAAATAAATGAGTATATATGAAAATAAAGTGATAGATGGCAGATAGACATATTGTGGCAGGACGGGGAAATCCAACAATATCTGGTGAAATTAAAAAAGATAACATCTTTTGAAAAGTTAATAAAAATCACTGAGATACAAAAATCTTAAAATGTTACCAAAAAACTAAAAAAGAAGACAGAAAATGAGAGAAGATATAAAAGATATAGAGATTATATCAGTATATAATCCAAAAGGTCCAATATCTAACCAACTAGAGATCACATGATATGACCAAAGTGGACAGAGATGAGAAAATCATCAAAGAGGAAATGAGTGAGAATTTCTCAGAATTGAAGGACATGATCTCAGGATTGAAACAGTAGACTAAAGGCTCAACATAATGAATGGAGAAACACCTATATCTAGACACTTGATTGTGAAATTTTGGAGTGCCAAAGATAGAAAATTCCAAAAGCTTCTGGGGGAGGGGATTAAACTTTACCTCTAAATGAAGGAAAATGACAAGCAGAAGACTTATCATCAATACTAGATGCCAGAGAGTGGTACACCGGTGCTTTCAAAATATGAGAGAAGATGACTCTTAACCTAGAGGGAAGTCCCAGATTATTGCTTTGAGTCAAGAGTCAGTCTAGATTGTTAGAGCAGGAAAACCAGCTAGTGGTTAAGGATCATGGTATCCAAGAAAGGGGGTCAAGAAAGAATATATAATATAAACAATATTTTTAAAATAATGACAGGGTACAAAAGAATATAGTGAAGGAAAGGGAGCAGGGCATTTCAATGTACAAAAGTCTGATGGGCTTTTCAACTTAATATTCTCATATCATCAGAATAATGTGAAAATTCATATTAGCTTTCAAAATTTAAAACTAACTACAGGCAAAGTATAGAAAACATGTATGTTATAAAATGGAATATGTTTTCATCAACCTTGCTTTTGTAAAAGTAAAAATGACAGAAGTTGGAAGATGAGGGAGAGTGGAAGAGAAGGGACCAGGTGCTAAAATCCTCATCTTATAAAGTGTGGGGTCTAGGTCGCCTGGGTGGCTCAGTCATTAAGCGTCTGCTTTTGGCTCAGGTCATGACCCCAGGGTCCTGGGATCCAGCCCTGCATTGGGCTCCCTGCTCAGGGGGAAGCCTGCTTCTCCCTCTCCCACTCCCCCTGCTTTTGTTCCCTCTCTCGCTGTGTCTCTCTCTGTCAAATAAGTAAGTAAAAACTTTTAAAAAAATTTAAAAAATAAAGTGTGGACTCAAGAGATACATCTTACAGTCAGTGTACAAGAAAAATGATGCAAATATATAAATTAAAATTATTAAAGTAGCCAGTAGAGGATTGAAAAATAATAATGTAATTTAATGAAAGGATGGAGGAAATGATGGGGTAGAGTGGATAGCTAAATCCTTGCTATCATGGCAGAAAATAGAAGATGTCAAGAAATAACATCAAGAAATAACAGCATAATCATATTATTTAGAAATGCTAAGATGACAACTGGGACAAGCAGCTGAAAGAATTAAAAATGGATACTTCTGGAGAGGGAGACTGGAGTAGGTAGGTCTTGTTTTCATTATAAATAATTCTTTTTTTTAATTTTATTTTCTTTTATTTAAATTCAATTAATTAACATATAGTATATTATTAGTTTCAGAGGTAGAGTTCAGTGATTCATCAGTTGCATATAACACTCAGGGCTCATTCCATCACATGCCTTCCTTAATGTCCATCACCCAGATACCCCATCCCTCCACCCTCAGTTTGTCACACAACCTTATTTTTAAATAGTTGTGTGCATAACAATTAAAAAATATAAGACTAATTCAATACCTGTAACTGCAAAAATGTAATAATAAAGGTACTAACATTTAATATATTAACCTCTTAAATACTATAGTTCAATTTATCTGTCTTGTACCCATTTATTCCTGAAGGCTAGCGTGCGTCTTTGAAATGAACACACTATTTTTTAGACATAATTTTATCCAACACATTTTTAAAATATCTAGGAAGACACAACCTCTTAGGTTCTGAAATTGCTGATTAAAAGTAAGTTTCTGAGCAAGATGGCGGAGGAGTAGGAGACCTAAATTTTGTCAGGTCCCAGGAATTCAGCTAGATAGGTATCAAACCATTCTGAACACCCACAAACTCAACTGGAGATCAAAGAAAAGAATACAGCAACTCTATGAACAGAAAAGCGACCACTTTCTGGAAGGTAGGATGTGCAGAGAAGTGAATCTGAGGTGATATAAGGGAAGATAGAACCCGGGGGGAGGGAGCCTCTGTCAGCCAGCTACGGGCAAGTGATAGAGCAGTGGAGCACAAAATCGGAACTTTTAGAAGTCGGCTCCACTGAGGGATGTCACTCCAGTGGCTAAGGCAGGGGGGTGGGGGAGGAACCCTCGCTGGGACAGTGTGGTCTCAGGACCCTTGGGGTCACAGAAAGACCTGGGGTGCCTGAGCATGGCAGAGCTCCCAGGTACCGGAGCAAGGGAGCCAACTGCAAAGATGGAGCCAAGGAGTGGGCT